>NC_137257.1:11875851-12343228 GCF_965637545.1 Phallusia mammillata
CCTTCTCATGCAAAAGTTGTTTCTTTCTCTTTCTCTCTACATACAAGAAGTGTTGTTTCTTTCTCTTTCTCTCTACATACAAGAAGTGGTCATAGAAGGTGGGGTTACGAGACATTTATGGCGCATCCAACACAGTATGTTAAAAAGTTGGCGAATGGTATGTAGAAGGTTGGCCACCCCTGCCCTACAGTAACAAAGGTTGCCCACCCCTGCTTTAGAGTCTATATTCGCTAAAAACGGCAATTTGTATTTGCCAAATATCAAAACACTGTAAGATTAGACTTAGACAGGTGTTTTGAACTGCTCTAAACAGTTTTTGTGGTACTGAAAAGAGTATTATTAGCCTAATAACCATATGTGTCAGACTTTTTGCACGCCTATTGTGTGTCAACAATGCGAACAAAACAAGTACCACAAGCATCACAGTATAGATTATGACATCATAAACACTTAAGACTGATCTCCTCGGTGTGCAGCTCAATCTGTGCACCGAGCTAGAAATTAGTCTGGGCTTTTTGGGCGCTATTAAATGGTAAATACATGATATAAAGTATTTTAAAACAAAAATAAGCAGGTAAATGGCGGCCGTTGGTTAAATAAGAGTCTGTGATGCAGCCATAGATACTACATGTAGTATCTATGATGCAGCCGTCCTAGCAAAATGGTTGAGCACCCCTGCACTAAGGTTTTATTTTCTTTTTTGACGTAACAAAGAGCGTTGTTCGTAAGCAGAAACACAACGAAATTTTGTTGCCAGCACAAACTTATTGCTTTATCTTTTTCATGTTTGTCGTGTACAGATGCTAAAAATACAATGCTCCATTTTTTTTTTTAA
Source organism: Phallusia mammillata (assembly GCF_965637545.1). NCBI lineage: Eukaryota > Metazoa > Chordata > Ascidiacea > Phlebobranchia > Ascidiidae > Phallusia > Phallusia mammillata. The sequence goes on from NC_137257.1 coordinate 11,876,687, forward strand.
ATAAAAATTGCCGGAATTAAAGCAATCATGAAACAAGTTGATTGTGCTATGATGTCAGAACTATAAAAACAAACAGTAACTGTTGCCACTTCGTTTGAATAAAAACTAATTATGACACACCAAACAAAATAGGTTAAAAACCTAGGATGCAACTTTGGGGTTCGACCAAATGCTGAAGAATATCGTAGAGGTTCGGCCGTTATATAAAGGTTAAGAACTTCTGGTTTAAAGTCTACTTAAAAGTTAAGCGGGCATATTTACCCATCGAAAAAAATGTGGTCGCGTAAATGCTGATTTAATTTTCTCTAAACTGGGGTCGCTTTTAAAAAAGCTTGAAGACCACTGGTGTAAAATATTTTTCAAGTCGGATTCTTAAATACCAATACCAACCTATAAAGATGACGCATTAATTTCGAACAATTTCTGAACGAACTTTTACACCAGGGTTCTTCAACGCGGGCAATTTTGTCCATCGAAGCGGCGATTGTGAATATTTTGCAATTGAAGGGCGATTTTATTTCTAAGTGTGGGGGGGATATACACAAGAACTGTGGGATGCGCAATATAACTTAGAACTTAGTTATTTTTTCAGACTTGCCAACAAACATCGGGTACAAGGGGCAGAAAGAGCTGCTAAAACAGGAACTCACAACTGAGGTTTGTGAACATCCGATAAGTGACGCAGCGGAGTATAGGCGTTTGCAATGACAATAATTGCTGAATCAGCAAGTTGCTAAGTCAGCATGCATGCAGTTATGTTCAAAGTTTCGCAAATAAAAATAGGCCTACATGCTCGCATTATATTTCTCTAGAAATTGGCACAGACGTACCTGACAGCAAGCATTCTGACGTTGCTGCGAGATATTTTTGGTTTAAAACTTTTATTCAGTATTTACCAACGAAATGGCTTTTACCGACACCATGCAGTTTAATAACATCTTTCAAACGTAGTGCAGCGGCTCTCAAACCGGGCAAGGGTGTTAGCTCACTTGAAACATCAACCAAATTACGTGAGTCATTTGTCCATTCTGGCGTACACCCTTTTTTCGTAATACACAGAATTGAGAGTGTGTAGATACCTTTTGGAATTTAAAATTATACGTTAAGGTCACCGCCAGAACCGATATAATTGACGTGTAGGCTAGACCCAATTCTTTCGACTTACTCGACTTGCTGAACTTCTTAACTTTACCAAAGTAACTTTAGGAATTAAAGCAAACACGCCTTTACCTATTGCTGTAAATTTATTGTGATACCTATATTTTAGCACAACACAAACCCCTCCTACGGGTGTAATCATTTTTTTTATTTTATACCGATGAATTTGCTACAATATCTATCCTGAAGTTTACTTTTTGACTCGTTTGGTGAGTTCGCATCCAGCAGCTTACATGTTTTTGGTTTTCTGGGGCCACGGGTCCGAAGGGGTTGCTTAATAGGGACCACGAGCTTTAAAAGTTTTAGAACCTATGCGTTAGTGGATAAAGTATAGTTTATTATTCTGAATCATATAAAAATTTGATCGCGGGCACGACCCATCAGTAATTTTATTCGCGGGCTGGCATCGATGCCCAAGTCAACAGTAAACCCTCAGAACGTAAAACCGAATTACTTTACTTCAATGCTATAAGTTTGCTGCTGTAACTGTTGCCTCATAAAAAATAATATTTTAGCTTTAGGTGTTCTCCTTAAAATTCTTTTTCGGACCGCATGCAATTGAAGAACCGGTGGCGTAGACAGTGATATGTTCGAGAAGATCGTTTAAAACGCCGAAATTTCGTTAACTCGAGTTTACCCCGATCGCTACTGTTATCGACATGATTAAATTAATTTATCTAATGAATACCTAAACACAACAGAAATTGTCAATACGTTTTATTCGTGTAATGTTAAAAATTATATATAAGCTATATTGCTGCCAGGCATAATATCAAGTTTATAGAAAGCTCTTCTGGCAAATGTAATTTTTTTCCGACGTTTCGACGTCCTATTCAGGTCGTCTTCATCAGCAGGGTAAATAACACTGAATGCGACTAGTACAGTGCACGATAAACAAAGGAAAAAAGAATGGCACGCAAGCACGTCACAACGTAACGAAAACATTTCTATAAACTTTCCATAAATATTTCCGTGAGTCTTTAAATGCCGGATCGACAAACTTTCACATATTATGTTGGAAATATGCTTCACATTGACTTTTTCTTGGTAGAAGAATCACAATTTAAACCGCCATTCTCACTGTCGAATATGCTGAAAATCATGTTGTGCCTGGAGTTTTTTCAACCGAACGAGATCGATAGTTCTAAAAGTTTAGCGGCATGCCGCCTGCAGGCACCAAATGTCCTCTAATTTAAAACTAGTTTGCTTTTTTTATACGTTAGGGGGCATTCGCGATCGTTTAAGCTTGTTGTTAACCCGAATGGTCCCGTGAAAAAAAGAATGGTCTGGCGCGCCTGACCCATATACAGACATAAAAAACCTGATCGGTCCCCGGGAGTGTCCTGGGTTCGAACCCCGTGAGAAAAAAAGCCAGCCCCCGGTTTAGACATATAAGTCAAATATTCAGCCAATTGGAGCGAACCATAAAGCTAATTTCTGATGTATGTCTTAAACTGAACCTTATGTTGGTAAATGTAGATCAGTGGTTCTCAAAGTATGGGTCGTGGTGATTCAATTCTGCCCAAACGAACTTTTTTCATTTCAATTTTCAAGTATTTTCAATTCTCAGTCATGACTGAATTATTGTATCATAGGCATTTTATGCGGCTTTATCTTGGTAACCTTGGAGTATTGCAGCATAAGTAAGTAGTTTTCTGAGAGTTTTGATAGCACCGTAGCCAAATACAGCCTCACTCGACAACGCTATACAGCAAAATGAACCAATCATTATAACATACAGACAATAGCCTTCCAATTTTCTATTACGCACACGACGATTGTAACACGTTAGCACGGGGAATGATAGGAGGTTAATCATACGAAACTGAACTTGGAAAGTAACAGTTAGCGTTTAAGGATGATAACTATTCATACAAAATTAAAAAATACATTTTCGTTGTTTGAGGCTTGGGTCGCAAGATGTTCTTAAAGCCCAGATTTGGGTCGCGGTCAAAAAAGTTTGAGAACCACTGATGTAGATGAAATAAAAAAACATTTTCATCATATTAAACTGGTCAAAACACCTCATATTTTTCAGACAAGGTGCCACTTGTTTTCACACGACGAGAATTTATTCATTTTTAACAGTCGATTGTGAAAGTTTCGGGCCCAAACCGAACGAAATACTCGTTCTCATAGATGTGTTTAACTGAAAGTTGTGTTCTTGATGCAGATGAACTAATTTTTTTACAAAACGTAAGCTGAACAAAACATCTAATATTTTATGTAATACATGCTGGCTCATGTTTTCTACAACAGTAGCTAATTCATAATGTTTTAAAATACTAATATTGAAAGTTTAGGCGTTAATTTTCTTAACAAAAAATCATTGTACACCGTCTTGTTAAAGGCGATGTACCGGATCTGCCGGTCACCAAGCATTTTCACATAGGCTAGAAATATAGGCTGCCCTGGAATCGAATCCACGACAGGAACCTTTACAAGGCCTGGCGTACTATACGATTTATAAACGAGTATACCATAGCTGGTCTGCATCAACTCTTGAGGGCCGATCCTTATTATGAGTGTAGGCTATGTTCATCTTAGTGGATTATACTAGGCGAACTGGCGATCCTCTACTAATAAGCTGACATGTGCAGTATGAGGCAACCAACAGTGCTTGTAATTCGACTTTCGCCGGGCTCACCATGAGCCTGTATAACACCCGTTTGTCTAGTGCGAGTTATGGTGGCTCCTGTCGTGGGCTAGCCCACCACAAACTAGATTTTTCTAGCCTGTGCTTTGCCATATGTGGAGATGCTTGGTGGTGACGGGCTGATTCGGTATGACGCCTTCAATCAACGTTGCGTATACTACGATTTATAAATGAGTACGTCGTGAACGTTGTTTTACTTAAACGCTTGAGCCTATAGTGATGAATGTATATGTTCAACTTAGCATAAAAACTCAAAAGTTCGGTTTCGGCTGCACTTTTATATAAAAAAACAGACACAACCGCCCAACCGCATAACCGGCCGAAATGGCCAACCGCAACTTTGGCGTAACGCTACTTTATAACCCACATGGTGCTTAATTTTAACTCACATAAATGTTTCAAATAGCTGTAGAACTGGCCGGGTTTGTTTGAGTCATGAATAGGACATGGTCTTGTGCTGCCTGTAGCCGTCAGTCATGGAGTTTGCTTTCTAGTGTGGAATCAACGTAAATTTGACATCCATGATTTGTTGTCATTACTTTCACAAATAGTATCTAAGCAGTGCTTCCCAAATACTTTTTATAACGACTGTCGCTATTTTCTTGAGAACTTGCGTTTAAAGTTGAGTACATTGTTGCTAAATGTGTTTCTTAGCTGGGCGAACGCTTAAGTTAAACAAATAAAAGTTGTTTTTCCGATTTCCCAGCAAGATTTAGAATTCATTGTTGCTAGTCGAAGGATTTTACAAAGATTGATGGGTAGTGTGCGAAATTAGAAACAGAACTAAAAGCTAAAACAGTTAATTGTGCGCTAACAATTATATTTTTGTGTGACTTGTAATAAAATACATCACTTTGCAATGTAGAATCTTGTACGTTTTTGTAATTCTACTTAAATTTGCTTTATTTAGTTGCAGGATCTGACATGAAATATGACTGCAGAAAGAAATCAAGCTTTGGCTGCCCGCTTAAAATTTCCGCGGACACCTGTTCTGAAAAAGAACGTATTCTTATAGCGACACTCTATATCACAAATATTTTGAAAACGACTTGTTTAAAAATAAAACTTTTACATGATGTTTTAAAATTGGTATAGGTAAAAAAAGGTTTATTAAAAGTTGTATGTGTCTTAATTCCGTTGCCAAATACGAAATCACGAGAAATATTAGCTACTTTGTAAACCCGAACACAGCCTCACTGACTTGTTCATAGTATGTTAAAGCAAAGTTTCTGATGTCAATTGTGAAGCTTCGAAACTGCCGATACAATTAGTCCTATTTGTCAACTGTTACTCGTAGTTTTTGTAACTTGAGACATTACAAAACAAGAAGTTCACACCTTCTTAACGCTTTGAAAACATATCTAGTTTCCTTTTGTAACCAACTGATAAATCAAGAAATGATTTTACAAAATTACTTTTTGTTTGTTGCTAACAGTCATAGTAATTACAGGACATTTTTTCAATGTAACTAAAGCATTACTAACAAAACAATGAAAATAAACGAGCATAGGCGCATTTTCGCCATTAGGTCATCACAGAAATTTCAAGTGGCTCGTTCGATTTTGCAGAAAGGCACCTATCGGTTGTGAAACGGGATAAAAAAACGCGTCTGGCGACTTGACAACTTGCATAGTTTGTGTGGGAATCTGCCGAGGTGTGAATCGGAAATATGTAAGAACAAAAGACGACACGTTACGCGAAAAAGAGTCGATGAGAATACGAAACTGATACATGACTACCCCGCCTGTGTACAAAGTACCCGATATGCCTGATTACAGTTTACAACAGCCTTCTCCGCTGCGAGGCTTTAAAGCTAATAATCTGCAAGGGAAGGACGAACGATCATTATGGCGAGGATAGAATTCATTTGCTTGTGAGCCGAAATAACTTTGGCAACGTTGCGACCGATTGTTTGTTATTTTTGACGAAATTATCCATGCTGAATGGTTCTGATGAAAAGAAAACCGGACGTAGAGTCTTACAGACCACCAACGTAGTTTAAGGTGAGCTAATTTGGCGCACAGCGTCTGGTTTTCGCAGCGAAAATTTAAACTTATTACTCACGAAGATTCATTTCCGTAGTTTTAATCAGGTCATTTGTTTTGTTTGGTGATCGGTGGGCAAAACAAAGCCAAATTGCAAGGTTTAAGTGCTGCGTTAGATTAAAGTTAGTTTTATAAGGCGTCGACGACAAAAAGTCGGGTCAAAGGTGAAGACCTCACATCACTTTACTACAGTGAATCAATGATGTACAACCAAGGATTGGAGGCTGTAGAACTGCATTCAAATTGAAACTTCCCACGGTGACACTGTAAAATGATAGCACATTTAGAAACACGTTAAAAGGCATGCAGAGTCGCGCAATGCAACAACACGTACAAGTGCGAGGATAGTGTTTCGAGTTTTAAGTGGCTATAGCAGGCGATCAAAGAGGTATGTATGCTCGCATGCCAACAAACAAACAAAAAAAATGTATTAGTTTTTCTATGTTTACTCTCTTACAATGTAACGGATGCCCTAAAAAATGCCGATTATTGTCGCCAACATACCGTGTACCGAAAAAGCTTTCGATACAAACTGCCCAAAATTGCAGACGGTTGGTACTTATTTTGATTCGACGAAGCCGAACCGGTGCCATAGATATGTGCTGAGCCGTAGATGGCTGCCTGACTTCTCGTCGCCGCCACACATATTATGCGCAGATGGCAGAACCAATGGCGTCTAATTCGTTATTTTAGGCCAATGTGTTTGTTGGTGACGAAGACGTGAGTCGCCGCTTGTCATCACGTGTTCCCCTTGGCAAAAGGTTATGAAAACATGTTAGCTGCCAATGGGTCTCCCTGAGCCAACATGCGATTTTACTACTTTGGCAAGATACAGTAACTATATTGGAAGAGTGTTGTGCAAGGAAGCGGCTTTTTATGGCAATTCCTTTGTGCACAATTTTTCACGTTTAGTACTTTCTTGTTTTTTGAAAACTGTCAACCAGAATAATATACAAACTAACATAACTTACCAATTTTTTCAATCAAGCTTTTTTTCCCTTTTACCGAATTGTTGCAATCCCGGTGATACAACATTGACTACATCAGATCTATCGACTTATTGCGTCACTGACGGCATTAGGCAAATTTTTTTACCCCGTGTCTGACGAACCGCGTTTAAAACGATGGGTTTTGCTCATACAATCGCTAGTCAAACCGGCGCCAATGTTGCCGAGGTCCCTCTGTTTGCGGTGCTAGACGAAACGACGAAAAAAGCACCGCGGAAAGAATTTGCCTGCTCTTAATTAAAACCCACAGGGTCAACGGATTCTTGGCGTTATTCTAGATATGACCTCACATTGTGTCCAAGACAGCTGGCGGGTAGGTAATATTACGAGTTTTAGGCATAAGTTACTTGCAACCAAACTGTAAACCGGTGTACAGATGTTGCCGGCAGATTAGGGAATAACAAGGATCTTTCAGATTAAGATTGAGCGAAGTGTGTAGATTAAGCTTCTGGTTTACTGTTGTATAAAAAGTTTGTCAGAGAGTAAAAAATCACTTTTTACGTTTAGACGTTTATGTATTTGTCATGTTTTGTAAAAACTAGTAGTTATTTCATTGTTCTGAATAAATTCATAGCTGCTGAAACGCTTTTATATTAACGACAACGTGTCTTCGTTATGCTTTTTGTCAACAGTGCATTTTAAGACCAATCTGTATTGTATCGCATTTGAAAAACAAAAATGAAACTGACCATCACATTGTTATTTGGATTACTTATTGGTATGGTAAAGTCGCTGCCGGTAAATCAACACAACAAACGTCGGCCAGTTCCAACCGATAAATTACCTCTTCCAGTTTTACCTGAAGATCCGGATAAAGATTACGACCCAAAGCCGAGCGATATCAACGATTTTCAGCTGATAGAGCGACTTGGCGTCAACTATCTTCCTGAATTCATGTCGCCCACCATGCCACGCCACAACAACCACACTGTAATGCACAATCCACTAGTGCCAAGAACATCACCGGAAATTCGCAAGCTTGCTAAGACGTTAGTTCGTTCCCTAAAAGGAAAAAGAAGAAACAAAAAATCTAAACGACTTCTGCGAAAAGTACAAACGCAAATTGCACAATACACTGCATGTCCTGTTAGGTACCGATGGAAGGACTTGGGAATAAGATTTTGGCCAAGGTTTGTTAAGGAAGGCTACTGTGATACCAGTCAATCTTGTTCTATTCCATCCGGGATGCATTGTAGACCAGTAGATCAAACAACGATCAACATTTTGCGATGGTACTGTCAGGGGATTTTTGAACAAAAGTACTGTCTCTGGGTTGATGTCAAATACCCTATAACGTCAGAATGCAAGTGTCAGTGTTGAAAGTATATTGTTTGATCATTTTGACAAACTGCAAGCGTGGTGGGGATTGACAAGGAGAAGGAGCCCAAGAGTAAAGATTTGTGCAATAAACTACTATTATTAGTCATCCTTAACATAGCAAGGATTTGGTAAACCGGCTTACACGGAATATGCAGGTTTGTGGTTTTCGGAAAGATTGAATGCAGATCTTCCAAAAAAGGCCAGTGTTCGCGCATGAGTACTTCGGAACATCGACTTGGATTTGCAGCGCTGCTAGTCAGGATCTGTCCTGTGAGCCAACTTGGGTCTCGTTTAATGTTGGTCGCCGATTGCGGGAATCATGGCGCCAACGTCCCGCCGACAAGCATTGTTATCCCTCACACACCTCAGCGGGGTAGCATTGCGCGAAACATCAATTCAAAACCACTACCCTTTGTCACATGGCGTTTCGTTCTAAAAACAATTATTTCCCACGCAACAACTTTAAAACCGGCCACGTCAATGCTGTTTGATTGATATACATTCTCGGAATGCAATCTTACACCCTTTCTATGAACGCCGAGTCAAATGCAAAATGTACCAAATCAGTGTTACACTGCCACGTTAAACTCGTTGCGACAATAAACATTATCTTTGTTTGCAAAACAGTTTGGGGAATTTAATCACGTCAACAATATGCTAAACGCAACGTGTAACGTCATAATGTTTTTGGCATTCCAGTGTAATTTTTAGATTTTTATTGATATGTGAAATGTTTTAACCACAACGACATAAATATTGTATTTAGTATCAATTATTTATTTGTTTTTCTGTTAATTTGTGTATTTCTCATTGCTTGTGATTCAGAAACAATCGTTTGTTTCTTTGACCGCTTTTATTGTTCTTCATTGTGTTAATTCAGTATTCGAGATTTGATGATCAATAAAAAAAATACTTGTACGGATTAAATTTCGACAAAAGGGTTTATGTCAGGAACATGGATATTGTAACGCACCTTGTAACATTAGGCTTTGTTCAAAGACGCCTAATTGACAACAGACGATAATGTGACACAAGCTAAACACATAAATGCTTAAATATCCGGACATTGGCGACAAGGGTTGTTGCATTTTTAAGAGTCAACTGTGGTTAAATTGCCGAGCGGCACTTACAAATCTGGGAATCCGTCAACAGTTTCTTCCCATCAGGCTTGGGCCGTTATTTTGACTGAGGTTTCACGACACGGTTCGCTTGATGAAACGATTCTTCGTGTTTCGCGTTTTAAAGTTTCGCATTTCTTTCAACGTCACTTACAGGTTTTGTCCTAAATTATTAAAAAGTAATCTTCCGATTAAGACCGCGTTTTTGGATTTCGTGGATTTAGTTTTAGAGCGTTTCAGTGTTTACGTTTACATTCGTGATGAAGCGTGACGGTGGCGCGTGCGAGGGGTTGGCTCAAACGAGGTAATCGGGGTGCTTGAAAACGTGCGGTTGACGAAAAATTATCCAACAATCGCTACGGAGAAAAACACAGAGAAAAAGAAAGGCCCTTCAGTATCAGAAGCTTAAATTCATTTTATCTAATACGCCAACATACAGAGATGATCCCTACGATCTAAATTAACAACAAACTGATCAACTCAACATGTTCGACTTTTGATTCTTCAAAAAAATACATGTGGCAAAACTTAACTTAAAAGTTTTTTCAACCATCACAACTCTGGACAAAACAGTAGTTTTTCCTCAAGCGTTGCTATAGGCATGCGCGGTAGGCATAACGAAGCTTAATTTGATTCCGGCCACTTGATAAACTTTACAGCACAATCTAAAATCAACAGCATTCAACTCCAGATCGTGTTTATTCACAGTGGTGCAGATTATTTCAATAAAGTGCCCGACAATTAATTTCGTGCTTTATCGGCGAGCGTTGTCCGGCGCTTTAAAACAGACACAGACACGTCCTACGCTAGGCTTCTTACACTTTATAATACTCTTTTTGTTATTTTTATTTGACTGTGTTATGGATTCGTGCCCGACAAGGTTACAACGTGCTTTTAAAATGTTGGGTTAGTAAAAACCTTTACCAAAGACATATAGGGTAAATTAAATTTTCTGTGTGAGTTAAATTTTTTGACCAAAGGCGTACGATATTCCGTTTCTTTGTTTGTACACGTGACTTTTCAAATGGCAACACCACCCCGCAAAGCTTTGTTCGTTCTTAAACGGAACATATTAGTTTACCTTTTTGCTATCCACTTAACAGTTGCAGATTAAAAGCTAGAATGAGTAAACCCCATTTACAAGCAATTTGTTAAGGAAACCGTATTTACTACAGATATGATGTATAGACGGGCTTACATTAATTTTATTCACTGTACGTTTGAAAGCCAAATTAAAATATTCAATTCTTATCACTGTTTTTAATCTTCTAAACTTGTATCAGTGAATATTGAGAAACAGTGTTGGATCGACAAAAAGCCTTATGCTGACAGAATACAAACATTTCTTTGTGACAACTGTGTGTGATCGCGAGATGTTCCTCACTTTTCTGCGGTGAATTAGTTGCGACACAAATATAAATCTATAGCCGGATCCAAGTCTATCCGGCACCGCAAACAAAGATACGTGACCAAAACTCATTTTTTTGATATCTCGGACAGATGCGGTCTTCAATATATTGAGGTTCGAGTCTTCGTGACGCCGCTGGTACTTGTGGGTTGGATCAACATGGCTCGTATGACACGCTTTTAGTTGTTCTGGTAATGAGTGGGATGGCGATCGCAGAAAACTAATATTATATGAGTGCTTTGACATTTTCTCGTTCCCAAGTGTTTGATTTGATTACTACAGAGAACATGCAGTCTGCGCACATGTTAAATGTTGCCCCTACAACCTGAAAATAATTTCATTGCCTTATGGATCATACTTTTTAAGAAATTATACCAAAATGTGTGCAGGCAAAAGTTGAATTCCATCTTTCTTGATACCAAATCGTTAATGATTTTTTTCATCTGATTAAGTAATGTAGCTATTTCGAGGGTTGCGAAACAAAACATTTTAGTGTCAAAATCCACCAAGAGACTTCTGTGACAAACAACTCTTTTGAGACGTCTAGTGTCGGTGGTTTCTTGAATGTGGACTAGACACGGAGTCGAATTAGCGCGTCCCGTATTCGAATACTTTACGAATACCTGCATGAGTGTATTTAATTTCATGAATAATTTGGTAATTTTTGAGTGACAACAATTCGAATGGCATTCGAATAAAACGTTTCAAGTAGTTTGTATTCATGAATATACATGTAATTCGAATACTATTCGAATAAACCCAAGCATGTATTCGTATTCATGAATACTTACGGACTTTTTAAAGTCTAGCAATTCAAATTGTATTCTTGTACTACGTGTCAAGTAGCCTATTTGTTTTCACATTCATTGTATTCAATAGTTGATCCAAATGCAACGACATGTTAATCGAATACTATTGGAATAAACCCAAACATGTATTCGTATTCATGAGTAGCTACTTTTTGAGATGTAGTAATTTTAATTGTATTCGAAATATTAATTGCAATTATTTGTATTCACGAATTGTTCATTTATTGCAATTGCGAAAGGCTATGCTCCGCAGCGCCGCTTATCGGAAATTCCCAAACCTCTGGTGTGAGTTCCTGGGTTAGTAATTCTACCTGTTAAAGAACCGTGCTCCAGTGTTCTTCAACTGGTGTGCAACCGGTGCGGTGCACCCTAGGGCAGTGGTCTTCAACCTTTTTAAAAAGCGACCCCAATTTAAAAGATAATTAAATCCGCATTTACATGCGACCCCTTATTTTTCCGATAGGGAGAAAAATGTTTGTAATGTCGAAACTCAAACTTTTTTCATGTAAATATGCCCGCTTAATTTTCAAGTAGACTTTGAATATTAGCATTCAGAGTGCATCATTACGCTCAATGTTAGATCCACAAAGTTTAAAGCCCACCAGTTTGCAGAAATTAGTAGATTTATGTATTTTTCCCTGTACCCGCTGTATTATTTTGGACACAATATGTCATTCATGGGGCCCTATCACCAGGACCCTGGAGAGAGAAAAAATATGCTGGTGCAAGTCAATTTCTGGGCCCCCCCTTTGAACACTATTTATGTGCTGCAGATGATCAAGTTTAATACGTTTATTCGCCAAAAAAACAAACAAAAGCAAGCTAGCCGCACTCATTAAACAGCTTGGACAATAACGTCAAACCTTTACAGTTTTAAAAACCTAAAATTCCTATACTTTTACTGCATGCACTATAGCGTTCGTACAGCAAAGTAAACGCTCAAAAGCAAATATTGGCCTTGACATGTACTGTGTTCGCTTAAACCAGGGGTCACCACTCACCACAAACTTTTTTCAGCGCCAAGACATGGTAGTTCTAAAATCCCAAAATCTGGTAATGCGACTGTTAAACTGTATAGTTCAAGGAACCTTTTAGGCGACGCGTGCCAAAGGCTGAATTTTAAGACCATGGCATGATAAAAACTATAAACAAGCAGTGTAACCAGGTTTAATTGTTACTTCAATATAAACACACAAATCGGTTGGCGTGCCTTTTAAAACCACCACCTAGCGTGCCAACCTTGACACGCATGCCAGTGGTTGCCGTCCCCTGGTATAGTTAGTCTCATCTTACGAGCAATGCTTGTATATTACATCACAAGTAACCTAGGAAGGCAATTGTTTGCGCACAATCAGTACTTGTAGTCTTGTCTGTGACGTAACAAACTGGCTTTGAATTAATCATAGGCGTTGTAATCTTATGCAACTAGGTAATATCAATTCCACATATCGCAACAGGAAAAACTTTCGTAGGGAGTAGTTTAATTTTAGAATGTTACAAAGTTATCAATACGATTTCGCAAACCAAAAAATATGGTCGAGGGCCAGATGAAATGACCTCAAAAATATAAAACATATATACTCGGTATACCAACAAAAATACCTACAAATCGCACAGTAAAGTTCTGCTAATGTTTGGTTAAAGCCGACTGAACAGGTTATCTGGTAAAAGATTTCCTGTTTTTGTTGGTATACCGAGTCAAGCCAAGTCTTTTCACAGCTGAGAAGACTCAAGTCAAGCTTTAAAAAAAAAATCAAATACGTGTAACAAATGCTATTATAACGTCCAGAAAACTCACCAGCGCTATGTAGTCAGCGCAAATGTGCATAATTCTTACCAAACAACGGACACAACTGTGGCACAAAAAAGTAGAAACATCAAAAAGAGATCTCGCTAAAATTTGCGCATGCACCAACGTATTAATCATAAAACTTGTTGCATAGAGTTGCACTACAAACAAATCAAACTCCACATTCGGCAATCAGCATCAACATTTTTCAATTTCAAAACAATTTTAAAAGTGCACATTTCACCCTGTAATCTTCAACCTAATAATTATGGGCCCCCTAGACTATCATGGGCCCTCTCGTGGGGCCTGCCTATCACGTAACAATAGGTTGGACAACTTGTTTTTATATAGATTATTGCATCATAATAATGAGATTGTGACACGAGGTGCCAAGCTGTACTGCAAAACATGACCAAAGACCGGGAACTAGAAAAGAAACTAGAAAAGAAAGAAAACGTTTTTTGGTAATAAATTTAAACGCCAACAAATTTAATTTATAGCGACACCCCAAAAAGTTTGGTCGAGCCCACTTGGGGTCGCGACCCACAGGTTGAAGACCACTACCCTGGGGTGCACCAGTACAAAAAGGTATACAAGGGTGCATCACAAACTTTTAATGAACCATTATTATATGACTTTCCGGATATTAGAAAAAAGATGTAGGTTTTAACTAATGTATAGAATAGATAAACCTCTGAATTTTTTTAAAATGTTGATGTCGAACACTTTCAGTGCGGTTGACGTAGCCTATATCTTCGTTAAAAGACGTTTTGCGTAGAGTGCGGATTGACGTTAACTTACGTCTCATGACAGTGTGTAATACCAAAGAACTCTACTTCGGCAGCTCCGCTCGGTTTAATTGACATGATGATATGCATAATAATTTTTCATGTCACTTTTTACCTCAGTTTACCTTTTAAGTAAACAGGGTGCATGAGTTCGTCACAACAACTTTAAGGGTTCACCAAGCCAAAAAAGGATGAAGAGCACTGCTCTACAGTATAATGAAAATTTTGTTTATTACCAGAAATGAACCGAGTCGGACTTTTTGGGGCCGATAATGGTTTAATGACGGAAACCAACCGTGCGGAAAATCGCCACTTGGTTTCTGAAGATTTTACTGCTGACCACGTGTTTCATGGTTTAATCTTTTGTTACTTTAAGTTTAATCGTTGCAGACGACGGGTGCTGAACGTTGATTGCGCACCATTGCGCGAGAAACAATATGTTGACAAGTTTTTGAAGTGCTCATGCATACTAAAGTTTTGAAACTAATTATTAGACCCGAGTTGCAGTATAACATATACCTTATAAAGGATGATTTTTGACAGTAAATCAAACATGTCATGAAATCGTGCTTGCTAATTAGCTTTGACTTTATTAACGAATTGCGGTAAATGTTCAATTTCATGAATTGTAAACGTTTATTTTGTTCAAGTTTATGTATTTTAAACAGTATATAGGGAGAAAAGTAGGGCATTCTTGGATTACATTGTGAAAAACTGCACTTTTTAGGACTTTGTAACAAAGCAACAAAAACTTGCCTAGAGTTTATCATGGAAAAAAGAGAAGATGTGACTACAAGTTCTAGATGTAGTTGGAAATTGTGTATGATAATAAGTGCTGTAATAGGTGTGGCAGTGGGAGTGACTGTAGGTGAGTGGGTTCATACAACATTTAATTATTCTAATACAATAATGTTGCTTCTGACAGTCAAAATGTGCTTTGTATTTAGGCATTCTTTACCACTTGCTTTTAAATGGTGAAGAATCCACTGTCATGATGTATGGTCGAATGCAGTTGTATGAAATAAAAGGAAGGAATATACCATTAAAAGAATTTGAAAAAGAAAAGAAACTGTATGAAAGTGAAGTGAGAATATTTTATTTCATGTTTGTGAATATTGTTTATTTTTTGTTCTGCGAAAAAAGATTTGCTTTTGCAATCAAATCAAGAAAACTGTTATGATAAGGACTAACATTTAAGTGTGTAGCACATAAACAAGCTCCACTGCAAAACTAGTCCATTAAAAAAAAGGCTAATGTTCCATCCGACACATGTGTATGATATAGATGGCCAATTGAGGTCTCATCCTGATGTCTGAAACTGGTACCTTTTTGGTCCAAGACAAAAAACATCAAAAATTGACCTAAAATAAGGGTAATAAGTCACTTGAAACCTAGTATTGTTTGAGTTTCAAGTACAAACACATAAAGGGCAATTATGAAGCTAGAAGTTAAGGACAGTGACCTCATTTCCTTCTAATTGCTGTTTGAAGCAATCCTCTTTGTAAAATAATCAAGCCAATAGATGATAAGCTGCAGACAGTGCACAATGTTTCGACCTACAAAACCTTTATCTGCTTACCGTATTTACTCGATTGTAAGCCGCAGCTTATATTGTTTTTTACCGGCCATTTGTGCGGCTTATAATCGAGGGCGGCTTACATTTTAATTTTATACCGATATTATTTCTACACTCCAACTTTTTAATTTTTTGGGGTTCAAAACTTGTATGCATGTACAGATTATACATCGATATACGTCCTGTTGGGTACAGTTATCAATGTAACTGATAAGTTGGGATAGATAATTTTACTATGTAACAACAGAATGATGTATTTTGAAACAATAGTATTAAAATGTCAGTGTGGCTTATAAACGAGGGCGGCTTATATTATTTTATTAGTACCTCAACATGCAGCTTATAATCGAGGGCGGCTTACAATTGAGTAAATACAGTAGTTGGTAAAATATATGACTGCTTGGCATGTGAACCCTGCTGAAGCAAAGTATGTTATAAAAATATTGCTACTATGGGACTCCAACTATGGGACTCCAAATAATTATTTACCCTGTTTGAAAAAAAAGTTTGTAAAATGGCAGCTCCACTTGGTTGTGCCTTCTAGTAGTTTTGCAGTGTTTATATCACAACACTTTGCTGTGTTCCTAAAAGTCAAATGTTTTGTATGAGCCAATTAGGGATGTTTAAAGTAGAATAACTGGGTATTCTAGAATAATTGTTTCAAATCTAGAATATCGAATCCAATTTTCATACTATCATTGACTGTGCAAACATAAATCTTGACAACTTCGAAAGTAAACCAGTTTAATACATTATATATAAAACATATTTTTTATTTGAAATGTAAAAAAGAACAAACCAAAACAAAGAAAAACAATGAGAAAAAAATGTGCATAACTGCATTGAAACTAAATGCCAACAAATTTTTTTCTGAGGTTAAGAAATGACCCAAATGTCATATGTTTTGGGATTCCTTCACTGTTTTTGTGATATTAACAGACAATTCCATGCTTCCAATTGCTGCCTAACGCCATGTACATTAATTTGTTTTTGTTTTAAAGTGGGAAAACAGTTAGATGCCGGTAAGACGTTGCAAAGCGCATGGCATAAACTTATTCACTGATCAGATGCATAACCACAAGTGCGCCAATTGTTAATTAGACTCCAATTCACCACTGTCGTTATAGCATTGTTATAACGCCTCGCGACGTGGCGTTAAGCGTTGTTATAGCGCAATGATTTGACGCCGACAAGTCCTTTGCCGTATTTTGCAAACTGGTACAACCAGGCATCAACATGAAAACGTAACGCATGTGTTTACATTTTTACTAACAGCTACAGCACACTTTAATATTGATTTCCAATTAGCGGTATAAACAGCAAAAATGGATTCGAATCTGACTGGATTCGAATCCAACGGATTCAATATTCTACTTTAAACATCACTAGAGCCACTACTCCAATTTGTTAACATGTTATTATGGGTCCCCTTCTATGAAGGGGACACATATTGTTTTTGTCCGTATTTTTTTTTTTCTTTTTTCTGTCTAACGCTGGTTTGTGATATGCGTTTGGTCAAGAAAGAGTGCTTTATTCAAATTTAGACAGATGTTAGTTATTAATACAAATTTGAACCTACTGAAGTTTGACCCCAAATGACCAAGCGATTCATCCACAGGTCCCCAAAACGTATTTTTTTAAAAAACAGGTGTATAGTCAAGTGGGGTAAAAAAAAACAATTTTTGGAAACTTTGTTGCCAAACTTTTATTTTAGGCAACAAAAGGTCAATTTTTCTTTCCAACAAAGCTGATAGGACTACTTTTATAGTTATGTGACAAGTTTTTGATTTTACTAAAAAACAAAAAAAATATTCGACAAAAACTGTTGTTCTTTTTTAACCCGAAAAAGGAACAAAAAAAAACAATGTCGGGGTAAAAAAAAACAAGTGGACATAAGGACCATATAAAAAAAAAATTAGTGGCAGTTGGAACTTCAATTCAATTATATGAACTTAATAAACCATCTTAAAGTCAAAGATAAGACAGAAATTTCATTAATAACTCTGTTACAATAAATAAGCCAAAAAAACACAAGCCACATAAAATTCTTCGTTTTCGAAATTTTACAAACCAAACTTACAGCAGTTAGTAAAGTGTTTGTAAATTAATAAAACACTTTGAAATTGGTGCTAAGACTTTCCATGGCTTTGTACCTTTATTGCACTGCATTTATTGCCTTTGATTTGGTCTTTTTTGTCATTTACTGGTCTTTTGTTGGTGTGCAACTAGGTTTAAATAGAGCTCACCCACTTGCTGACCGGTCATGTAACCTAAAACCTTATTGAAATAAAGTTTAATTTTCTACCCCAAACTGCTTGAATTGCCACATAATGATTTGATAACCTCTTTTTCTTACTTTGTAGCATTTTTCTTTAGGCCTGGATCCCAATTTGTACTTTTAGCCATGCAGGTATACTTTTTGGCAAAAATTCCTTCAAAACTGGACCCCCAAAGCAATTTTATACAACTTTGGTTTAAGTACATGTTTTATAGGCTTTCTTTTTTATTTTCTAAACTTCCAGGTGACAAATAAAAATGTTTGGGCAAAAAAAATTTTTGGGGTGCAAAAAATACATAGTTTTTTATTACCCCATTCCTATAGAACCGTTTGGGGTAAAAACGAACAACAAGATATCTGAAAAAATTTAGAAGCTAGCCAAGTGGAGTCTTTTTTGTTTAATAGGTCATAGTTATGACACAACACACAACAAAGGTCATTGACACCAAACTTGTAATAAAAAATCTGCAGGAAAGTTTCTAAAGGTTGTTGAAGACTTTTTAACATACGAATTTTACTACTGTTGTTTCAACCTGCAGAACATTGCCTAGAAACAAAATCTGAAAATGGTTTATGGCTTATTTTTTAGGGAGAGAACAAATACATCCAATGAAAAAGAAAGCATTTAAAAACAATTTTTGGTTTAGCTGTGAGGGTATTGTTTTTTTTTACCCCAACTTCAGCAAAATTTTTTTTTACCCCATTTGACTATATTGTCTAAAATACATGAGCTAGGAGTTTTATGCTTTGTTTTTTGGTGCAATGTAAGGTATTTTAAAGAATTTTGTAACTTTTTATAGGATTCACCCATTTTCACCCCTTAAACCCCAAAATAATAAGTTTTAGGCCAAAAATACCAGCCCTAATTTGCTGAAATGTTAAACATTTGTTTGCAGTAAGTTATTCGTTTCGTATTAAAAATTTTGATTTAATCTGCCAAATAGTTACTTTTACAGCCCATAATCTGTGTACACCAGTGGTTCCCAACCTGTTTTCAGTCACGGACCTCTTTTATAAATTTTATTGGTCCGTGGACCCCCAACATAATTTAGCCTTTTTTCGCTTCCTGCATTATACGTTATTATACTTTTGTTTTTTTGGGGGCAGAATTTTAATCAACCTTCACAGTCCTTTAATCTTAATAAAGTTCTATACTGTAGCAGTCAATGCACTAAAAGAGATAAATTTTGTGGTGTACAATACTTAAAACAAGGCACAAAGAATTCTATTCTTAATGTGTGTTGTGATATCACAATGGAGGTAACAATCACAAGGTTTCCTGATCCAAGGGTTTGATAAACAGTTTGCATTATATACAGGATTATAAAAACGGTTTGGGAACCTAAAAATATTGTACTGTTGTTAATGCTACTACAAATGATTGCCTTCACGGACCCCCTGAAACCATCTCACCGACCCCTTGGGGGTCCTCGAACCCCAGGCTGGGAACCACTGGTGTACACTGTCAGTCAGATAGAAGTCTCAACTCTCAAGGGAATAAATCACTGGTTTATGACTAAGGCGGGTGAATGCTGAGCGGGAATGCTCAGCTTGACATCCGGACAGACCTTTTACGAGACAGGCGGTGATTAGAAATCAGCTGTTTTTTGCGCAGCAATACTATGTCGTTTTATTAAGTTATCACACACATTTTCAGTATTGGAAAATTGTGTTTAAAAACTGACCTTGGACGACAATATCAAGGTCAAAGCATTGGATGAAATTGAAATTATTTTTTCCCCTTTTTTACTGTTTTTTTTGTAATTATATGACAGTAAGGATGCAAAAAAAATACGAACAAAACTTTTAAAGTTTGGTTAATGCTTTCTGAAAGTAACCGAAAACATAAACATTTGTTTACCGTAAATTTGCACAAACACGCGTGTGGGGACCCTTTCGTATTTGCTTGCAAAAACAATCATATGTGTAGATCAAATTATGTGTATGGTAAATTGGTAAATAGGATATAAAATGTATAAAATGGAAGTATATATATTAGAAAGCCACCTTTCTAGTTTACATTTAAGTGGAATCATTTTCTCAAATATATATATATTTTTTATGGTTTGGAATTAACAAAACTTATGCCACATAGGAGAATACCTGTTAACTGGATCAAACAGAATCGATTTTACTACTTTTCTATTCACAGATTATGCAAGTCTTTGAAGAGGCCTTGGGATTTGTTGCCTCATTTTCTGTGTCTGAGATATCAGAAGATCAACTTGTTTATTTGGTTGGACGTGATGACCACAGTGCTTACATTGAATTTAAAATACAAATTTTTGATAAAGGCCGAGGTTTAACAGCTCAAGGAATTAAGGATCTTCTGCTTTTGCACTTGCAAAATACACCTGGCATCAAAATCAACCTAGATACATTTGAACTAAAATCAGTATGTAATGCAAGCATTACCTAAATAGAGTATTTAACAAATTAAACTTTTATGGCATATGGTTTATGAATACAGTCTCCTAAGTATACCTACTTGTTTCCAATTGCATGCAGAAACCCATAATAAAAGCGAGAAATTATGAATCATTTGAGGACTTTTTAAACAGTGAGAATGGTGGCTTTGATTTATTAAATGTCCAATTACCTGGTGTAATTGCTCCAAAAAGCAACAATTCCGACATTGTATGCGATCATTTACAGGTAAGTAAAATGTTTTTTTTATCAGGGGACACATTTTGATTTCACTATTTGCTCTTTTTTCTTTTAATTATTGTCTTTTGGCATGAAATGTTAGATTTAATAGGACAAAAAAGCTCCTATGTATGATTATGAAAAGAGACTTAATTGAATCCTTGCCCGCAATGCAACAATTTGCCAAATGCACAAACATTTTGTTTGATTTTTTAGTTTAACACAGGTGTATTATACATGTTTGGTCAAGAAAGAGTGCTTCAAATTTGGACAGACTTTGATTATTAATCCAGATTTGATCCTTCTGAAGTTTGACCCCGAACAACCTAGCGGTCCCCAAAACATTTTTTTTAAAAACGGCTGTACTGACATCATCTAGGAGTTATATGCTTTGTTGGTTGATGCAATATAAGGTTTTCTAAAGAATTTTCCAACTTTTTATTAGATTCACCCATTTTTCACGGTCCCTTAAACCCCGAAATAATCGGTTTTAGTTTTAGGCCAGAAGTACAAGCCGTGATGTGGTGAAAAATGTAAACAGTTGTATGTAGTAGGTTACTCGTTTAGTATTTCTGGGTCCCCTTCCCTGAAGGGGACACATCTTGGTTTTTTTCTTTCTGCCCTGCAGTTTGTCCACCCTCTTTTGCCATGAAATGTGTAAAGGATTTGGATGAAACTTTCAAAATGTCATACTTGACAATATTATCTGCTTTAACAGTAAAGCAAAATAACCAATAATAAGAAAACATTTTTTTAAACTTTGACACACCCCATGACTGAAAAAATATTTTCAGAATTCTGTCCCAGAAAACCTACTGCAAAAATTACACTTTAGACCGGGACAATATTATATATATATATATACACTGCAAGACCTGTTTTAGTCCTTGATGCTGTCTAATGACAAGCAATGTTTACCTTGTTTTAAATTAGCATGTATATATTTGCACAACTAGAAGTTAGTTTGTTATAGTGCTTCAAAGGGTTAATTAATAGTTTTGTCTTGTCAACATACCACCATACACAGTAGTTGGCATTATATTTTCTAGAACTATGTGGCATTACATTTTCTAGCAATGGTAAGCCCATGTATTTTTAGTTTCGATACATATTCATTATCTTCTAATAAAAAATACCTTTGATTTTGACCGTTGATTCTGTATACCTGCGGCAACATCTCCTAATAGGATATACATTTATTTGTTTCATTTTTATTGGAACAATTAGCACAATAGATATATTAACGTTATAGTTTTGAGACATAAATTTAAATTTCAGTACATTTCATTTAGCCTTTGCAAAATGGAGTGATCTATCCACTTGGCTGTATGCATGTAAACTACAGCACTTTTTTGTCTATGTGCTCTTTTTCATGTCATTCAAATTATTCGTTGATAGGAAGTGATTCAATTACCTGCCTATCAACAGGATCATGGAGTTCACGGCCACCAATATGCAAAGGTGACACATAGGAAAAATATAGCAGACACTCTAATGTATTTAATCTCAAATTGTGTGCTGCACCACAATGAGGGAAGTGTGACACAAAAAATGTTTATGCTCTAACTCTTATGTTTTTGATGACAAAATAGGGCAGTGTGTGGCAACAGTAAAATCTTATTTTATTTACTTTCGCTATCTGAAGCAATCTCACTTGTCATAATGAGGTTGCAAATAAATTTATTTAAACAACTTTTGTGAATATTTGGCAGGTAACTATCTATTTGTGTTAAATTCAGACTGAGTTTTGCATATTTTCTTATTAGCAAGATGTGAGGTACTCGAAAATTTAAAAGGTGTCCATGTCACTCCAGCAAGTTGTTTGACCAATCCTGTATTGGAGTCTACAAAGTGTCATTTTTATTGCTCCCCTGGTTATGTTCTACAAGGTCATAGGGCAGTCAAATGTCTTGACAGCGGAAAATGGAGTGGCATTGTTCCAGTTTGTGAAAGTAGGTTCATGAACATGGATTGTATTAATGTTTTGTGTTTGTAAATCTTTGTCAAAATCTTAAATTGTATTCATGGCACAATTGGCATATTTTCAAATAATAGTAGTGTGTCTAGTGTGTTTAGTTGAGTTTGTGGTACACCAACAGAATATACATTTTTACCTTTTTATGATGTTAATTTTCTTTTTTAATAAAAAATGCTACTGTAGGATAAAGAGCAAGATTACTTCAAAGCTAAAGCTGGTAGTGAGACCACTATGCTTATAATTGCATTTGATGGTTTATAAACAAAAATGTCTGTGTGTTTCATGTGGTATATAAACACTTTTTGTGAAACAAAGTTTAGAACAATTTGTTTTTACCATGTTATCTAGCTTCCGAGCTTAGAAAAATCTTCATGCACTTATTTTTTACTTATAAAAGGGGTAAAATTGTGAATACTCCTTGGATGATTTTAATGAGGTAACATTGCTAAAAACAAGTTTTATTACTTTCCTCAGAAGTGCTAAAACACATTTTTCTTTTATTAGAAACCTGTTCAAGTTTAGGTATTCCTGAAAATGGGCGAATTTGGCCGAGTTCATGTGTTACCAGTTTGTTGCAGCCTGCTAGAACACAGTGCAGTTTCGCTTGTGATGAAAGTTATGTGCTGGTAGGAAGCCCGACATTGTTTTGTGATGTGGATGGCAGGTAAAGTTGTGAAAAGATTTCTAATGTTTTTGTTTGACAAGTAGGTTCAAAAGTATACATGTTGTCACGTTCCGTTTTCACGGGTACGCAAAAGATGGGACTGACTATCGGAAGTTCTTTAACAACTAACGCTTGTGTACTCTGATCAGCAATAAACACTTTTCCTACACCTTTGTTGTCTTATTCTTATTCAAATAGAATCAAATACATAAAAATACGATTATTTACACACGATGAAATTGCTTCCATAACCTATTGTACGGGGTTATACTTCATGAACACATATACATCGCATGCCTTTACGTGTAACCCTTTTTACCAGCGCGAATAATAACAGTGAGGCATTCTGACAAATGGAGGGCTACTTGTACCGCTTCAATAACAATGGATGGGTAAAGGTGTGAACTCTGCATGGGCCTTTTTCTTCAGCATTAACAATAACGGCTACAGCGACTAACGGGCGGCGTGGTAAAACTGACACATTACAGATAAGACAATAGAAGTCGGACAAAAGATTTCACACACACATTGAACTTCCAGCGGTTGCGAGATAATGTCACGCGGGAAGTGGGTATCTGGTCTAATACATTTGTGACAGATGTGTTGATTTGAATATTTTCGGGCCCTTTTTTCTGGTATTTAGAATTGTAACAAGAGCCACCTTTTCATCATTCTCTGAATTTTTAACGTATTTGCAAATTGAAAATGTTGCATTAAAATAGGTATACATGTGTTTGTACTTTAATGCAGTGCTCTTCAACCGGTGTGCACGGTGCACCCTGGGTGCACCAAAATACGCATGGGGTGCACCAGTACGAAAAGGTATACAAGGGTGCATCACAAACCTACAGGATATTAGAAAAAATTTAATGAATGATTAATATTTGACTTACAGGATATAAGAAAAAAGATGTAGGTTTCAATTGATGTATAAATGAACCTCTGTATTTAAAAAAAATGTTGATGTCAAAAAATTTTAGTTTCAGTTTAATTGACATGATGATATGCATAATGATTTTCATATCGCTTTTTACCTCAGTTTACCTTTTAAGTAAACAGGGTGCATGAATTCGCCATAACTACGTTAAGAGTTCAGCAAACCAAAAAAGGTTGAGCACTGCTCTAATGTAAAGATTTTTTTGATCAGCTGGAATTTTCCCTTGCCGGTTTGTAGAAAGGGATGCTTTCCATTGAGTCCACTAGCAAATGGAATAATATTTCCTTCTCTATGTACCACATCAACCCATGCAGCGGGCCAATATTCTTTAATAATAGAAGGTGTTGTATGTGTAAGTAAATGTTATGAAGGTTTTGTACTTGATGGATCAAGTGAAAGATTATGTGATACAGATGGGACCTGGTCTGGAAAAGAGGTGACTTTTTGTTTTTGTCCGTATTTTTTTTTCCTTTTTCAGTCTAACGCTGGTTTGTAACGTTCGTTTGGTCAAGAAAGAGTGCTTCAAATTTACACAGATGTTGGTTATTAATCCAGATTTCCTTGGCATCTAAACATAACCGGAACATTAAATCCGCACAAACATGTGTGTGGTGACCCACTAGTTTTTGTTGACAAAAACAATCATATGTGTAGATCAAATTATGTGTATAGTAGATGGATAAATATGACATAATATATATATATACGATGGAAGTATATTAGAAAGCCACTTTCTAGTTAAATTATAGTTTTGTGGTTTGGTTTGCAGAGAGATGTTCTGTTAACACTACTTTTGTTGTGAACAATACTAAAAAAATAATTTAGGTTTCAGACCACAAGCTAGAGAACTTTTGCTTTCAGGTTAAAATCTATGTGCTTTCTTAATTCAGACAAATGTCTTTGGCTATAAAAACATTGATACAGGGGTGCAACAATGTAGCCCCATGAGCAAAACAACTGATAAAAAGTAATTTTGGACTGCCTTTCTCATATCAGGGTAAAATAGTTTGCAATAATCGTACTCTTGTTTCTTTAACATTCACTTGTGTTTTATGCGACATTTATTCAGAAACTGTTAGCTGGGGACATTTTTTTCCGATTGTCGTATCATGCAACATCTAGCACAAATCGCTGTTACAATTACATACTTTGTGGTATGGTCGTATTGCAGAATTATTTTTGCTGTTGCAATATTCATGCGTTGGGCAATTTTCTTTCTATGATTGTGCTCTGGCATGTCATATAAAGTTGATTTCTGGTTTACTAACAAAAACTGCAAAAATGTCTTTGCCACACCTTTGTCAACCAAAGCTAAAGCGTAGGTTCCACTAGAAAAACATTTTTGCACTCCTGGATTTGGGGAAAATGTGAAACATGTACATTTTCTTGTTTAGCCATCATGCTTTAACCAATGTCCACCCCTGAAACTTCCAGCACTCATGTCAGTTGTGCCTAGCTTGTGCGCTGATGATTCTATGAAAGTGATACAAGGACAGAAATGCACTTTGGTGTGCAATGACGAATATTTGATAGAAAATCGTGAGGTGCTTGAGTGCTTGGGTCATGGGTCATGGGATTACCAACCTGGACAATGCATTCGTATGTACTATGTTTATTAAATCTGTATAGCACATTGTTGTATTGTAAAGTGTGTTCGAAAATACAGAAACATGTCCAAAGTTGTCAAGACCACAAAATGGAATGTTTCTCTCTGAAGCTTGTTACAACAGAACAGCAGAAAACTCTGTATGTATTGTACATTGCAGCAGTGGATTTGAGATTATTGGTCTGCAGGAAGTAACGTGCCTCTCAGCTGGTCATTGGTCAGGTAAGCGCTTACTAATATGCCAAGAACATGTTATTTGACATTTCTTTACTGGTGGGGAATATTACTACTCAATATTGTTATTGTCCCCTTCTCTAAATGGACACATAGGTTTCCTATGTTGTCTCATTGTTGGTCAAGACAACATGGTTTAAACAAGTTTAAAATTATCCATTTTATAGATTGGTATTTACTGAAACCGGCTTGCACGGGCCCTTTAAACACCTAAAATGACTATGTCTAACCCTGCTTTTAATGTTGTCACTGTTTGGAATCAAACACTATTTTTCACTGGAGGTTGACACAATATATATCAGGGGTGGCCAGGAGCCGCAGTTTGGCCACCCCTGGTATATATCATTCACTACAAACTCATACTTGTTAACTAGAAAAGATTAACTGCTATTTAAAATTGCCAACTCTTTTTATTGTTTGAAGCCAATTTATATTTATTACAATGTTTTATTTTTATTTTTTCATTTGTTTGATAACATAACCAAGTAACAAGGGTCACAAGCAGGTTTTGTGTCATTTTGCCATGAACATGATGACATAGCTAGTCACTTTGTGATACATCAACCATACCACTAAGGGTAATGTCAGCACTTACGCTACCACCCTAAAGTACTATACAGTTTTCCAACAACATTGAGTGCATGTGTGTATAGTTCTGGTATAGGGTTGGGTATGTAAATACTCCGGCAAAAAATATATGCTCATCACACAAATGCATTCTGTGCTATCTATCAATCTGACTTCCTAAGTCAGAAATAAAGACACCCTTATCATACCTGGATTGACTTGCATACACTTGTGTATGGGGCTCAATCGTTTCTGGTTGCAAAAATAACTGTGTTTTAAAATTGGAATTGACAGAGCGTAGTTGACTGATGTATATACATCTGTGTTGAATCACTAAATAGGATGCACTGTGTATAAAGTGCAAATATATAAAAGGCTTACCTTTCTAGTTAAATAGGATGTGGTATACACAAAGCAACACATAAGAAAACCTCTTTCCTAGTTTTATTTGTTACTTGTATTTTGCAGGCGTTCCTGGTAAATGCCTAAAAAAGTGTCCAGTTTTGTTACCACCATCTAATGGTTATGTGCAACCGTTTAATTGTTCCTTGCAATCATTTCATGAAGGCGTAAGCTGTTACATTTTTTGTGATGCTGACTATACCTTGCTTGGTGAATCACACAGGACATGTTTATCTGATGGAACATGGTCTGGTAAAAGAGCCACTTGTGTTTGTAAGTAATTACTTGTTATGCATAACTTTTTTCCTGAAGAGGACACATTTTGATTCCATCAGACTTTTCCTTTGACAGATTTTGTCCATCTAAGCTGGCCAGCACAGTCATGTAGATGTGATAGATGTTTGTTTTCCTTCATAGCCCCATCAGATTTCATTTATAAGTCTTTGAGCAGACATGGGCGGTTAGATTCAGCCAGCAACACGAAAGCTTCAATTCAGAGTTGCAAGCGGGCCAGAAATCTGAGCCCGAACCCGGCCCGAACCCGAAAGTATAAGCCCGAAGCCCGACCCGAACCCGAAACGATTTTGCAAAGTCCGTTTAGGCCCGAAATTTTGATTGACAGGCCTATCCAAGAAAGCCTCGCAACAAAGGATAAGAAAGAAAAAAGAGAAAGACAACAAACACAATGAACAATAGTAGACAATGGGGTAAACAATACGTTTTAGAGGAGGGTGGGCATTAGGTTAAAGCCAGAGAATTGTTACTTAGCTGAATGATTTTATCTAAAAAACAATGGCGGACACGGAACGTAAAGTCAGGCCCGTTTTAAGCCCGTTTTCTCACAAATACCTAAGCCCGAACCCGGCCCGAACCCGAACCCGGCCCGAAAAGCCCGGCCCGACTTGCAACTCTGCTTCAATTAACAGCTAAAACCTAATTTAATTGCTACTACAACATGCAAGGTCCATTTCACGCCCTTCTTTTAACTAACGCATCTAAGATTTGTTAAAATTTATTACATCATAGACAAAACAATATTACGATTATGCGCCAATAATCACCTTCTTTTGTTGAAAACAATGGGGCAGTACTCTGTAGAGCAGAAGTCCAAATGATACAAATACTTCACAGTTTGGGAAGCGCTTGTAGGAAGTGTGAAAGCGAAACAAGTTTGAGGTAAAGCTCATTACCGTTGTATTAAAAAAGTATGGCCCGTAACCATACATAGCCGCAATAAAGTGTCCCCTGTGGCACATTAAATGCCCAACCTTGCTCACGATATCACAAAAAGTACAAAAAATCACCAGTAAACACAATGTATTCAAATAGCAGCATGTTTAAGCTGATGCGTCCCTTATCCCTGGTGTTTGTTAGCAACACGAATAAAATCTGCTTGTAAGTTAAAGTTAGCTGAGTCTCACAGTTCTTGTACATATTAAAACAATCAGTAATGTCCCCCCCCCCTTGAAGTAAAATCGCCCCCCAACTTCCAAAATTGTCACCATCGCCCCCTCCGTGGACGAAATCGGCCCCGTTGAATAACCCTGGTGTATATACTTTTGAGGTGTATGTACCTTTTGGTGTTTGGTTTATTTGGTGTATATACCTTTGATCAGGGGCGGATCTAGAAAAAATTTGAGGGGGTGTCCAACAATTAGTTGCGAAATTCCCTGATGCGATACTGACGTTGTATGATACGATTCGGGTATTCCCCTTTCTAAAAACGCCACTCGCGCACAAAAAAAACTGCCGTCGCAAGGTAATCTCTTTTGTAACTACGCAGTGCATAATGCATAACAGAGATTCGGGGTTGGGAAAAACTGTTTTACTACCATGGACGCACAAAGCTTGTGATGTTGCACTGTTTATAAATTAAAAAACATAACCCATAGTTTCTGCCCTGATCATTTGCGTTTCTTTAAGTACGAAGTTTAAACGACATTGCTCTTCTAACTCACAAAACGTTACCGATAAATTTTCTTGGCGAGCCGCAAGAAGAGGAACTTTTTTGTACTAAAACCGGAATTTGCTGTTTAATCGTATCCACGTTTTGAGACCTGAGTATTGTTAGCCCGATGCACCTTTGAAGTCGCTCTGTTCTGATGTTTGCTACAAAAAATTCAACGCGTTTATACCACAATACGCCTCACGCGAAATACTTTAATTTACAAGTAATTAATTGTTTCGTTGCCAATTTCGTTTTCTTGTTCAAAACGACGCGTTAAGCGGCAGAGTACTTTGTCCAGAATTGCAAGCAAGTCCAAACCAGAAAGTACAAGGCCTCAACCTAACTCGCAACTTCGTCATGCCGCAAAGGCGAGCAGCATCTCTTATTACCTGTTATCCAAAAGACAAAAAAAGAAAAACAACTATTGATTTTTTGCGAAATCGTTAAAATTTCCAATTACGGCTCCACTATCTAGCTTACTCAGCAAAACTTCTGTTGCATGATAAACGTGACTGCCAGGCAACCAAAATACGCCAGTTTCTTAAAAAACATTTAAAGGACTGAACGCCTTTTTGAAAGGATGGTTCACATTTAAAGTTGCGCAACGTTAAGAATGCAACAAAGTTGGTTACTATGCAAGGCATAAATAATGCCAAGCATTGACAAGTTACCAATTACATGTACCTTAACAACATGGTTCGATGTACACCAATCGAATATTGGTGACAAACAACTACGTGTTTGGTGGGTCATAAACTATTTAGCATTGAACGTTTTAAATCAGTTTAGTCGGATTTAATATTGTTTAACTGCGAAAACAATTTAATACATTCCATTTAGTGCAGCACTTTTGACTTCAGCGTCC
This sequence comes from Phallusia mammillata, assembly GCF_965637545.1. Classification (NCBI taxonomy): domain Eukaryota; kingdom Metazoa; phylum Chordata; class Ascidiacea; order Phlebobranchia; family Ascidiidae; genus Phallusia; species Phallusia mammillata. The sequence continues at coordinate 11,906,486 of NC_137257.1, forward strand.
TTGGCGGATAATCACTTTTGTATTGTCAGCGCATCAAACCCTTCATTTTAAACCCTTGTTACGTCACAATAGACTTGTAATGTCACACCCAATACAAAACGATAAAGGCGCAAGGCTTTGAGATAATGACTCTCTGTAATCATGCAGCGGTAAACGAAATGTTTGGTCTATTTAATTTACGCACAGCTTTTTTAAAATGGGAGTTCGGCAAATTTTACCAATTTTCTGAGGGGGGTGTCAAAACACCTAACACCCCCGTCTAGATCCGCCCATGCCTTTGATACCGATTACCGATTACTTAAATATAGTGTTGTACTTAGTTGTATATCACTAGCTAATTTATCTGCCATAGCCAGTGCTCTTGCGTACACACACACATGCAGATGTATGTAGAAAAATGTAATTTCTACACATTAGCGAAAAAAATATATGTAACCTGGCAGAATTATGGATCCCCTTCCCTGAAGGGGGCACATATTGTTTTTGTCTATATTTTTTTTCTTTTTTTCCGACTAACGCGTATTTATTCCCACGTTTTGGTCAAGAAAGAATGGTTCAAACTTTTTCAAATTTACACACATTATAGATATTGGTCTAATCTAAAGATGATCCATGTGAATTTTGACCCCGTTTGATTCCTCGGTTCACCCACAGCCCTCCAAAACGTGAAATTTTTAAAACGGCTATACTTGCTAAATTACTTCATTTAGGAGTTATATGCTTTGTTGTTTGGTGCAATATAAGGTATTTCAAAGAATTTTGTACCTTAAAAAAAGATTTACCCAGTTTCACCCCTTAAACCCCAAAATATTCGTTTCTGTCTAACGCTGGTTTGTTAAATGCGTTTGGTCAAGAAAGAGTGCTTTAAATTTATTCAAATTTGCACAGATGTTAGTTATTGTTCCGAATTTGATCCTCCTGAAGTTTGACCCCAAACGACCCAGCAGTTCACCCACCGGCCCCAAAAACGAATAAAATTAAAAATGGCTGTACTGACTCAAGTACATAATCTGAGGGTTTCATGCTCTGTTGGTTGGTGCAATGTAAGCTAAAGAATTTTGTAACTTTTTGTTGGACTCACCCAATTTTACCCCTTAAACCCCAAAATAATAAGTTTTAGGCCAGAAATACAAGCCCTAATGTGCTGAAATGTTGAACAATTGTTTGCAGTAGGTTATTCGTTTAGTATTTAAAAATTTGCCTTCATCGACCAAATAGTTACTTTTACAGCCCATAATATGTGTACACTGTCAGTCAGATAGAAGTCTCAAATCTCAAGGTAGTAATTCACTTGTTTACGATTAAGGCGGGTGAATGCAGCGGGAGTGCTCAGCTTGACGTCCGGATGGACGTTTTACGAGACTGTTGTGTTGGTGATTAGAAATCAGCTGTTTTTGTGCAGCTATGCTATGTCGTTTTATTAAGTTATCAAGCACATTTTCAGTTTTGGAAAATTGTGGGTTAAGGCTAAAGTTGGTTAAGTTTTTCCTTAAGAATCTAAAAATAACCAGGATGTTTGTTTACCATAAATCCGCACAAACGCGCGTATGGGGACCCATTCGTTTTTGCTTGCAAAAACAATCATATGTGTAGATCAAATGATGTGTATAGTGAATTGGTAAATATCTAACAATGATTGTGCCCTATTTTTACTGTTACCAAATCGCATATGCATATGTGTGGGGACCCATTAGATTATGCTTACAGAAACAATTATGTTATAAAGTGCCAGGAAAAAGATAGGGACCCAATGAAATGCAGGTGCCAAATATATATCCATTATAAATATAGTAAATAATATATGTGATACATCATTAAATATGATGTAGTATATATAAACTGGCAATATATAGGAAAACCACTATTCTACTGTCCGAAGCAAATATTGGCAAAAAGTTGCCCATATTCTTATATTGTAAACTCATAGTATGCCAGACCTAATCAAGGCTTTATACCGAATCAGCCAGTCACCAAGCATTTGCATGTGGCAAGTATTAATGGGATTTGCACCCACTACAAGGGCCTTCCCTGGGACTTGTGCTGTTTCAACTGAGCTACATTGGCTCGGTGGTGATCCACTAGAATCACAAGCACTGTTGCCTGCCTCATATGCTGCAACCCAGTTATAAATTTAGGTTCATCTTAACTGATTACTGGTCAATCTGGCGATCCCCTGCTTCGAAGCTGACATATGCAGTGTATGAGACAGGCAACAATGCTTTTCATTTCGATGGAGACTGTCCTGGCAAAAGCTCCTTGACTTTTCTAGCATATGCCTTGCCATATTGAAATACTTGGTAACTGTTCTGCATCAACTTTACCTCACCAAAATCGCACTGCATTTACATTATTGATATTCCACAACTTTATGTATTTTTTTGCAGTTGAAAAGCAGTTTATGATTAGACAGACCACTCATAACTATGACGTTTGTCTCACTGTCAATTTGCTTACAAGTTATGTTGAAAAGCAACCAATAACATCATGCTCTTTGCACAATTACTATGATAAATGGACAATTTTGAAATATGGTATGTGAACCAACACTCTTTTCTTATGAATTGTAAAAAAATGCAGTTATTATTTTTTTGTTTCAGGATATATTCAAAATGTTGGCAGTAGAAAATGTTTGACTGTGCAAAATGTGTTTCATGGTGCTTTTCTTCATATAGATGAGTGCAGTCACAAAGCATTTTATCAAGTTTGGAAATGGGAAATTGATGATAATTTTATCAATTTATTGGTATCATGTATTACACTTATATGTTTGTGTCCGATTTTTGAATTACATACAGAATATTAGACTAGTAGTTGAGTTGAGTTAAAATGATTTCACCCAGTGAAACAAATCGTAGCAGCGCAATTGCGCTAAAATATTTACCATGCTAGTACATGTAATAAACTCCAATTTTAGGGAACTGCTTTTAATGTGGATTATGGATATGCTTCTGTTTCCAAAGTTATATTGTCTGAGAAGCGCAAGTTACCTTGGCATGCCTTAACTTTAGATGGAAGTCAGACTTTATATGACTTGTTTGCGGAACCCAGGTTTTAATGCGATTCTCTGAAAAGCTGCTGAAGCTTACTAAATGCTAACACAGCTTTGTTATTCTTAAGCTGTTATGCATTTTATCCATTGGTCTTTGGGGAAATTACACCTGCAGAATGTTCTACAAACACAACGTTAAAAAATCAGACTGAGTGTTCATTTAGTTGCAACCCAGGAAGAAAGTTAATTGGTGCAAATGGAGCAATTTGTAATGGCAAAAAATGGAATGCTACCAAGCCTATTTGTAAGTTGTTACTATTGATGTTATCTGGTTTTTATAGCTCTATTTATTTATACAGGTGAAGTCGCCTGCCCTCTACTTACTGCTCCAGCTAATGGTTTTGTTACTAATTCTTGCATGATTGTAGAACAGCTTTCTGGATCGATTTGCCAATACACATGTGAAAGTAAATATTTTTTATTTGGTGAGGACACTACTACCTGCTTACCAGCAGGTGTCTGGACTTTCACGCAGCCAAAGTGTTTATGTAAGTTAGGTTTTTAACAATTTTTAATTTTACTGATACAGATGAAACCGATTATTCAGGAAACGGTTTCGCGAAACTGTTTTCAGTCACTTGACAAAGGAAGTCAGTTAAACGAGCTCTGCTAAATTGACGCAGTGTTCAAATCTTTGCCTAATTATTTTTGAGTTTACTGCCTGACAAACAGTGGTTTTACTACAGTAAGGTACTTGTTATTTATATGATACATCAATAGAATAGTATGATCTTAGTGCAGTGGGCTTCGGGTTGACCTGGCTATCTTTGCCAGTCTGCATATGACTTACTGAACGATAATGCTTTGAAAATTATTGGAGTCGATGTTGGATTTTGTGCATTTTGGAAAATTTTTTGATTTGCTTGAAAATTCTGTAATAAACACATAATTAGGCAAAAAAACTTTTTGTGCTTGTAAAAGATTTAGTTGCCGTTGATAAAATGGCTGATTGAAACTTTATATAAGTTGCAACCCTGTGTTTTATTCAATTACAACCCAAAAACTGTCAACAGCAAATATCCCTAAACCAGGTTTTTAGTTGAATCCAAGACGTAAAACACATGCTCTTCCTTTTAAGTGTTGCATCCATTTTTAGCTATTATTACCACAGAATCTATGTTACATGTCAACTGGCTGGTTGGACACATTATCCGACTCTGTAAACCACATAAGTTGTAAAAAGTACTTTGTAGGCTGCATTAAAGCCTTTTAGGGCTGGACATGACAAGAGGGCCGCAAGCAATTGCAATGTTTCTTTTTAGTCAACTTATGCTCCGCATAAAAACCAAGCAACTGGTTGGACCAAGCAACTTTTAATGAAAATTAGGCTTTTGATTCATTGAATGAACTATTAAAATCCTAATAGATGTCTGAAATTTAGCAATTTGTAATTTGAGTAAAGTATTTTCTCAACAAAATGATTGTAAAGGATCAAAGCCATCAGTTTCTTAAAATCGAGATAAAAATGGGTGCGAAAACAATTCTAGTAAAATGAGTAGAAGCAATGAAGTAAAGCTGTTACAATGTGGTTCAAAGCTATCCTAATCTATCTCAAAACCAAAAAAATAAGCGCAACTGTGGGCACTAAATCGTTGAAGAAAAAATAAACAGGTAAAAAGTACAAAAGTAGGACAGGCTCGCACAGGGAGATAACAACAACGGGGGGTGCCAAAGGGAATCGTTAATGCACTTGGCAATACCATGACTTAAATGTTAATTCTGCCATTTGGCCTTGCACATGCCAAAATTTTCCTTTGTGGGTCTTTCAACAACTATTATACAAAAACATGAAGCAAGTTTAGGTTTTTATTAAAAGATTTATGTGATTGTTGACATAGTGTCACAACAAACTACAGTTGGAGATAAACCATGCCCATGCTATAAATAAGGTTTTCAGTTAACTGTCTGTAATACAATATAGTGAAAGCCTTCCTAGTTAAAGCTGGTTGGTTGATCTATTACATTTCCTTTTACCATGTTTATGATAATTTTGGGTATTTACAGTGCAATGTGTGCCTATTACATCAGTGGCCAATGGTAGGCTAGTTCCAAAACGTTGTTCTGAGAGGCAAAGTTCTGTTGGAACACGATGCGAGCTAATTTGCACCACTCCGTATTTACCCAAGGTAAAAATGTACTGTCTGTCCTTTCATTTACACCTTGCAACCAATGCCTGCTACATGCTTTACATATTTTTTTCCAATGGATGATAAAAATGTACTTTAGACACCTGTAATAATTGACTGTGTTGGAAATGGAACTTGGACAACTAAAAACCTTTCATGCGAAAGAGCTTGCTTGAATGTAGCTGTACCAAATGGGGACGGGGGAAATGTAACCTGTGATTCTGACCCAGTTTGGCAAGGCACGAAATGTCAATATTCATGTGGGAAGAAACCACAAAGAGCGTTGGCAATGAGAAATATGACTACTGGAAACTTGGTTTTGTTAACTGCTGCTGGTTCAGGAAATTTTATTTCCAGAACATGTCAACCAGATGGTTCTTTTAATGGAACATTACCGATGTGCATTTCAGTTTGTGCACCACTTCTGGCCCCTCAAAATGGTGGGTATTTTTGCAAACATTTGTTTTGTTGTGTTTGAAATCTACAACTTAATTTTTTCTACTAAATTTATACACACCACTGTGATAGAAGGGGCATGCAATATTTCTTTTTTTGGCAAATATTGTTATATTTTGCTTACAAATTCACAAAGTACGGATAATTTTCAAAGATGCATTGTACATATTCACAGTTGACCCATATGCCCCTTACATGCTGTTTTTAATTTGACTGATCTAAATTTTAAATGGTATTTCAAAGTTGGATAAAATTTGTGCATTTTAAAGAATTCGGTTTAGTGTTGTGTTGATTGCTAAGTTTGACTCCAAAGTGTGTTTACCCACCTTTACACCAGTGTTTCTCACCCTGAGAGTAATGCCCCCTAAAGAGGTCACCAAGCACTTTTAGGGGGTTTACTACGACAGTTTTATACTACCAGAAGTTTATTCATTGCTTTTATTAGCACAAAAACGTTTGTTGTGCAACGCCATTTGCTTTGTAAAGAATTGAAATACAGACAAAACTGGTTAATTTAGGTACTGTTGTGAATTCCAAATCGTCACATATCATTTGTTAAGAAAACAAGTCAATTAAATGCAATCAATCCACCTAATCGGGACTGTTTTCAATCTGTCGCTTATCATTTGTTTTGAAAGTTATTCCAGATAAATTGGTTGAATTAAAGCAAATAGTTTAAACAACTTGATTGTTGATTCGTGTGTGAAAATTGCATAATCGAATGTTTTTTTTTCAAATATTGCAGTTGGTAGATATTGTCAGTCAGACATGCTGACTGTTTTGTCTGTGTCTTAATAGCTCTTAGCACAGTGGTTCTCAACCCTTTTTCTTTCGTGGCCCATTTTCGTTGCACAAAAATTCTGTGACCCAGTAAATTTTTATAAAAGAAAAAAAACTATGAAATTGGTTCAGAAAACAAACAAACTGCAAAACATGTTTCAAACAAATTATTCATTCAACCGTGCATTAATGGAAAGCTTGCTGCTGAACATCACGCACCTGCAGAATTTCAAAACCACTTAATGCAAAAATTTATAAAACAGCACTTTCCCTTCTTTTAATCAAGCATTTTTACTTATGAGTACTTGGACAATGGATATGCTGCTATTATCTCACAAAGTAGTTTATTACATCGTAAACATAAAGTGTTGCAGAATCTCAAAGTAACATTATACCGTAAACAGATTAATTCAAATAAAATTACATTCTTTCTCAATTCCTCCTCAAGCCATTATTCTTGAAAAATTGGGTATAGTGACACAAATGAAAGTAAACTATTAAAAAAAGCGTTTTAATTGGTCTGTGGCCCACCTCAAAATGCTTCCATGACCCACTGATTGAAAACCGCTGCCCTAGCGGTTACCCCTTGGCCTAAAAGTATGAAATGTTTTTCATGTGTTTTATATGTTGCAGGTCACCATAAACGAACAGATTAACTTGCATTAAGTGGTAGCTTTTTCTGCAGATGGCAATTAGAAAAAATATTCTGCAGAAAATTTCAGTGTAAAACTCTTATCAGATACCCCAAAAATGGAATAAGTTTGAACAGTTTGTAGAATGAGAATGTATATAATGAAAACATATAGAAAAACAACCTTTCTAGTTTCATTATCCACAAAAACTTGCAGTTGAACAAAAACTCCAATATTGGGACATATCTCATTGACTTCAAAAAGTCAAGAATTTAAATCTTAGGTTTAAAAGGGAGTGTAAGCTAGCTTAAAAACCTCTTTTTGAAACAAAACAGATGTTCAAAAATACAAAATGTTTTCTTTTTCCGCAAGGTTCTATTTATCCTAAAGAATGTACTTCGAAAGTATCACCAGAGGGAACTTATTGCTCTGTAAAGTGTAATACCAGTTTTGGCTTGAGAGGTCCAAATCACACCTACTGCAAGTCAGATGGTTTTTGGTCAGCCACAGGGTTTGTGTGTGCAGGTATTCACAAAAAAAACCTTCATTAAGATTGTGGTGCACCAAAACCTTCTTTCAACTTATTTTGCATTCATCTTTGTCCATGTTGTATCATTTTTATTCCAACCACAATTTCCAAAATTGACAATTTTTTGCTTATGTAGGTACCAGTTGTATGACAACTAAATTATATAAAGTTGGTTTATATTTTTTAAACTATTTTTTATAGAATATAATAAAACAGTACCAAAAGATTTTTTTAAACAATGTTTGGATGAAATTTGGATAGTTTGTTCATTGTTTTCATTGTTTCCATTGTTGCACACTGTAGCCCCAATATTTATCCCACTAGGCCCCTAAAATGGGTCAAATGTTTAACAACGTCCAATTTAGGCCACTATGTCACATATTTTTTTGCCAGAGGAGCGACAGTTTCACATCATCAACAAAGATGTTAGTCCATCGGTCTGTTTGACATTTTATAAGAGCAATCAAAGTGGCTCACATCTAGTAGTTTGGAAGGAAGACATTTCAACTTGTCTTTTGTCATTAAATGGTGTTTGGACCTGGCATTTGAATTATCATATTAAGCATGTTTATTCTGGTTTGTGTTTAACTGTATCAGGCAACCCCAATGAAAGGTAAGAAATTGTTTATTAAAATTTATTATTATTAAAAAGACTAACAATTTATGTTTAGTTATAATAATTATGGGTCCCCTTCCCTGAAGGGGACACATCGATTTTACTCAAATTTGTTTTTTCTTCCCAAAAGTTTGTCCAACTCATTTTGCCATCAAATGTTTGATGGATTTGGATGAAACTTACACAGATGGTAGATATAGTTATGTAGATGTGCTTCCCACTTTGTTTGTCTTCATTGCCCAAATATTTACCCTGTTAACCCCTTAAAATAGGTGCGTTTTTTAAACAGTGTCAGAATTGGCTGAAATTTGGATAGCTTGTAGAGCATGCCATTTATAGGTGTCGATTGTTGTGTTCAACCCTGTAACCCCAACATTTACCCCACAAGCACCCAAAGTGTAAAACTTATTTGTATGTTACTGGGCACCACAAATGAAAGATTTCTGAGGCGCAATAGTGGTACAAGGGAAACCAATCATATGTTACTTGTGTTTGTGGGTTGCTTGGTGGACGTTGTTGCGCCATTGCAGTTGGGGGGTTGTTAACAGCCCTATGATGTCAGAAGCATTAACAGTATTTGCTTTAAACACCTCTAGTGGTCAAAATTGTAAACATTCAGGGATTGGGCTCAAATTTGGCAGTACTATTGATTAAGTCATTGTCGTTTCATATTTCTTAGTTTGTGTGTCAAACCCCATTAGTTACCCTACCAGCCCCCTAAAATGGGTCAGTTTTTTAAACAGTGTCGGAATTGGCTAAAATTTGGGTAGCATGTGGACTGTCACGTTCCCGTTTGCACGGTTACGCAAAAGTTTGGGACTGACTATCGGAAGTTCCTTTAACAACTAACGCTCGTGTACTCTGATCGGCAGCAAACCTTTCCTTTTACATTTATTCGCGTCCAACCACACGTAACCAAAACAACAATCCAGCACTACTTCGCAGTTATCTCTATCTTCTTCTCTGTTATGTTATGTTATATTTTAAATCGTTAGATTGGGGTCCGGACCCCCCCCCCTCCTTTTCAAAAGTTGTGCGTAAATTAAATAGGCCAAAATCGTTCCGTTTACCACTGTGTGATAACAGGGAGTCGTTATCTCAAAGACGCAAGCCTTCAATCTCTTGTATTCGCTTGTTATCTAATCGCCAATTGTGACGTAACAAGGGTTTAATAAGGAGGTTTATGCGCTAACAATCGGAAAGTTACGTTCCGGCTAGGACGCTGGTAGCAGTTTCTTGCTAAGTGGTAACTGCACTAAGTGCAACATATCAAACTGTTTTTGCATTTGAACAATGTAAAAGTGTTAAAAACGTGTAATGTTGTGTTGTTTTGATCTGCCAAACACGTAATAGTTTGTCAAAAACATTAGATCGATGTAAATCAAGTTATGTTATTAGGGTAATTTGTTACTTGCCAGGCACAATTTATGCCTTCTGCAGTTACCACCTTTAGTGCATTCGTGACTTTGCACAACTTAACAGTAGGATTACCGCTTCAGCAAGTGATTTAGTTCTTTAGAAATTGGGCCCTGTTTTGTTAAGCAACGATTTTGATTACCTGACAGTAACGCTTATTTTGCAGCTGCAGTTTGGCTGAGTAAGCCAGATAGCAGCGGCGAAATCAGAAAACTACAAAGCTTTCGCTAAAATTACCTGTTCTTCCTGTCAATTAGATGGGTAGAGAAACCGCCAATTTTGGAAAAAGTGCTTTGCCGCCGTGTGACATCATAATGACGTCATTAGGGATTCCCCCCCCCACAAAATTGTTGGACCCCCCCTTTAAAAATTTCTGGATACGCCCCTGTTCCTGACTGCATTTGTTGTTTCATCTGTTGGCGGGTTGGCAAGAACGACGGGAGACGGGTAAACGGGCTTGACACGTTACTCTCACTGGTCGGCGCGAAAACAAGATTGTCATCACATGGTTGCACGAGAATCCGTTGTAACGAAGAAACACGACTCTTTGCATCCACCATTTGTACTTTAACACCAGGGCGATCCCTAAACGACTCTTCATCCTGCTCATCGCCGACAGTATGTGATATGCCGCTCTGCTCCGCCGTCGTCTGGTTCGAAGAAACCGTCTCGCCTCCCTCCACTGAATGCAATTGCACTTTAACCAGCTCCTGCGATAACTCTGCTTGTTGCCCAACGGTCATCGTCTCAGGCGTGGCGTTTTGCTCCGTCGCTTGTTGTTTCACAGAACCTGACTCTTCTTTGTCACACATCTCCACTTCCGTTTCAACGCGACCCCAAAATCCGTATTTTGCTCGTCTAGCGATTTGACGTTTTGCTCCACTGATTCGCAGATTTCCGTCCTCTCAACAGAAGTTGTCACAAGGCGTTTATTCATTGACCCTGGAATGCGCCCTTGCTCATCTTCCACCAGGTGGACACGATCCAGGTCGGCTTTCTTGTTCACATAGATTTGGGACGACACAGAACTGTTTTCCCTCGGAAAAGACGCCAGCAACTGCCTGTCTGGGCCATTTAATTCATACATGCGTGTCGGCCGATCTACAGATCTATAGACATCTGCATGCATCAGTTGTCACCTTGTTGGTTTTTTCTCTACGGCGGTTCCTAGCTTCCAGCTCAAGCTTCTTCATGGCCAGTTCGTGCTCGCGGATTTCCCGTTCGGCCTCAAGTTTCCTTTTCTCGGACTCAGCGGCAAGTTCACGTCTTCTCTGCTCAGCCTCATTGTCACGTCTTTTCTGTTCAGCCTCATCTTCACGTCTTTTCTGCTCAGCCTCACGATTAATCCTTCGCTCTTCATGTTCACGGTCATGTTTCACCTGCTCCTCCACATACTTGCGTAGCTCTTTATCAACATATCCGAATTGCTTTCCAATATCCAGATATTGGCTTGCAGACGCCATTGCCCATCTTACAGGGGTTAGTGTTTAACTTCGCGTTTTTAAGTCAGATCCCGGACGAGCCCCCAGATGTCACGTTCCCGTTTTCACGGGTACGCAAAAGTTTGGGACTGACTATCGGAAGTTCCTTAACAGCTAACGCACGTGTATTCTGATCGGCAGCAAACCTTTTCTTTTACATTTATTCACGTCCAACCACCAGTAATCAAAACAACAAAAACAACAATCCAGCACAACTTCGCAGTTATCTCTATATTCTATCTTCAACTATGTTATCTCTCTTGTGACAACCCCTCTGGCCCCATAAAAAGGGTGAATTTTTTAAACATTGTCTGAATTGGATGAAATTTGGACAGCTTATAGAGTGTGCTACTAATAGTTGTTTATTGTTATGTTCAACACTTTACCACCACATTTACCCCACTAGCCCCCCAAAATGGTTCAATTTTTTAAACAATGACTGAATAAATGAAATTTTGACAGCTTGTAGAGTGTACCATTTATAGGTGTTGATTGTTGTGTTTAAACATGTAGCTCTATCATTTACTCCACTAGCCCAGTACCATCATGTTAACTTGCCATTAATATGAGCTGATTATTGTGTTTTAGCCTATTTTCTCACTATTTAACACTTTTTTTAGATAGACCATAAAATAAAAAACTTTAAAAAATGTATTAATGGAAATGAGTTTAAATAGTTTGTACTCTTTATAGCATATTTATTTATGTGCAGTACAGATCACTGTGATTGACCTTACAATACCAAACTTTCTCATTGTTTTCTCTTAAAATGCATTATTTACAACTTTGCATGTGTGGGGACCCATGAGTTTCTGCGTGCAGAAACAACCAAGGTTATAAAAAACAGTGGATAATATGGGACCCAATATAAAATAAGTATAGGAAATATATTAATGTTTCAAAATAGGTTATAGTGTATATGCAAGAGAAATGTGTGCTAAGCCACCCTTCTAGTTTTATTTTATTTTTTATTTTAAAGGCTGCTTGTTCATGTTTATTACTGAGAAAGACAAGGACAAAATTAGTGTGTGTTCTTGCCTTGCACTGTGTTGAAGTTTGACTTTAACTGTGTCACATTCACATCGAACAAATGCAAGTTAAATTGACTTTGAATTTTGCCCATACACTCGATCTTATGTTGTTGCATGAGCATCGTTGTGGCCCGTCTCCGCAATATCACTTTCTTGGCCCGCGCATGCACTAAGACAGACGTCTTAAATTAAATTGCTTTGAGGGCCAAAAACAAACTTTAAGTCGAGGGCCGCACTTTTGAAACATATGTTATGCAGTGTACAATGACAACAAAATTTGACGTAACTAATGTAAACTATACATGAACAATCGCAATTGCTGATGTTACCGTATATACTCGCCGATAGGTCGCGCCACCGTATAGGTCGCACTATTAGTTTTTTGTTAAAAAGGTGTAGTTTAGAGTTGACTCGCACATAAGTCGCACTGAAAATCTAGGGATTTAAAAGGCCCTTTCCCTAGCTTTTTTGCATAAATAACTGGTGCAATTGGTTGTTTTTTAGCATTGAACTGCATTGCATTGAAACCGCAAAACTATGTTTTCTCAACAAAGAGGGAAAATCCAACGCACGCTAAGCCGTCACAGGTGCGTGTGCGCTCATGAAACTGTCTCGCATTGGTATGTGCGTGCACGAGCGCATGCACCCGTATTCGATAGCACATTTCCACTAGAATTCGCGTCTATAAGTTTTCGGCTATTGCAAGTACCATTTTCCACTAGAATTCGCGTCTATAGGATAAAATTTTGCGCGTTATACTCGAATAAATACGTTATATCCGCCCATTAAGCCGACCGGAAAATACGGTACTTGCAATAGCCGAAAACTTTTAATTTTGTTCCCACTTGGTGGCGATTTGCGCTTATGTCGGGCGGATAGGTCGCACATATATTCTTTTTGTAAATATAAAGAAAAAAGTTGCGACCTATCCGCGAGTACATACGGTAAAACGTTGCATATACCACTAATAGATAATGGTGTATCATTTCCTTGATCTCACAGGGGATTTCCGAGGGGATTTCCCACTAGGGGGGGGGGATTTGTAGTTTGTAGGGGGGGAATTTGTGTCACAATATCAATCTCTTACTTGTTTTCTGTGCTATGTGTTATTGCTGCAAATGAGCGGAGAAAAAGAAGTTGTCGAATAATCGATTTAAGGCAGCAATGCAGAAAGTGGTTGTACGAAGAAATTTCGAGAAACTAAAAAAATACATAGCTTTGCACTTGTTTACGAATTACTGTGCAAGTCTAGGTCACTTGATTGACTGGTCGGCGCCACGACAGTACGTGTAACGGTGCTCTTCTCCGTCGTCTGGTATGAAGAAACCGTCTCGCCTCCCTCCACTGAATGCAGTTGTACGTTAACCAGCTCCTGAGATAACTCTGCTTGTTGCCCAACGGTCATCGTCTCAGGCGTGGCGTTTTGCTTCGTCGCTTGTTGTGTCACAGAAGCCGACTCTTCTTTGTCACACATCTGCATTTCCTCTTCAATGCATCCCTGCGAAGCATCCTCGTCATGCTGGTTAAACAGAGTATGAGCCTCGGCGCTGTCCGCTGCTTTGCTAATTGGCCCTGGAATGCGCTCTTGTTCATCCTCCACCAGGTGGACACGATCCGGGTCGACTGACTTGTTCACACAAAGCTTATGCGCGTATGTCAGGTGCTCTGGACACTCGGCCACATTAGATGTCACCTTGTTTGCTTTTTCTGCACGGCGGTTCATAGCTTCCAGCTCAAGCTCAAGCTTCTTCATGGCCAGCGCGTGCTCGCGGAATTCCCGTTCGGCGTCAAGTTTCCTTTGCTCAGCCTCATCTTCACGTCTTTTCTGCTCAGCCTCATCTTCACGTCTTTTCTGCTCAGCCTCATCTTCACGTCTTTTCTGCTCAGCCTCCCGATTAATTCTTCGCTCTTCACGTTCATGCTCACGGTCCTGTTTCACCTGCTCCTCAACATACTTGCGTAGCTCTTTGCCAGCGAGCCCAAATTGCTTTCCAATATCCAGATATTGGCTTGCAGACGCCATAGCCGATCTTACAGGGGTTAGTGTTTAACTTCGCGTTTTTAAGTCAGATCCCGGACGAGCCCCCAGATGTCACGTTCCGTTTTCACGGGTACGCAAAAGTTTGGGACTGACTATTGGAAGTTCTTTAACAACTAACGCTCGTGTACTCTGATCGGCAGAATACCTGTCCTTTTACATTTGTTCGCGTCCAACCACACGTAACCAAAACAACAAAAACAACAATCCAGCACTACTTCGCAGTTATCTCTATCTTCTTCTCTGTTATGTTATGTTATATTTTAAATCGTTAGATTGGGGCGCTTATATGTCCTGCATTACAATAAACGGGAAAAAGGCGTTAATTCGCTGTGACCATTTCCTTCACATAAAACAATGAACACTGCAACGGGGAATGGCGACACGATAAAAACTGGCACGCTGTAACAACAACACAATAGCGCCTGCAACGATAGACTCTAGACGTATAGAAATTGTCCGTGATGCGTTGTAATTGGAACGTGGGATATTGTCATAGGGCGGTCTAGAATATTTGTGACATGGACTATGCTATTTGTAGGTTTTGATTGGTGTATTTTACCTTTTAGCCCCAACATTTACTCCACTACCCCCCTAAAATGGGTTAAATTTTAGTTCAAACAATATCTGGGGTGAATCTGATTTGTATTGTTTGTACTCTTAAGCCCAGTGCCGATCACTGTGTTTTACCTTACAACACCCGACTTTCTTATGCTTATCTCTTGAAATGCATTATTTTCAACTTTGCATGTGTGGGGACCCATGAGTTTTTGCCTGCAGAAACAACTAAGGTTATAAAAGATGGTGGCTAATATGGCACCCAATATAAAATGAGGATAGGAAATATATTAATGTTTTAAAGTAGGTTATAGTGTCAATCCAATGGCAATATGTGCTAAGCCACCCAAGAAACATGCACAGGGCAAAACTGCAAGCATTGTGTGCAACCACCCTATAAGGTATATTACCCACTAAATAAGCTTTAATGACTTTCCAAAATCAAAAAAGCATTTATTGAGTTTTGCAGTCACAAAAATAAGTTCCTTCAACTATAGTTTAGAAATATTTAGCACTTTTTGCTGAAGCACAGTATATATTAGGGCGGTGCCACGCAAAGTATTTTACAAACCCTACATGATGTTAATTTTCCCAACTAAATCAAAAAAAGATAATGGATGCCAATGAAGTAAGCGTAGGTCTCCAAAATCTGTTTATTATTAACATGTTTTTGTACTATTAAGTTTGTGTTTAAAATAACTGCATAACTTACAAGATTAACTGGCAGTTTATTTCTTCTCATTTGTACAAAAAGCTGCTGCTGTTTACACAGTAAAAGACAAGAAAATAGCTTCACCAAGCAGTTTTTAAGTGTTGAATAAACAAATAATAAAAACTTTTATAATAGAGTCTATCACTGATTTGAGAACCACTAGACCAGGGGTGCACAACCTGCGGCCGTACGGCCGCATGCTGCCGAGTAGACGATTTTGTGCGGCCATGAACATGTTTATTAAAATACATGCATTGAGGCCGTGACGTAAAAACCTCCTTTGCTAAATATTTTGACTTTCAAACTGCATTAAATAGATTTTGTAAGAGTGTAAAGAATATTACCAGCCTAGTGACCCTGTGCATCACACTTTATATACGCCTATTGTGTGCAAACAATGCAAATAAACAGTCACAATATAGATTATAACGTCATAAATAGCTCAGACTGGTCGTCAGACTGTTTAGCTCAATCTGTGGATCAAGTTTTAAATTATCCGGGCTTTTTGAACGCCATTAAATGGTTTATGTATGTGGGACAAGCCCTATTTTCACATAATAAATTTAAAAACAAAAACAAGCAGGTAATTGGCGGCCGTTGGTGAAATAAGAATCTGCGATGCGGCTGTCTTAGCAAAAAGGTTGTGCACCCCTGCACTAGACCAATGCATGAATAGACAACCAAAACACTGACTCTATGTATCATGCACAAGGTATAGTTGTCTGAATTTCTAGATTAACTCCGCTATTGGTTGAAAGTTGTGTTGCAACGAAAACAAATCAGCAATGGAAATGTGGAACAGGAACAAATTCCAAGCATTTTCGCCTTGTCAAAGAACCTTGGTTTGTTAGTGTGGGAGACTCTGAGTTTTTGTATGGGACTGCTCACTATCTTGGCTCTGGTAAATCAATAGGTGTACGTGGATTTTGGTTGACTGTAGATAACGTAAACCATACTCACATTGCACCTCTTTGCACTATGCACACACACAGGTAAATAAAAATAAAAAAGTGAAACAAACAACAGATTTAAGTGTAATTTGTATTTGTCAAAGATGTTCAGGTTTAGTAGTCAGCAATACACAAACATACATCACTGAGGGGTGTGGTAATGCTCTGGTAGACATTTCTACCACTTGCATCGTGAAATGCAAGGAAGGTTTTGGTTTTCAAGGCACAAAAATGCCAACAGAAGTGTCAGTTACCTGTAATAAGCAAGGACAATGGCATTTCAACAGTATGTATCTTAATGTTTCATTTATTTTACTTTTTTTTCTGCAATGTTTTTGTTATTCAGCACCTGCATACGAGTTTGAGTGTATTAAAATTTGTCAACCTATTCCCACCAATATAAATGTTGTGGTCACACCAGCCTCTTGCAAATCTGATCTTGCTTTTCTTGGTGACAAATGTACTTTTGATTGTTTGGTTACTAGTTTACATGTTAAAGGTATTGTAAATTCTAGAATGTAGTATAAACCTTCAATATAAGTGTATGCTTTTTATTTGTGAAAAGGAAGTGCAGTTTCAGTCTGTGGGTCAAGTGGAGAATGGTCTGATCCTTCACCGCAATGTTTATCTGTTTGTGTGCATGCGATACCAACGACACATGCAAAGTCAAATCAAACCATTTATGCAAAATCTATCAACTGCCACCTTTTAACAAAATTGTTTGCGGGACAAGTTTGTTTTTATTCCTGCCCAATGCCTTATTTGTCATCTGGTAGTCTTCAAAGAACATGTTTAGCAAATGGAACTTTTGACCTTCCTCTTCATGAATGCAGCATTCCACCAGTAGCAACCACTTACAAGTTGGTACTTGTATTTTTGCTGTGGCAAAATATGCTAATTATTGTTTTATAGTTCAGCACTTTGTCCCCCGGCACCTGCTCATCCTCAAAGTGTTGGATTTTGGGTGAAGAGTGAGCTGTGTTTAATGCCAGACAAAACACAAAGATTATGTGCTCGGTAACTGTGTGTTTCGGTTAAAGTCATACTTAAACTGTGATTTTGTTTTATTGTTTTGCAAGGTATGAATGTCAAACCAACTACAAGTTTGATTTTCTGAATTATGTACATTGTGTTGCAGAATCTTACACCTGGCAAACGCCACCACTTTGCAAACGTATGTTTGATTTAATCGTGGTAACATATTTACTGTAAAACAGTACCAGCCACTTTTGTTGTCAAAACTACAACAGTTGCATTTTGCTTATCATCATATCATAGTAAACACTGTTGACCAAATAGATAATATGCAATAATGATCTTACGAAATATTAAGTGACAGTGCTTAAACAAGTATGCTTTTGCAATAATGATCTAACAGCAACCACCATATTTGTTGAGGCTTGTCACTTAATATTTCGGAACCCACATTTGTATGGTGAAACTAGCCAATAGAATTGTTAAGTGTCAATGATTTTCATATGACTTGAATGTTGCTAGTTTTTTTTGCAGTGTGTTGTATTCAAACACAAAACTCCACCTTTAATGTTCATCTTAGCAGAACTCTGGTACTTGCTTGTCTCATCTAGTAAACTAGGCAATAAATATTTTTTACTTTTATTCTGATGTGAGAAGATGGTCAAACAGTACAAATAAATCCACTATATTGCATAATCTGTTTAATTGCATAGGGATCTTAAATCCCAACCATAGCTATTAGTTCAGAAATCATTTTTTAAAAACATTCATTTGCAATAAAAAAGTTAATCAAATCAGTTACATGATTATCTTGTTTCATCTATATTAATAAAAATAATTATGTACAAGTTTCATCAAATATGTAAGCCCTATTTGCACCAATTCAGGATCCTGTCCAAATATACATTCAAATTGTCAAGATATGGTTGAGGGAGATGTATGTAAGTTTACTTGCCCCCCTAACCATTCATTTTCAAATGGAAATGGGGAAATTATTTGCCAGGCTGATGGCACTTGGAGTGATTTTTCACCACATTGTGTTTGTATGCTGTATTTAGTTGAAGCGATATTATATTTTTGCATACACTTCTATTACTATTACAGATGCAGTGCATTTTCAAATACAAACTGATATTAAAATAAACAGCACAACAGATACATTTTGTCTTGCTCTACCTTTTCAATCGCTTGAATTATTATCATGCAAATCTTTGCCAACTTATGATGTGTCCTCCATTTGGGCTTGGGAAGGACCTTCTTCGATTAGGCACATAGCCACGGGAATGTGTTTATCAACTGACAGTCTGTCCCATGGAGCCAGGTACAGTTACGTTTCTTAAATATCTTCTTTGAGCTATCGTCTTTATTTGGACTGATGTGTTGTTCAAAATTGATCTAATGCATTAAATAATTGAAGTGAGATAAGTAATATTAAAGAATACAGATAACGCTTGTCAAATGCACAACCAATTGGCCAACATAAACAGTACACATTGTTTATCTTTGTTTTTGCTTGCAGAAACAAACATGATTATAAACACTAAATAGTAATGATTGTAATTTAGGGTGAAACCCAAAATTTGCAACACACTTGATAAACTACAACAATGGAAGTGCTCAAGTAATGCAAGGTATCCATACCTGCTCACACTGCAATCTGCCCAAGACTATCTCCTGGGTGCTAGTGTTTTTGTTACTGGTCAGTAGTTGTTGCTTGTGGATTTTCTTTTGTTCTGTTATTGTTAATGCTGCTTCAGGCATTCTTTCGGATGGTATGAGATTATATCTTGGGCAAGATCAGAATTTTATTGAAAGTGGTCTAACAATGGGTATTAATTGGAATATTAGAACTAGTGTGCCAAAATCTATAAAGAATACACTATGTTCTGTCCGAAAATCTCTGATGCATTGTCCTTCTTTGATTTCAAGTTTGCCCAGTGGTGGATTGATGTCACCCACAAGCTGTGTTGATCAGTGGTCAGCGATTGTAAGTCAGCAAATAAACTTCTAAATAACTAGAAAAAATATTATGTTAAGTGATCTTTTTTGAACATTGCATGTAAACTATCTTTTGTTCAAAAGTACCTTATGAAACGGCACCTAACTGAGATGTATTTGTAGGGACAGGAATGTATGTTTCAATGTGCAGATGGATATGTTATGTTAAATGGAACTGTGAAAAACTCAATTTGTCTTAATGAGGGAGTTTGGTCATCTTTGAACTTCTCGTGTCAGATTTCTTGCCCAGCCCTTTTTGCACCCGACAGTGGATATATTATGTAATCAATATTTTTAATATTGTTTTTCACTGTAATTATTATGGGCTGTTTTTATGGATGTTCATACACCACCGAATATTATAGGTGCAGTGAAGCTCCATTTATAAAAGGGTCAGTTTGCTCTTTCTTTTGTGTTGGAGGTTATGAGTTGTCAGGAAGCCAGAACAGAACATGCCAGTGGGATGGATATTGGTCAGGATTTAAAGCTAGTTGCATAAGTATGAGAAATCTCTACCATCAGAGTGTAGTTGGTTCTTTGTGAACTTCCTATTTAGATTCATTTCACAAGTGGAATTAAAATCATATGTTATTTTGTGTGTTTCAGAGAGATGTCCTTCACTCACCCTTGGTAGCCAAGTATTGGTTTCCCCTCTTATTTGCTCAATGGATATTTCTCATTTGCCTGGCACAATTTGCCTCTTCGAGTGCAATGAAGGGTATCACATGAAAATAGGTGACACTGACACATTCACAAAGAAAAGTTCCCTTTCCAGATCTTGTAACAGAAATGGCACCTGGTCCGGTTTCGAGCTGCAATGCACAAGAGTATGCCCAGCATTACACAATCCATTAAATGGGAAGGTATGCATATGTTGCTCTGAGCATCCCGTGTTTTACTTTAGCAGAATTCCAGTAAGTGAATCGTTTTGTTTATCAGGTGACCCCAGTTACCTGCACAAGTGGTGCTGTTGCATTTGGATCCATTTGTAAAATAATGTGCAATTTAGGATTTTCTGTTGCTACCAATGACACAGTGGTGTGTGCAGACAATGGAATGTGGGAAAACTCATTTAACTGTAGTTACACTTTAAAGTTCTTCAAAATTTCCCAATTGTTTTGTCAATGTTTATTTTCAGCTGTGCTTAAAGTTTGTGTACCACATTGTCGTCCACCAGCACCGGTTTTAAATGCTAAGCTGGAATGTGATATACCAGTTAAAAACGAACACTACCTGGAAGGGCAAAAATGTTCTGTTGAGTGCAATGTTGGTTACGGTTTGAGTGAAAATGTGCAGCGGACCCGGGTGTGCCAATCAAATCATGAGTGGTCAGGTCATTTTGCTGATTGTGTGAAGGAAAATCAGTTTTTGATATTTATTAATAGAAATATGGAAGTTAGTAAGGCATCCCATGTTTGTGTGACCTCAGATGACAAGGGAAAAATCTTAAAAGTTGAAGAACAAAAGTGCCATGGTATCTTGTCACAATGTTTTTGTGTAAATTCATAGTTATTATGGGTCCCCTTCCCTGAAGGGGACACATTGATTTTACTCAAATTGTTTGTTTTTTATTTCTTTTTTTTTCTTCACAAAGTTTGTCCGTCTCATTTTTCCATCTAATGTTTGATGGATTTGGATGAAATTTACACAGATGGTAGATATGGGATGTAGATGTGCATCCCACTTTGTTTTTGTTGATAACCCCCAGTATTTACCCTGCTAGCCCCCTAATATGGGTTATTTTCTTGCCAAAGTTTGTCCGACTCGTTTTTCCATCAAATGTTTGATGGATTTGGCAGAAATTTACACAGATGGTAGATATAGTTATGTAGATGTGCATCCCACTTTGTCTATCCAGATAACCCTAGTATTTACCCCGCTAGCCCCCTAAAATGGGTGAGATTGTAAGCAGTGTCAGAATTGGCTGAAATTTGGGTGACTTGTATAGTATGCCATTTGCAGATGTTGATTGTTGTGTTCAGCCCTGTAGCCCTAATATTTACCCCACAAGCCCCCAAAGTGTAAAACGTATTTGTATGTTACTGGGCACCACAAATGAAAGATTTCTGTGGCGCAATAGTGTTACAAGGGCAAGCAGTTATATGTTACTCGTTGGTGACTTTGTGGGTTGCTTGGTGGACGTTTTTGCTCCATGCGAGTTGGGGGGTTGTTAACAGCCCTATGACGTCAAAAACATTAACGGTTGTTGCTCAAAACACCTCTAGTGGTCAAATTTTGAACATTGGCGGATTGGGCTGAAATTTTGCAGTACTATTGATTGAGTCATTGAGGTTCCATGTTTTTTTAGTTTGTGTGTCGAATTCCATTAGTTAACCCCCTAAAATGGGTCAGTTTTTAAACAATGTCGGAATTGACTGAAATTTGAACAGCTTGTAGAATTTACGATTCGTAGGAGCTGATTGTTGTGTTTAATCTTGTAGCCCCAACATTTAACCCACTAGCCCCCTAAAATGGGTGAGTTTATTGAACAGTGTCAGATTTGGCTAAAATTTGGGTAGCATGTGGAATACGCTATTTGTAGGTTTCGATTGATTTCTTAGGTGAATCTGATTTGTATAGCTTGTACTCTACATAGTATTATTATTTAAGCCCAGTACCGATCACTTCGTTTTACGTTACAATACCCAACTTCTCATGGTTATCTCTTGAAATGCATTATTTTCAACTTTGCATGTGTGGGGACCCATGAGTTTCTGCCTGCAGAAACAACTAAGGTTATAAAAGATGATTGCTAATATGGGACCCAATACAAAATAAGCATAGAAAATATATGAATGTTTTAAAATAGGTTATAGTATAAATGCAACAACAAAATGTGCTAAGCCACCCTTCTAGTATCTATAAATAATAAATGTTTGCACAAATAAAACACATTGTGTTAAATGGATTTGCTTATATATACATAAGTTTGAGTGTTGCGAGCATATTTTGAAAAAAAAATACAGAACTGCACCAATATTTAGCTTTGTATCCTAGGCTATTATCTAATTGGTTTGCTTTTATATTTCAGCTGACATTGCTGTGCAACGATGGACATGGAAAAACATAAATAAAATAAAAAATGCAGGGACTGGTAAGCATAATAGATTTAGCCCCACATTACACTACCTCAATCAATTGTTTATTGTAAGGCTAATTTATTATATATAGGTATTTTGTTTTGATATTGAACTAAAAGAACATTTTCAAAAATATAAGTTTTTAGGTAAATGTTTAAATGCGGCATCTAAAAATCCTGGTGAAAAACTTACCAGTGGCTCATGTTCATCAACTAGTAAAAGCTGGAATAAATGGTCTTGTGGATTAAATGATGACAAAACTCCTTGGATTTTAAATTTTTTGGAAAGCCAATTATTTCCTGATGTTGGATTTACGACAACTGATTATTTTTGGATGTCCAATGCAAAAACAAGCTATGATTTACACAAAATAAAAATGTAATACAAAGGTAACTTGGCATGTGTTTGTATTCTTTTCTGGCTATTGTTTTAAACAGGTATGCAAGAAAAGTGGGTGTTGTTGAAGAACAGATGGCTACAATTTGTTCATATCAAAGCATGGAAGGAAAATGCACACATGTACTGCAACCAGCCAATGGAAATGTTGGTTTTGTTTATTCATTACATTTTTAATTAATCTCCTAAAGATTGTGAAAAAATAGGTTTTTCCAGAAAGCTGCATTGATGTAACA
Organism: Phallusia mammillata; assembly: GCF_965637545.1. NCBI lineage: Eukaryota > Metazoa > Chordata > Ascidiacea > Phlebobranchia > Ascidiidae > Phallusia > Phallusia mammillata. The sequence continues at coordinate 11,929,545 of NC_137257.1, forward strand.
GCCAGTCTTGTTGTGGGAACAAAATGCAGAGTGTCATGTGATGTTGGATATCAAGTTGATGGTGATGTGTCTGTGATATTTTGTCAAAGCAATGGTCTATGGTCATACCCTGTACCTCAGTGTGTTTGTGAGTCAATTGTTGCTCTAGCAATTATCAATTGTTCATATTTCTATGAACCAAATGTGTTGTAGCTATTTGTGACAGCTTTGAAGAGTTTAAGCATGGGCGAATATCTCCACAACAATGTGTGTCACAGAGTGACTTTCCTACTGGTGTAGTAGTTGGTGATGAATGTACATTTGAATGTGATAGTGGTTGGAAACTTCATGGAAGAGAAGTTTTAAGTTGTTTAGAAATAGGAGAGTGGAGTGCAGCCCCACCACAGTGCCTAAGTAAATTGGTATTTGGGTTTGACTGTTGCTTCAGAAGTTTGTTGCATTTTATTTATGGTTATAGGGATTTTGATTTAATTCTTGTTCAAAATACAAAGCTGTTTAAGTAAACCACTTTCCTGTTACCGACAGAAACCTGTCCTAAGTTGTATGCTCTTGAAAACACAATTTCTGTGGATGAATGTTTTTCTAAGGAGAATATTGAAGGTCATACTTGTGTAATTACATGCCTACCTGGATATGTTGTGCTTGAAAAGGACTGCTTAACAGGCACTAACTTATCAATGTATGATGATGAAAAATGTCGCAAGCGCAATGAGAGTAAGATAATTATGACACACTTTTTTCCAAACTTTTAGATATTTTAACTTAACTATTAAAATTGTTAATTTCAAATTGCATTCAATAATATGTTCAGTAACTATGCCACTTTATTACCAATTCTTTTTATTTAGGACAGTGTATAAAAATGACATGTAGTAAAGCCACATATTTTGTTTTTTAACTGGTAACAACTGTTTAATATGTCAGGCATATGTTTTCATTTTATGTGGTTCATTGCATTACTCAACAAGTAAAAATATTTTTTTAATAGACACTTACAGAAATGATTTTCACCTAGTTTGTGATGCAAATGGACAATGGTTGGGTTTGACTGAATGCATTCCTCTTTGTGAAATGCTGCAACCTCCTAAAAATGGATATGTAAGCTTAGCTTTAATTCTTAATGTTATTTTGGGGGAATGCTTTTGGTGTTTCAATGCCAATATTTACTACAGGTTTTTCCAGAATCATGTGGTGAAACCCAACAAGTCAATGGTACGATTTGTACTTATAGTTGTGAGAATAAGTTCATAATTGATGGTGAACAAAGTTTTACATGCTATCATGGAAACTGGATTACACTAAAAAGTTTGATCAAAAAGTCAGACGGCTCTCATGCAACCTCAACTTGTGTACCATATTGTGGTCCTCTAAATGTGACAACACAAAACCACAGTAGTATTGATCCACTTACATGTATTGAAGGAAGGTAATATTATAGTTAACAAATAAAAAAATATTTTTATGAGTAGTTTTTCTCGAGGGGGCACACATTGATTTCACTCTTGTTTTTTTTGTTTTTTTTCTTCGTTTATTTTGTGTAGATTGTCCACCCTCTACTGCCATTAAATGGTTAATGGTCTTGGATAAAACTTTATCACCTAATAGATGTAATTATGGGTCCCCTTTCCTGAAGGGGAACTGATTCTGTTTCTTTGGAAACCTGTTTCCATATTTAGAGTTGTACTTGAACAAAAACAGTGATCGTCGTTAAGTGTGTTGCCTGTCAGAGGGTCAGATACTGCTCAATCAATTGATTCTAAGTTTCAAAGCACTTATCACCTCTAGCAACAGGCACATAAAAAGCTGCATAAAAACAGTAATAGATGAAGTCAAGATGCCGTTTCTCTAAAAATGCTTGAAAATTAAGTGCTTTTTCCTTCAAATTACAAGAAGGGAAGAGATTTCGATCCACTTCTTATACAACAAACACGGAAAATCACGGCACAACTGTAGCAGTCTAACAGTATCCCAGTTGCGGCTAACAATATGTGGCAAAACTTATCACTAGGGCAAGTTTTTGCAACTTTTTTTACAGCTTCCGGCAGCTTCCTAAATACTCAGAATTTATGTAGTATGATGTTATAAGCTGTTTGTAGGAATTTTATGTTGCAACTTTTTTCTATTTTTCGTGCAACTTTTTACTGCAACTTTTATCAAGTATTGCGCAAAATGTAAAGGAGTGATTTAAAAAACATGCTATAAAACTATTTTTAGTATGGTTCTATTCTCTTTGATTTGCATAACAAAGAGCTATGTGATGGATTAGCTGCATCTCAATCAGTGGCGTAGGCAGACAACACTTTTGGGAGGGGCCAAATAGTTTGCTGTCTAACACAACTTTTTGCTAATGCTAGGCGTGCTTTTACCAAACACTTGACTTGCCAAACTTTGATTCGACGGGACAGCCAAATCATTATTGATTTATTCCATGTCTACATAAATATAAAAAGCATGGATTTCAGTTTACAACTTGGTGACAACAGTCATTTTCGTAAATTTAAATATTCCTTTGATAGTTGAAAGACGAAACCACAATGATTAAGGACAAAACTACACTAAATTAAAGTTTCTCAATACACAACTTTGAACATTTGGGAGGGGCCATGGCCCCTTTGGCCCCTCCCTGGCTACGCCACTGATCTCAATGTTATCTATGATGCAACAGTTGGCTTGCAAGCTAGAAGTTCAACAACCCCAGCCAAGCATAAAGTTTTATATAAAAGTCCATTCGTTATTTTGCAAGTAAGAAGCGATAACCTTGATATCTGTTAAGATGACAGCCTAAGGCAGGGATTGTCCAACCTGCGGCCCGCTAGTCATTTTAACACCAAGAAGTATGCATAAATGCAACTTTTTGCTGCAACTTTTGTTGAAATTAAGTGCAACTTTCTCACGTTTTTAGTGCAACAAAAACTTGCCCTACTTATCACCTAACATTGCTGCAGCACTTCACCACTTCAGACATGTTCTTAAGCGAATATACACTAAGAAGATCAAGTGGCTTACTCACAAACAAGCTGCATTGCGTAACAATCTGCAGCCCATGAAAGACAACAAAGCTAGCAAAAAGAAGGTAAAAAATCGAAAAGACAAAATAAGATATTGGAAAAGGAAATTTCAAAGAAACTGCGGAGAACAATTACGAACAGCGGAGGCTGTTGTCTTAAACAAACCAAATTTTACTTTAAATGATGATTCCAAACTTCTCCTTCGTGGGTTAAATTTTGTCCCCATGCCACGTTGGAACGACTACACTGAGGAAACAACCTTGTCTCGCATATTAGACGAATCGAATGGGCTGGCATATTTAATAAAGATAACACCTTGTAACTATCAGTCCCTGACAAATTAAAGATACCAAAGCATTCGAGACCAAAACCGGACGACCTTTCTGAAAAAACTCTTGCCTACACGGAACTGATCGAGGCAAAAGTCCGCAACCTAAAACCTTCCGTAAACGAAGCCTACAAATGAAGGATTAACCTGCCACCCCAACTTCGAACAAGTCTTAGAAGTCTATAAAATGCGGTACTGAAACGAGAGATCGTCATATGCCAATCCGACAGATGGAAAAACTATAATCGTAAACTATTCTGACTATGACATGATTATCGAAAAAGACCTAGAACAATTCCAAAATTTGAACACAAGTTCCGTGACACCTGAAATGACAGATGGAAAAACTATAATCGTAAACTATTCCGACTATGACATGATTATCGAAAAAGAACTGGAACAATTCCAAAATTTGAACACAAGTTCCGTGACACCTGAAATCATTGCCAAAAGCATTACTGACGAGTGCGATTGATTCATCATAACTTTGTTTAATCTCGGAATAATAACAGAGGAACTTCTCTTCCATACTATTAGAGTTAAAAAAAAACGATTGTCACTTCCACAAAACACCCGGACCTACTGCCAAACATTTTGGCAACAAAAGACCAGCGTATGTCTATCCTCTCTTCAAAACTCACAAACTCACTCCTGATCGATTACTTTCATGCATGATTGAGGAAATTCCTGTACGGATGGTTAATTCAGCTGGCAACACATTCTGCTCACGTAGGATGGCAATACTGGAACATTTATTAAGACCCATTAGCCTAAAGTATTGTCACAGTATCATGGATGAATACTGTGGGGACAGCCGGCAATACTTGCTTGATCTGGAAACGTGGAAAACCCGCGCAGTTAAGAAGGATATCATCAAAGGTGACAAATTGTACATTGTCGCTAGTGATGGGCTTTACCCCAACGTTAGCAGAAAACTGGTAAAGAAGTCACTAGCACACACACTCCAGCGCCATTCCGGATTAAATGCTGATGGGCGCAAGTGTCTACTAGATTTTACACTGCTCTGCAGCAGCCAATATGTCAGGCAAACCAAAAATAAATTCTGTACGTGTTGGACGGGCCATCATACGACCTGGAATTCCTTCCAATTGAACAGCTTTAATCAACACAGTGACAATGCGTCAGTTAGCCAGCATTACGCATTCAAGCACGCCATCGCGTATTAAAGAAAAACGGACCTCGCTAAATGTCATTGTGGTTTCATATTTTATACTTTTGGGTGTAAAACCCCATCAGTTGCCCTACTAACCCATTTTTTTAAAACAAGTGCAGAATTTACTGAAATTTGGACAGCTTGTAGAATTTGAATTGAATCAGAGATGCTTAGTTTAGACAGTTAATAGCATGATTATTTAAGCCAAGAACTGACCACAGTGTTTTTTTAAAAACACCAAACTGTCTGATGGTTATCTCTTGAAATGCATTGTTTTTAACTTGCATGTGTGGGGGGGGCATGAGTTTCTGCCTGCAGAAACAACTAAGGTTATAAAAGACAGTGGGTGATATGGGACCCAATATAAAATAAGTGTAGGGAATATATTAACATTTCAAAATATGTTATAGTGTATGTGCTGAGCCACCCTGCTAGTTTAAGTAGATTTTATGCTTTATCCTGTAGTTATACCAGTTACCTCACTGGCCTGCTAAATCAATTAAACCTTAAAACAAAGTCTGAATTGAATGACTGCTGGATAGTTTGTACCTCAAATATCTTGTGATTTGTAAATCTCTTCCAGTGTTTGATCTCAAAACCCCAAACTTTTGCTGTAAAAGACATAATTAATAATTTTATATGTGTTGGAACCTGTGGGTTTTTACTAGCAGTAACAAACAAGGCTCACAAAAAAGTTGGGAGATATGGGACCCAATGCAAAAGATTAGTAACAACTGATAAAGATTTTAACTTTTCAAAATATACCATATTGCATTTGCAGTGCTAACATAGGTTAAGCCAATCTTTGAGTTTTGTATGTTAAAATAAAATTAATGTTTAATTTATTTTTCAGAAACTCAGTTGGAACAAACTGCAATATAAACTGTCAAACAGACTATGTTTTAAAGGGCGATGCAGAAGTTACATGTATGCCTGATGGACATTACAATGGCGAACTTGGTTTTTGTTTAAGTTAGATACCATACAGCTACTTTTACTCTTCAATCATATTTTGTAACCTATGTTTTTCATAAAGGAAAGTGTCCTGCGGTAAAAGCCCCTCCAAATGGAAATGTAATTCCTATAGTGTGTAAAAGTGCCAGTATGGTAGAAGGAGCTCTTTGTTCATTTGTGTGCTCTGAGAAATACTCTCTGATTGGATTGTCAATTACATCATGTTCAGTTAATGGCACGTGGTCATCCCCAACACCAGTCTGCAAGCGTGGGTGACTTGTTATGGGTCCCCTTCCCTGAAGGGGATGCATATTGATTTTACTCGAATTGTTGTTGTTGTTTTTTCTTTGTTTTTTACTTCCCAAAGTTTGTCTGACTCGTTTCGTCATCAAATGTTTGATGGATTTGGATAAAACTTACACAGATGGTACATATAGTTATGTAGATGTGCATCCCACTGTTTGCGTTGATAACTCCAGTATTTACCCCGCTAGCCCCTTAAAATGTTTTTTTTTCTTTCCAAAGTTTGTCTGACTTGTTTTACCATCAAATGTTTGATGGATTTGGCTGAAACTTACACAGATAGTAGATATAGTTATGTAGATGTACATCCCACTGTTTGTCTTGATAACCACAGTGTTACCCTGCTAGCCCCCTAAAATAGGTTTTTAAACAGTGTCGGAATTGGCTGAAATTTGGATAGCTTATAGATTATGCCATTTATAGGTGTCGATTGTTGTGTTCAACCCTGTACCCAAATATTTACCCCACTAGCTCCCAAAGTGTAAAACGTATTTGTATGTTACTGGGCACCACAAACGAAAGACTTCTATAGCGCAATAGTGTTACTAAGAGCCCTCAGAAGCATTAACGGTTGTTGCTCAAAATACCTCTAGTGGTCAAAATTTTAAACATTGGCAGATTTAGCTCAAATTTTGCAGTACTATTGATTGAGTCATTGTGGTTTCATATTTTTGTGTGTGTTGAACCCCATTAGTCACCCCACTAGCCCCCTAAAATGGGTCAATTTTTTAAACAATGTCTAAATTGGATGGAATTTGGACAGCTTGTAGAGCAGGGGTGGCCAACCGGTCAAAGACAAAGAGCCACATTTTTTACTATGTTACCACAACGAGCCACATTATACTCGCACACACAATTTCGCTCGTACAGACCACGATCCAGACATTTTCAACAATAAATGGTTTGCACTGTCTGACACACACAAACACTCAATTCAACGAATTGCATAAAGAAAACATGCGATGAAATTCATGTCTGGTTTGGCACTAAAAATTTTTTTCTCTGCCATTTTAAAGGTTAACTTAATAGAAATTGTTGGCTCAAACGATCGTCCCTGATGAGAAACTTTACAGTATTTTCATCTAACGTGTATGCGTCCCAAGCTTAGGCATTGAGTTTTACAAAAATGCAAGGTGCAGAACTTAAGTTCAATGCGACGTCACTAATGCATTTGACACCAACAATCGCTCAACTCAAACCCAAGACCAAGAGACAAACTGCCCATAAAATTTAACGTTGGTCAACCTGAAAAACATTATTTATTTTGAAACATTGTGTTGTAAATATTGCTGCTGCTTTGTATCTCATTCGCATTGTACGCAATAATGAGCAATCATTCATTGTTTAACAATTGGATATTTGTCGTCATAATCAGGCCGTTTGCCAGGTTACAGTTTCAAGGCAAGGTTTGTGGCCATACCGATAGTAAGTTTGTTCAAAAGCAAAATTGTAATAGGTTTACTTTACATTTAACGAGTTTGTACCAGATCGCCACAAACTAACCAAAATTAACGGTGGCCCCAAACTTCAACAACGACATAAGAGCCACATGCGGCTTGCAGGCCACCCCTGTTGTAGAGTATGCCATTTATAGGTGTCGATTGTTGTGTTCAACCCTATTGCCCGAACAATTACCCCACTAGCCCTCTACGATTGTGTGCAATTCGCCATTAATAGGAGCTTATTATTGTGTTTTAGCCTTTTTTCTCTGATAGAGAAAAACCTTCAAAAATGTAGGAATGGAATGAAATTTGAATAGTTTGTACTCCATATAGCATATTTATTTATGCTCAGTACCAATCACTGTGTTTTACCTTGCAACAACAAACTTTTTCAAAGTTATCTCTTGAAATGCATTATTTACAACTTTGCATGTGTGGGGATCCATGAGTTTCTGCTTGCAGAAACAACCAAGGTTATGAAAGAGAGTGGCTGAAATGGGACCCAATGTAAATTAAGTTTAGGAAATATATTAATGTTTTAAATTAGGTTGTAGTGTATATGCAAGGGCAATATGTGCTTAGCCACCCTTCTAGTTTAAATTTAAATTTTAAAAATGCGTTGGATAGAATCAACTATTTGTTTCAGGTCGATGTCCACCCCTTGGACAATTTTACTATGGTTCCGCTTCGCCTGTTCTTTCCTGTTTTTCTTACTTTATAACTGTGGGAAATACGTGCAATTTTGTGTGTGATGAATCATTTACTATGCATGGAAGCAGTTCCATTATGTGTTTGCCTTCTGGAGAGTGGGATGCTCCAGCACCTACTTGCCATAGTGTGAACATTTTGTGTATAATGTGTCACTTATTGTTCAATGATATTGATATTTATTGTGACAGAGTTTTGTTCAACCCCATTCATTGAACATGGTATTATTACATGCAACATTAATGGAAATGAAACTAATATTGACTCTGCATTTAATGGTGCTTTAACATGGGGAACAAACTGTGAAGCGAAATGTGACACCAAGTTTATGTCTTCACCAACATCTAGTTTCCTTTGTGGCAATGTTGGTCAATGGGTACCAGAAGTTCCTCAATGTATAGGTAAATATTATATCATTTTTTGCTCACTATGAAAATGAAAAGTTTTGTTCATATTAAAGTAATAACGACAGATGAATAGCTATCGACTGAAACTGTTTAATTATTTTGTAGAAATTGGTGTTCCAATGTACATACTGCAACAGTTGGGGTCAAATTCAGTGTGTGTTTTTGAAAATGTTGACAAAAGAGCTGTTCAGTACATGGAGCAAACCACATGTATCCAAGAACAGTCTTTCACCAGTACAGCTGCATGGCATTGGTTTGGAGACTTAAACATACAGTTAGTATGTAAGACTTTGCTTAAAAAAACCCAGCATGGTTGTACATAACTAAACAGTCATTCTATATTCCAATCATGGAAGGGGCATTTTGTTTCTACTCTTTTTAGTCGAAGCATATATAATATGTTTTGGTGATATTACTGTTCAACTATTGCCGTGCTGCGTTTTCAAAAAAGCACCTAAACTTTATCCAACATATCACATTTATTAGAAATGGAAGAAGTGGCCGTTGCATTTCTGTGTTATCAGCTTCAGAAGGTGAAATATTAAGAACAGTTCCATGTGACAGTGAAGAGCCTTTGCAGCATTGGGATTGTTCAGTGAAAAATCCTTTCCAAGTAATTCTTCATGGAACAGACCTTTCCCCAACAACATTTTATTCTGTAAGAAAGTGACCTTGGAAGTCACAAACATAATTTAATGAATTGCAATGTGTTTTTAGTCTATCCATGATGTTGTGTTGCAACACTGGAGTGACTTTCACAGCTATTTTAGCACATTTGACCTTGTTACTTTGACATTTTCAAGTATTTGTTCAAGGCGACCAGGAGGTGGGCTGCAGAAAAAAACACATATCAGAAATACATATCAGAAATATCTGCAAATTTTTAACATAAATGTAGAAAAATGTAGAAAACCTATTTTCGAAATGGTTTTATATGTTGAAGCCAGGGTTTTTGGTCATATATCATTTTGTTTGTAAAAAAGTATCACCCCAGTGTGTGTGTAACAGTTAGTATGATGGAAGACATTGTTTTGTATAAATGCTATTTGTCAAACTAAAATAGAAACATTGTAGGTGTTTGTCCGCCATTGCAAGACTTTGGTGGCCTTCAGGTTGAACCTCCACTGTGTAAAAGTAACAAAATAGAGGCTGGCCAACAATGCTCCTATGAATGTGAAAATTTTTTGATTGGCAGCCCATACACTGTTTGTATGGGAAATGGGATTTGGTCAAGTCCACCTCCAGAATGTTTGGGTCAGTAATTATGGGTCCCCTTTCCTGAAGGGGACACATATTGATTTTACTCAAATTGATTGTTTTTCTTTCTTTTTTTTCTTTCTTCCCAAAGTTTGTCTGACTCGTTTTTCCATCTGATGTTTGATGGACTTGGATGAAATTTACACAGATGGTAGATATAGTTATGTAGATGTGCATCCCACTTTATTTTGTTGATAACCCCAGTATTTACCCCGCTAGCCCCCTAAAATGGGTTTTCGATTAATGTGTTTTACTTTGTATCCCCAACATTTACTTAACTAGCCCTCTAAAATAAGTAAATTTTTTGAAAAACGTCCCAATAAAATTTGCAAAGTTTATTGAACATATATTTTAAGTCCTCAAATGTTATAATTTGCCCTGTAGCACCACAATTTAACCATCTGGTCCCTAAATCCCTTTTAACAATGTTCAAATTGAATGAAAATTGGACAGCTTGTAGAATTTGCTGTTCAGGTGTCTATTTTTTGTTTTACACCATTACGCCACTATTTACTCCTTCCTTTCTTTGAAAAAGAACGTTAACTGGGACATACTTCAAACAATATATTATTATTTAAGCCCAGTGCCGATTACTCTGTTTTGCTTTACAACACCCAACTTTATAATGATTATCTCTTGAAATGCATTATTTTCAACTTTGCATGTGTGGGGACCACCCTTCTAGTTTATAACTGTTTTTGCTTTGTCACCACATAGTAATTTGTGACCCTCTGGAGGATATAAGTAACAACTCCTATTATTTGGATGCTGATTGTATCTTTGACCCATCAAGTGTGGGCAAAGTGTGTGAAGCACAATGTAAAGCAGGATATGATATTAATGGAGATGGAAATCGAACTTGTCTTCCGACTGGATATTGGTCTGCAAACAATCTGCAATGCCTGGGTAAAAAGTAGTAAACTTTTTTAAAAGTTAATATTTTGGTGTTAGTAGGAGACTTAGTTGGTTTTTCACTGATTCTCAAATATCCTTCGGTCAAACATCAGCTTTTTTGTCTTTTAGTAACTTGCCCAACTATCTTTGGTTTGATCAATGGCTATATCCACCCAACACCTTGTCGATCTGGTTTCTGCATATTTAAATGTCGACCAGGATATGTGTTAGCAGAGGATGAAATTTTTGCAATCGAATGTGTTAATGGTGAATGGAATGGTGTTGTTCCTAAATGCATACGTAAATGGCATTCTTTAAAATATTTCCTTGTGTGTTGATTTTTGACTTGCTTGCACTTTTGGCAGGTGATGTGCAGTTTCAAATTATGTTGCTAGGAGGTCACAATGTATATGAAATGTGTTTGTCTGTTACTGAAGATGACTCCAAACCTCTTGTTAAACTCCCTTGTCAGCATGTGGAAACTGATAATGGCCATCAACTTTTTAGATGGAAAATTGCAACAAACCACATACAACACCCTTTATCCGGCAAATGCCTGAAGGGAAATTCTACTAAATGGAGTCCGGTTAGAAAGTTTTGTATGTTTCTTGGGTATTTTAAAACAAAAGGATATTTGTTGTTATTTTCAAATTTGTTTTTAAGTTTTGTTAAAGCATGATTTAGCTCATTTTTGCACATAGTGCAGGGGTGGCCAACCGGTCAAAGCCTAAGAGCCATATTTTTTATTGTGTTACCACAAAGAGCCACATAATACACATAAGTGCATATGTTAAATGGTTCGTCCCTTCCTCACACACAGAGACCTGTTCTTAGCCAGATATTCTAAATATTCTCTATTCTAAATGCCGCACACCAACATAATAATGACACAATTTGACTTGTACAAGCCACGGGACAGTCATTTTCGGCAGGGGAAATCCCGTTCAGTCTGCGGCGCTCCCGTGCGGATGTATGCGCACACAGTATTTTGGCCGCATGCCTAAAAGGTCCACCTCATTTCCGTGTTGCTTTAAACAATCTTTTATAGAATGAAAATAATGCCAAATTTATTGAAAAGAACTGAAAACAGCTTTGAAAAAACAACACAAAACATTAGCAAAAACAATCAATTTAGGTTCACTGTTCATTAGGGATGTTCAAAGTAGAATAATTGGGTATTCTAGAATAATTGTTTCGAATCTAGAATATCGAATCCAATTCTTATATCATTTTTGACTGTGCAATCATTAATTTTGACAACAACTAAAGTAGACCAGTTTAATACATTATAAAACATATTTTTCATTTAAAATGTAAAAAAGAACCAACCAAAACAAAGAAAAACAATCGGAAAAAACTTTACACAACTGCATTGAAACTAAATGCAGTCCACAAAGCCAGAACAATTAGCATAAGGTTAAAAATTAATTAAAACGATTTTATTCAGTGATTTTTATTGCTTTCAGTAGAAATAACTATGTTGTAAGCATGCTGTGGTAATTTGATTTGTCTGGTGGTAGAGGACTGACATAGACTCCCTAGTGTACAAATATATAACGTTTGTTAACCTAAAACAACTGCAAAAACAGGCACCCTATCAAATAAAGTTGGGACATTGGTTGATAAATTTTCAAATCCCAATTGAACTACCTGCGATTTTGCAACACAAAACGTGAACTTTGCAGCGTTTACTCACTACATTTTTCTGTTTGTATTCGGTTAGGAAATGACCCAATCGTCATATGTTTTCGGATTCCTTTACTGTTTTTGCGATATTAACAGACAATCCCATGGTTCCAATCGCTGCCTAACGCCCTGAACGTTTAATGTTTTTTGTTGTCAAAGTTAGAAAACAATTAGATGCTCCTAAGACGTTGCAAAAAGTCGCCGGTAAGTCGTTGAATGGCATAAACGTAATCACATGATCAGATGCTTAACAAGTGCGCTAATCGTTAATTATGCCTCCAATGCACAACCGTCGTTATGGAGTTGTTATAGCGACTCGTGACTTGGCGTTAAGGCGTTGTATATCGCTCTCTGATTTGACGGCGAGGAGGCACGTGCCGTCTTTTGCAACTCGTACAATGACCGGGCGTCGACGTAAAAACGTAACGCATGTGTTTACATTTTTACCAACGACGAGAGCACACATTTATATCGGTTCCAATTACCCGATATAAACGGCGAAAATGGATTCGAATCCTAATGATTCGATATTCTACTTTGAACATCCCTACTGTTCATCAATGTTAAATTCAACAGTACACTCCGAAAATAGTACATTTGTTATTTCTTTCATGTAGGTTTCAATAACTGCTGCAGGCTTTTCCCTTAATTGTGCCACCACAAATTTGCCAAAATGGTCAAGTCGGTCTAATGTATTTTCCTGCAGCTCAGCAAGATGACTAGAGCTCTGCCTTAAAAAATTTGGCATCTCTGTCTGTAAAATAAAATAGTCTTATTTTCATAAATACAAAATAAAATGTGGGTTTGTGAGTACCTGTACTTTCTGTTTGTCTGATTTCTTTCTTTGACAACTGGTTTTGACTGGTGTGGGAATCTCAGAAGTAATATTATCATTTATTTCTCTAATATTTTCATTGCTGGAATCATCTTGAAAAGCAAATATTTAATATAATATTCAAATAATGAGCAAAACATAAACCACATGACTATTCTGCTAAACTCACACCTACTGACCTGGGTTGTCAAAGACAGACTGGGGTGAACTGCTGGCACTGGTATCAGCAAAGTTGTCTACAGATCTATACAAACAAAAAGATTAATACTTGCCTGATGTTATAATGTACCATCTACATACTCTCTATGCTTAATATAACTTTCCAAAAAAGATAGTTGCTGGTAATATGGCCACCTCTCTGGTGGAAAAGTACCAGAGCCACTTGGAGCTTCTGTATTATTTTTGTGTTTTTTTCCATATGCTGTTCTTAGTGTACACCAGCGCTTCTGACACTGGTCAACTGGAAATTACAGAACATAAAAAAAATAGTTACCCTTAATTCCATGAATTTAGTTATGTAACAAAACTCATGCTTACCTGTAGAGTTCAACTCCTGAATATTTCTCCATGCACAATCTGTTTTGCTTCTTATCTTGTGGTCTGGATGACATGGGTTGTAAATTAAGTTTGCTTGTGACACAAGGTCAATAAGCTTTGTATTAAAACTTTGTTCAATATCCATGATACTAAAAACTTGTTCCTGGAGGTTAATCACTTGAAACAAATAAAACATTAACTGTTACAAAATCAATTAATTTACTGGTAAACAAATAAACCATTAAAACAAGCAAGCGGTAAGAACAATTGAATCAATAAAACAAGCAAATGAAAATTGCCACAATCTAATACCTTTATGTAAACATTACACACCCCACTGCCATGAAACTGCTCCATCTTTTAAAAAATATTTTTTTAACTCATCCCTATAAAAACCTGCATTTCTAGAATAAAAATTTGATCCAATATGTCCAAGTTGCTGAAGATACCCCCATCACTATGTCGACCAGAGTCTCCCATGTCCACAAGAATAAAACGATAATGTGCATCACAAATTGCTAGAAGCACAATGGAGAAAAATCCCTTGTAGTTAAAAAATTCGCTGCCACTGTTCGGAGGAGCCTTTATTCTAATGTGTTTTCCGTCAATTGCTCCAATGCAATTTGAGCATTGCCATAACTGATTAAAGTCTTTTTCAATTTCCAACCAATCTTCTGTAGTAGGAGGGCACATTACCAATGGAACCAAACATTTCCAAAGTGCTGAACAGCACTCTGATGATCTTGCCTACAGTAGTATGACCTACCCTGAATGAAAAACTCATGTGTAGCTGTGAAGAACCTGTTGCAAGGTATCTCAGGGTCAAAATCAAGCGGCGCTGTGGTGAAATTGCTTTTATCCATGAAGTGTCTTTTTTCCGTATTTCTTGCTCAATGATCTTCAGCAATGAATAAAATTTTTCTTTACTCATCCTAAAATACTGATGGCATTTGTCTGGGTCTCCACCTCCAAGAAGTTCTTCAGCAAGAATGAATTCAGATTTGCTGTCTCTTTCTTTCAAAATTCCATGCACCCAAACGTTTCTAAATGAAAAAAAAAATACCTCAATAACGACCGAAATAAGATATAAATAATCCTACTCCAGATTTACCTTTCACAACCAGATAGAATTTCATACATCAAATATGCTTCAATTGTGCTGTGTAAATTAACTAAAGTATCTAAGTAAACCTCATCCATTGTAGGTACACCTTGGTTATAAACTAAAAATACATACTAAACACATTTAATATCATGGAATGCTACCAAAACAGTCATTTCAATCAAACTGTGGCACATAGGATCGTTTGAAGTAATGTGCGGCTGTGCGGCAAAGTAGAAAATGTTCTGCCGTCGCAGTGTGCATCAACCACCGCAAACCCCCCGCAAGGGTGCATGTGTGCATCGGGCTTAACGCGCATGTGACCCAAGTGCAAAGTGGCGAAACTAAATTCATTGCGACGTCATTAATGCATTCACCACCAACAATCGCTCAATTCAAACCCAAGACAAACTGCCGATAAAATATAACGTTCGTCATAACCCGAAAAACAACGGATTGAAGCATTATTTACTTTGGAACACATTTGTTGTAAATATTGCTGTTGCTTGGTGTCTCATTCGCATTGTATGCAACAATGAGCAACCATTCATTGTTCACAATTAAATATATGCCATCATAATCAAGCCATTTGCTACATAAAGTTGCAGTTTTAAGGCAAGGTTTGTGGCCATACCAACAATAAGTTTGTTCAAAAGCAAAAATTTTAAAGCTTTACTTCAAATTTAAAGATTTTTGTACCAGATCGCCACATACTAACCCAAATATACACAATGGACCCAAACTTTGACAACAACTTAAGAGCCGCATAAAACCAGGCAGAGAGCCGCATGCGGCGGCTCGCGAGCCGCGGGTTGGCCACCCCTGACATAGTGTATAGGCATATGTTGTGCAAAGACAAACTTTTTTCTGCCAAAATGCATTGGTTTAAATGCAAGCATTGGAAATATATTAATGTTTTAAAATAGGTTATAGTGTAAATGCAACAACAAAATGTGCTAAGCCACCCTTCTAGTTATATACTATTATATGCTATTATACTTTCGCTTTTTGGGGCAGAGTTTTAATCAACCTCCGCAGTCCTTAAATCACAATAAAGTTCTCAACTGTAGCAGTAAATGCAATAAAGAGATAAATTCTCTGGTGTACAACACTTGAAACAAAGCACAATAAGTTCTGTTGTTCATGTGTGTTGTGTCACAATCGAGGTAACAATCACAAGTTTTCCCAAACCAAAGGTTTAAGTTTTCACTCATATGCAGGGCTGTAAAAACGGTTTAGAAACTTAAAAATATTGTACTGTTGGTATGGTTATGGTACTAAAAATGCTTGCCTCCACGGACACCCTGAAACCATCTCATGGACCCCTTGGGGGTCCGCGAACCCTAGGTTGGGAACCATTCCTTTAAAGGATTCCTATTTATAGGTTTCTAAAGAACGAATAAAGAATTGAAAAATAGCTTGATTACAAAATGCCAGAAAATTTGTGATCAATAAATACAATATTTGTTGCACTCATATAATAACTTGGAATATATGTTATGTTGTGTGTTGCCTGTTGTAGTGCAGTGCTTCTTATTCTGGAGGTTGCTTAGCTATTTTGGGTGGGTTACAAATCAAATTTGGACTTTATGCATGGCTTTAAAACAAGAACTCACATGGCAGTATGATTCAGAAGAATATGTGGCGAAACAGCTTCTGTGATGATGTACCTTTGTAGGTGTTTTATGGGCTTCTCTTGGATTTACATTGCACAAAAGGACAAATCAATACATTGAAGTTATATTGTGGATATAGGCATAAACATGTTTTAGTAGTTCCACATGTGTTTAAGGTCGTGTTGTGTTGAAGATGGCCTGATTTGATAGCCCCACCAATTTACCCTATTAAGTCATTAAAATGGGTATAATTTTATGCAAACTTTGAAATGTATAATCAAATCTTGTGAAACAAATTATTAAGAAAATTAGGGACCTAGTGCATACTAGATAAATATCAGATTGATTAAGATATGTTTCATTGGTAACCAATTTAAGGGCATTTAGAAAGGAAATAGCACATTAAAAGGTTTCTTTTACAGCTACTTCTCCATGAATGTTCAGATGTTGACTCAATGCAGTATTGGGAATGTGGATCTAACCCCACAGATTTTTTATACAGTCTAAGAATTAAAGATTCCAGTAAGACAAAATCAGTTTTCTACTCTGTCTACAGCCAAGAATCACACTTTTTTACTTTAAAGGTGTTTTTCTGGACTCAGGAATCAGGACTGATAAATTGCTTTTATCATCCAACACAGACATGTTTCATGAAGTAGTAATGGAAACGCAATATTACCAAACATCTAAATGGCTTGCAAGACATCACTTTGGAGAAGGTATGCATTGGTCACATCTAATAAAGTTTGTAAGAAGTATTTTTTTGTAAAATGTCAGAGTAATGTGTTTTTGCAGGAACGGTTTGTTCGATGCGGGAGTTTAATCAGTGCCCACCTTTCACATTGACATCACCAGGAGTGGTGCAACCAGAAGAGTGTCAAAATCATACACAAAAGGTGTTTTTATCATGCCCTGTTTAAATAAATTAGGCAATGAATTTGTGTACCCAATTATTATGTCACAAAACAATTGAATAATGAACCTATGTCCAGGGAATGGAATGCATTGTTTCATGTGAAGAAGGTTACAGTAGTGATGACAGTGACAGATCTGTATGTGCTTCAGATGGTTTGTGGATACAACCATTACCAGTATGCATTGGTAAATAACTACTTTTAAATTGTAAATATATAGTATTACATTTGTCAAATTTTACAAAGGAAAATACCAATGTACTGGATTTGAATCATTGGATACATTTTTAAATGTTGAGCCTTTGGCTTGTCAGGGAAGACAAATATCTGAGGGAAAAACATGCCGTTTTTTGTGTGATTCGGGATATCAGCTTGTGGGAAAAGAAATTTTAGTTTGCATAAAAGATGGTGTGTTAACTGGTGGTAGTTTGGCAATCACTTAAGTGATAAACTGTATATACATTGCCAGGAATGTGGTCAGGGCCATTACCTTACTGCAAGCAAGTGTGTGAACCTTTGTCCCCCATTTCAAATGGAACTGTTCAGCCATTTTCCTGCCATGGATCAAACAATGCAGAAGGATCAGTTTGTAAAGTTAAGTGTGGAAAATCGCTAAAGCTTGTGGGATCTGCTATTCGGTCTTGCAAAGGAGGTGTTTGGAGTGGAACAAATTCCCGATGTTTAAGTATAAAAAAAATTCCAAGACAAGAAATTTTACTATGACAAAACTGTGATTTATTTAGGCTACTGTGATGTTGTTGTTGTACCAGCAAGTGGTAATGTGTTTCCAGACAGATGCAAAGGTGGACCCAATTTTGAAATGAATGCATGTAACTTTAGGTAAGTTGTTGTTGTCTCCCTTTATCAGTTTTACACTGTTTTTGTTGTTTTGCTTACTACGTGAGTTGAGTTTTATTTTGCCGGGTAAAATCTTAGTAGCGCAATTGCGCTAAACACTATCTGAAATAGATAAAATTTAGAAAGTGTGTACAGCGCACTGTGGTTATCTATTTGTGTAATAGAGATGGTAAAGTTATTAAAAAACACAAAAACATTGATTGTTAGGGTTGCTACTTCAAATGTTGTAGAGTTTGGTTTCTTTTATATTTAAGATGCAATCCAGGATTTTTGTTGCTTGGAACCAACAAAATTGTTTGTACCAATGGAAACTGGAGTGATGCATTTCCAACATGTGTTCCTAAATACCTCTGTCCACAAGTAACACAGGCTAATGTTGGAGTGCAAAGCGTCTTCTACAAAAATCTGTAAGTTTTCTTTCATGAAGTGTGGAAATTTGTCTTTCTTATTAGGTTAAATGTTCTCAGTATCAAAACCATTGTTAATGCCTGTTTCACAAGCACCTGAACTTTGCCTTTTCACCAACAGTTCAGCCAATGAAGGTTAATGACAAACCTGTGTAAAGTAAAACAAAACATGCCTAAGTCTCTAATAGGTCTATGCAAAAATAGAAATCACTACAAGCTATCAATATATGTATCATTTTTATAAAGATAGTAACTATAGGCAAGTGTTTTTTAGAATCGCTGATGTTGCTATTGGAACAGGAACTGAAATTTTTGTTTTGTGCAATGAACATTTTTATCAAGAAAAAGAAACAACCAGAGTTTGTTTAGCTGATGGAAAATGGCAGTTTGGTACACCCCATTGCAATGGTTTGTATTGAACCATGCGACTTTCTCAAACATATTCTTTGTCAGCAAATAAGAAATTGAGTTGTAACATTTTTATTGTGTGTCCAGCAAAATGCACAAACTTGGACATTTTTTTTTCTTACAGCCCACTGTCATCCCCTATCTTATCCTAATAATGGGGAAGTAATGCCAGAGGATTGTGCTGTAAAATATCAGAAAGCTGGAACCACTTGTATGGCTAATTGTAAAATTGGTTGGAAACAAACTGGTTCAACAACATTAACATGTAATGAAAATGGTAAATGGTCCAATCCTTTACCGATTTGTTCTGATGGCCCAACAACTGGTAAAATCTAAATTTATGTGGTATATATACATATATATATGGCTGTGAAGACTTTAACCTCAATCTTTTGTGCATAGTATCTGTTAGTACTATCCCGTTTGTTGTGAAGCAGTACCATCCTATATTTGAAGTGTACTTTTGCTTGAAGGTATTTTTTGTTGGTTTTGTTCTTTTTGTTGGATCAGCTTAAATGTAGAAACACCTGTGTTTTTTTTGTTACATTCAAAGAACATGACAATTTGAAGCCAATTGTTGTAATGAACAATTGTGCCACATAAAACTATCTTGTCTGATAATTACATCTTGATTTCACTCTGTTTTTTTCTTTTTTCCTTTTTCTTCTTTTTTTTCTTTTTTCTGCCGAAGCGTTTCCATGCACTTTTGGCATGAAATCTTTGGTGGATGTGGATGAAACTTACACAGATGATAGATATAGTTATGTAGATGTGCCATCTGCTTCGTTTGAGTTAGTAACCCCAGTATTTACCCCGCTAGCCCCCAAAATGTAAAACGTTTTTGCATGTTGCTGCGCACCACAAACGAAAAAATTCTGTGGAGTAACAGTATAGTAAAGGTACCAGAGACTATGCTGCTTGTGTTTGTGCATTACTTGGAGGGCGTTTTTGCACATGCCAGTCAGAGGGGTGATAACAGCCTTATGACGTCAGATGTGTTAATGTTGCTAAAAACACCTCTAGTGGCCAGAAATTTAAACATTGGCCGATTTGGATAAAAATTTACACGACTGTTGATTGGGTCATTGTAATTTCATATTTTTTACTTTTGGGTGTAGAACCCCATTAGTTGCCCCACTAACCCCCTAAAATGGGTGAGGTTTTTAAATGGTGTCGGAATTAGATGAAATTTTGACAGCTTGTAGAACTTGTCATTTATAGGTGTCAATTGTTGTGTTTAACCCTGTAGCCCCAATACTTACCCCTGTAGCCCCCTAAAATTGGTGAATGTTTTAAACAATGTCCGAATTGGATAAAATTTCAACAGTTTATAGAGTGTGCCATTTATAGTTGTCTATTGTTTTGATCAACCCTTTGACCCCAACATTTACCCCACTAGCCCCCAAAATGGGTCAATTTTTTAAACAATGTCTGAATTGAATAAAATTTAGACAGCTTCTGGAGTGTGCCACTTATGGGTGTCGATTGTTGTTTTACCCTGTAGCACTATCATTGACCCCACCACCCCCTACAATCAGGTGCAATTTTAAAAGGAGCTGATTGTTGTGTTTAGCCTTTTTTCTCAGACAGAGAAAAACCTTGTATGAATGGAATGAATATTCATAACTATGAGAAAGTTTGTTGTTGTCAGATAAAACACAGTGACCGGTACCAAGCGTAAATAAATATGCTATTTGGATGAATGGAATGAAATTTGAATAGTTTGTAGTCCATACAGCATATTTATTTATGTTCAGTACCAGTCACTGTATTTTACCTTACAACAACAAACTTTATCATAGTTATCTCTTGAAATGCATTATTTACAACTTTGCATGTGTGGGGACCCATGAGTTTCTGCCTGCAGAAACAACCAATGTTATAAAGACAGTACATAATATGGGACCCAATGTAAATTAAGTTTAGGAAATATAGTAATGTTTTAAAGTAGGTTATAATGTATATGCAATGGCAATATGTGCTAAGCCACCCTTCTAGTATACTGTCATATTTTGTGATAAACTTGAAAGATCAACCACCCCTACTAACAGACTCTTTGTTAATAGGCTGATACTGAGGGGAAAATGGTACATCTGTCGATTCAATGTCCAAACAACTCAACGTCAAGTTCCTCTCACTTTCAGTGGATGTGGCGAAACATTGATATGCTGGAGAGTGTTCAATTCCCTAATAGGTGTTGGGCTCCATTGTACAATGGGACCAAAATTATTTTGTCACTTGCCCCTTGTGATTCACAAGTTGTCTTACAGGTTTGTTGACTACTGACAACCTAAGGAAAGATAGTATTTTTGAATGTGGCTTTTTGTATTGATGCTACATTACACACCGTAAGATGGTTTGAAATGTAATGGTTTGTTTTGTTGTTTTACCTTGAGTGGCAATGCTGTTTATGGTTTGGCTTGGTGGTTAACTTGCTAGGCCTTTTTTGGTAATTTTTGCATCTTGGAACGCTAACAATACTTTGTTGAAAGGACCAGATCTCGCGAAACTTCCTGTTTTGCACTTAATTAGGAAATAAAACTGCACTTTTTTCCAAACTGTTTTTAAGGGGTTCCCTGAAGGGTACAGACACATCTTGATTTCACTCAGTTTTTTTTCTTTTTTCTTCGTTGAAGTTTGTCCATGCACTTTTAGCATGAAGTCTTTGGTGGATTTGGATGAAACTTTCACAGATGGTAAATATGGTTATGCAGATGTGCCATCTTCTTGGCTTGACTTCATAACCCCAGTATTCACCCCGCTAGACCCCAAAGGGTAAAACGCTTTTGTGTGTTGCTGCGGACCCCAAAGGAAAGATTTTGTGTAGTGTAATAGTATAATAAAGGCAACAGAACATATATTACTTGTGTTTGTGCATTACTTGGTGGATGTTTTTGCACTTTCCAGTTGTAGGGGTATTAACAGCCTTATGATGTCAGAAGCGTTAACGAATGTTGCCAATAAAACCTCTAGTAGTCAGAATTCTAAACATTGTCCGATTAGGATAAAATTTTACATGACTGTTGATTGGGTCATTGTGGTTTTATATTTTATACAGTTGGGTGTTAAATCCCATCAGTTACACCACCAACCCCCCAAAAGGGTGATTTTTTTTAACAATGTCTGAATTGAATGAAATTTAAATATCTTGTAGAGTGCGCCATTTATAGGTGTAGAATGTTGTGTTTCACCCTGTTGCCCCCAAATTTACCCCACCAGCCCCCAAAAATGGTTTAATTTTTTAAACAATAATTGAATGAAATTTGGACAGCTTGTAGAATGTGTCATTTATAGGTGTCGATTGTTGTGTTAAACTCTGTGGTGTTCAACTCTTTATCATTTACCCCACTAGCCCCCTACAATCATGTGCAATTTGCCATTATTAGGATGTCCGAATTGGATAAAATTTGGACAGTTAGTTCATTGTACCACTATTAGGTGTCGATTGTTGTGATTCACCCTGCAACTAGACCCCTAAAATGGGTGAATTGGATGAAATTTGGAGAGTTTGTTGAATTTGGTATTTATAGGTGTTGATTGTCGTGTTTCCCAAAAATTAGTGAATTTCGCACCATAGGGTGCACCAAAATATGCATGGGGTGCACCAATACAAAAAGGTATACAAGGGTGCATCACAAACTTTTAATGAACCATTAATATTTGACTTTCAAGATATTAGAAAAAGATGTAGGTTTCAACTTACGTGTAACCCAGGTAAACTTTTTTTCAATGGTTTATCCCTGTGTCTAGTTTGATAGTGTCTGTGTTACATTCGGGTGATGTTAGGATATCGAGTGTTGGTTTTTCGCCGATGTTTAATGGAAAATTCGCGAACATATGCTTGGAGGTAATTGACAAGATGATATGCATAATGATTTTTCATATCGCTTTTTATCTCGGTAAGTTGTTTAAACAGAAGAAATGGGTCACAGTATATGTGCAATGGCAATATGTGCTTAGCCAGCCTTCTAGTTTTAAAAGAATTTTGCTTACACAGATATTGTAACCATATGCTGTGATGAATCCCAAACACAGCTTAAAAATGATCGTTGCCCTACAAAATATTTTGTTGACATTTTTAGCATTTTAAATGCGGCGATGCTAAGCTGATGCAGTTTTTTCTGAACATCGGAACGGAAAATTTGTGGTTGGCAAATGATGTTGATTCAGCAACCAATGTAGTATACTTGGTTTCCTCCACTGAATATTATGCAGTTGATTGGCAAGCTTTTACAACAGTTACCAATAAGCAACTTCAAAATGGAAAATCTGTTTGCAAGTAAGAGTCGGTTCATGGTGAATTTTAATGCTTACACAATTTAATATTTATCATAAATAATACAGCCAAATTTGTGGTGGTGCATTAAAAGGAAAAAATGGAAACCTTGTAAGTCCTGGATATCCTGTCCATTATCCTGGAAATCTAAACTGCCAGTGGAAAATAAATGGTATTGTCAGTGTCTTATTATGAACAATGTTCTTGTATGTTTAACTGTGTTTACATGTTTTTACCAGTCCCACAACACCTAATTAGAATTTGGGTGACAGACATGGACATAGAAACTGTAATAATTGGCGATGATGATGTTTGTTATCAAAGCTACTTACATATTTTGGAAGGAACTTCTTTTGAAGAGGAGAATAGCAATACACTTGCCAAATTATGTGGTAAACTTTAATGAAAATAAACCTAACTTTTTTGTAGTTTTCCAACAAAAAATTAAAAAAGAAGATTAAATTCCCACCAGTAACTACTAGTTTGAAGGGTCTAAATTTTTTTGTCAGATA
Organism: Phallusia mammillata; assembly: GCF_965637545.1. Lineage (NCBI taxonomy): Eukaryota > Metazoa > Chordata > Ascidiacea > Phlebobranchia > Ascidiidae > Phallusia > Phallusia mammillata. Next base: position 11,953,171 of record NC_137257.1, read on the forward strand.
TTACCTGTTTTGTTTAGGTAATAGGTAAATATTTGTTTAAATAAATACATTTTTTGCTTGTGGCAAAGGGCATTCTACTTCATTTGGGCCAATTACTGCTTTGAATGGAGTAGTCTTGCTGGAGTTCAAAACAGGAAACAAATTTGCAAATCACAGAGGATTTAAGATTTACTGGATGTCGGAAGCATACCCAGAGAAAGGTAAAACATTTTAATATATCCTTATCAAATGTATTTTTGTACTCTCCAGGAGTGCAGAGTCAGGTTTTACCAGGGGGGCACGGCAAAATTTACCATTACCTATTGTTGTGTTTCGACAGTTGACTTTCTGGCCATAAAAGATCTTTTTAAGTTGGTGATGTCCGTGTTGAAACTTGCAGGGCCGGTTTTTTTAAAAGATATGTCCAGATTTCAATTTTGCACAACCAAAACAATGTGTAGGTTGTACATATATTCATTTAAAATTTATACTTTTCCCCTATTTTTAATAAAAACACTTATCCTGATAGATCATGGACTTAAAACTTTATTTGAGTTTGGCATCTACATTTTTTTTGGGGGGGGGGGGAGCCACAAGTCTTGTGGCAGTGATACCCAACCTTTCTGTAATCGCGTACCTTGTCACCGCGAACCACCTATGTGCAGCAAGAAGTATTTTCAATCAGACAACTGTCTCATTGTAAATCTAAAAATTTAGTACAATTGAAGTCTCAGCACAGTAATGTGTATGAAAGTGCTTGCTTGCCAATGTTCTTTTTGCATTTGCAGTACATCTCAATTGCGTAGTTTAATGGTAACTGTATTACCGTTTTGTTATAGTTGTGATGAAACAATTTAAGACAAAACGTTTTTATCACAAAAGTTACTAGCATCCTAATTTTGTATCGAAACTGATATGCAACATGATGTTTAAAGTAACAAACGTTTTATGTCAGAATAAGCTATACCACTAGTGGTACAGTAGCATCAATTGGAAAACACTGTCTTACTTAAAGGGGAACATGAGGCCCGAAAGTTACTTTTGGCCACAGTGCATGGAAGGTTGAGAACCACTGATCTTATGAACACAGGGCAAAACTAGAAGTATGGGTCAGCACATTTTGCTATAGCATATATACTGCAACCTATTTTGCAGTGGTAATATATTCCCTATGCTTTTGTACATTGGGTCCCATATTAGACAACGTTTTTTATAACCTTTATTTGAAACTTAGCGGTCCCACAACTGCGACGTTGTAAACAAATAACAAATTTTAACACAGTGATCGGTAGTGTGCCTTAAGTAATCATGTCATGTAGTACAAACTGTCCTTATGTAATTCAGACATTGTTTTAAGTTTGTTGGCTTACATAATGTGAAACACTGACATTTAAAAAACACATATTTTACAAACCGTCAAAACGTCGTTTCTCTCAAATATTGTGAATAATTCACCTAATTTAGAGGGTTAGAAGGGTGAAACACAATAATCAACAGCTATAAATGCTACAAACTGTCAAAATATCATCCAATTCGGACAGTGTTAAAAAATTCACCCATTTTTAGAGGCTAGTGGGGTAAATTGTGGGACTACAGGGTAAAACACACAAATGGACAACTACAAATGCCAAAACTAACAAACTGTCAGAATTTCATTTAATTCAAACATTGTTTAAAAAATTAACCCATTTTAGGGGTCTAGTAGGGTAAATATTGGGACTACAGGGTGAAACACAACAATCGACACCTAACAATGGCACAATGAACAAACTGTCCAAATTTCATCCCATTCAAACATTTTTAAAAAAATCACCCATTTTAGGGGTCTAGTGGGGTAAACATTGGGGATACATGGTGAAACACAACAATCGCCACTTTAAATTGGCACAATAAACAAACGATGCAAATTTCATCCAAATCGGACATGGTTCAAAAAATTCACCCATTTTAGGGGTTGAGTGGGGTATATTGAATGGAGTGCGCATGTGACGTATGTTTTGCGTTTAATATACAACTTGACTTTGTAAAACCTAACACTGAAAGATTTAAGGTAGCAATCGGTTAAAATAGATAGTATTTCAACCAAAAAAGAATGCGATTAGGTTAAACAAAGTTGCACTAAAAATACAGAAGGTTTTTTTCTGATTCTCCTCTGTGTTAACAACTGCGTTCTTATTATTTTGCGCTCCTCATATAGCTTTCTCATAGAGTATTGTCTCAAAAGTGCGTTGTGGGTGACGTATAAGAGCTTGGTTCATTTAATTTAGTACTATCAGAGAGAGAAAGAAAGAGAGGTAGTGTATTTGTAGCCTCGTAAAGCTTTACAGAAGCTTTATTTCGACGGGTAAAGCGTAAATTCGAAATTGTGTGAACAACACGTACCATTAACAGAAATAGAATAATCTGGAAAATCGGTTAATCAGGACAAAATGCTTGAAGAATTAGAATCCCGATTAGCCAGTTTCGTCAATATTTATTTTGCCTGTTCTTTTTTCACTATTTTCCTTCTATGTAACATTTACTTAATTAAAAAAACAGCCCAAAACTTTTGGATTGATGTTTGCTAAAATTGTGTGTTCGGAATCTAAATCTAATCGCACTATTTTAATACCGTTATAAATACACAAATACACGTGTGTGGGAACCCATTTACCGTACTTGCAAAACAATGGTGGTATTAAACGCTAGACAAACGAGGTTCCAAACTGGTATCAAATACATAGCCGATGTAAATATGGATTTTGGTGTCGAGCAAATCATAGTACGAAATAGAATAAATAAATAAATTGGCAGCAAACAGGAAACTCCATTCCTTTTTTAGGCTATTAAGTTTTCTTTACATTTAAAACCTTGTGCAAATCCGACGCCGCAGTGAAAAAATGTAATATTGCCATAGATTGCGATTCAGCTATTTTTGATGCATCCTTGCCCGTTGCTTCGCCTGTCAGTCGACTGTTTGGTGGCGCCCCGCAGCAAGCTGCCAACGTTCCGTGGTTCGCTACTGTATTTGGTGATGATGACAGATTTCACGACAATCAACAGATGTGTGGTGCAGCTTTCATTCACACCCGATTTCTGATAAGTGCAGCACAATGTGTTCAACACACAGCAAAAAGGTAAATTATTTTAAAAGGCAATAGTTTGGCGTTTTACCTTTGTAATGATGCAAGTTTACACAAATGTGGACTATTTTGATTTGTTTCTCTATTGTTTGTGGCAAATTGAAGTAGGTAGATGTGGTCAGATAAAAACAAATCAATACTGAAAGGTCACGCACTTATAAGGTTGGGATTTCGGTACTAAATTATAAAACCCCGGATATCAAGATAAAGATCTAAAAGGTTTTTTTCTACAGGAGGACACATTTGCGTACACATTTTTTTAAAGTGTGTTGCGTTATACACTCGTTTTGTTGGAGGGCCCGAACTCAAAAGTAGTGGTCCCGAACCTGAACTTTTAATCCCAATTACACCATTCACGCCTAGTTTACCGGGATGTAGGGTTTACGCAACAAATCGATATACACCTTTTGTATGCTTGCCCACACGTGCACAAAACAGGGAAATAATGACCCGTATTTGTCCTGTTTTCAAAAATGTAGACCCGAACCAAAAAGTTCGGTCCGCCTCAACTTCAAACTAGCGTTGTGATTTTAGTATCTATCGAGTTTACCGCGCCCATCAAAACTTTGCCTGCTGACTTGTATTGTAGGGTTCTTTTTATTATCTTTTATTTAACTTCTACCCCCAAGATGTGCCAAACAACTGTTTCAATTCTTGGTATTTAAGGAAAAAACACCCTTGGTTTCAAATACCGGGCTTTCGGAAGTCCCAACCATACATGCACTTAAAGCTTAAAATTCATTTTACTTTTACAACATTAAATTACCGACTTTCGGAAGTGTATGACAAAAGCAGCGTTGAAAATAAAGACACTGAAAGATTTGATCTCTTGAGTGTGGTAACAAACTACTGTGCTTAATTTCACGTTGTCAATTTCGAACTAAAAATGTTGCATGTAAACACCGATTCGTTTGTATCAATCATGCAGCGGTTCGGGTATGGCGATTGTGGGTTACGGGACATCTGATCTGTGGCGACTGGAGAAGTTAGTCGAACGGATTCGACAAAAACGAGACCTTGAAGTTGCTGCCGAAAACGGTTCCGTTGCTGTTCGGGTTTCCAAAGTATTTATACACCCCGACTTTGATGAGAATTTCTCCAACGACATAGCACTGCTTTTGGTGAACTATTTGGTACTTGTATGTTTTGTTGTGTAAGGTTTTTGTGACTGGTGACATTTTGAAAGGTGGCTGAAACGAAGAACGATTTACGAGCATCTAGTCACATGTCGCCCCTTTGTTTACCCCCGTTAACCGGAATTCCTACGGTTGCAGCGCTGCAAAGCATGTTGACGAGCAGCCGAATATATTTACCAAAGCACTACTGCAAATTGGCCGGATGGGGAAGTGCCAGCGTTGGTCGTAAGTCAATAACTACTCAGTGATTTCCAACACACGGTGGGCGTGTGCTTTGGTCTGAAATGCCGAAAATGACATTCTTTTCAGAATTTTTTTCAGATTTTCTCGCTGTGATACCAACGAACACAGACTCATAGAATTAGTTTGTTACTGCTGCTTTGCCAAACTGCCAACGCGTTTTGTGTTTCCAACAGATGCTATAATATCCAAACTTTCCATGGTTGAACTTCCAGTTTTGTCAGATGTGCACTGCACTCGCGTATCTGCCCAAAGTTTCGGTGTACGAATTGATTCAGTGTCAACTCTCTGCGCCGGGCATTTTGATTCTACTAGGCAAACAGTCTGCCAGGTAATACGCGACACAATTAGTCAAACACAATTACTTTCAAAAGTTGGTTTACCCAAGTCCTAAATGTTTGATGAATTATTTATTCGTAACTTTTTGTGAGATGGTGCATAACTACGTTCAGGGAGATGTCGGAAGCGTCTTGACATGTGATTGGAATGGTCGATACTATGCAGTCGGAGTTGTGACGCAACAAATAGCATCATGCTCATCCCTCAACAAACCACGTTTTTTCACCAGAATCGATTCCAATATGAAATGGATTCGGGGCACCATAATGACGGCCCACATGGGTGCCGGCGTTTGATTTCAAATGCTTGTTTCCATCGGAATTTGAAAACGTGAAATTACAAAAAGAAGTTATCTTGTTCTAATAAACTTTCATTCACAAGTTTTGCTGCTTTGAGAACGGGTTAAGGGTGTAAGAAACGAACTACAGAGGTTCCTTTTCATCAAAACTATCCCTACGCACTTATTTAGAGCACTGGCGTGTCAAGGTTGGCTCATGGTACTCAAAGTGAATCGTGAAGTATTCAGACAAGTCACCGAGTGGCTGGAGCATTAGACCTGCGCTCGTGTGATAATGATTTCTTGTCTTCTCTCGACCGCATGTGATTCGCTGAGCAAGAAACTAATAGACATTGCTACAACCCAGACAAAAAACATTAGTTTTTTATTTACATTTGCAAGACTACTTCGCGCATGAATAATTCAAGCCAGTTTTTAGGTCACAAGACTGAAACACCATTTCTTGCCTTAGGTCATGAGCAAATTTACACTTATAGGCCCACAGTCGCAATAATTAATTTAACGTAAAACTGTTGAAATACCTCAAGCTGCTTGCAAATAGAGATCGGCTTTTTTCAAAGCCTTTTGATTGCCGTCGTTGCGAAGAATTGTGATTATTGCACGCATTTTAGGGCCACTTATTGGCCACAAGCGTAGGCAACAACGGTCTTTATAAAGCGCACACTCCATTTTCATTGGCACTGTGTGGAATCAGCAGAAGATTTGTCTCAACGTACTGAAGGCGGGGTACAGCGACGTATTTTAGCAAAATAAAAATAGTAAGTATTGTCTCGTATGACACACTATTTGCACTCACTTGTTATATCTGGATTTTGTCATACGTTTCCGGAAAAGATTATCAACCCCAAAGATAAGTCAATCTTAGAATAAAAGCGATGTTTTCGGTCAAAAAGAAATTACTGTGATTATTGCGATTAGCCTATTTGTTTTTACTTGACCGTAACGGTTTCTCATAAAGCTTCGTGAAAGTTAGGTTATAACTAGGGCGATTATTTTTTGACTTGTCAAAATAAGTCAAAAATTGTTTACAATGTCAATTTTTTTACTAGGTCAAAATTGTTTACAGACTGCATTTTCGTGGTGATGTAGAGGTTGCACTGTCAGTGAACTTTTCATTTTACTCGCAATCAGTATAAGTTTGAGAACCACTGGTGTAAACGAAAGCCTAATGGCCCATTGTCTACTTTGAGAATCATAAACCATTAAGTGAAATAATTAAGTTGATATTGTGTGATGCTCAACACACGTCAAAACGTGTGCAATTTTGGTGGTTTAGGTGCAGCTCTTGCTTCGGTTTTGCTTTAGAGACTTCATGTAACTTTCGTTTTCACCAGTGATTCTCAAACTTATACTGATTGCGTACCACCTGGCGACTTGTCTATCGCTGTGTACCACCTAAATCGTGTTTACATGGGTAGACCAAGAGTTCTTCTTGACTACACTAGCTTATTTATGAAACCAGCGTGTTACCAATTCCTAAAAAACGTCCTGAACATTGGTTCTGTTAAAAACTTGGCTGATCACATAGGCTAGTTGAGCAGCAATTGTTGATATGACCTGAATTAAGTTTAGAAGAAAGCTATTGGCGTACCACCTGAAAAGCTCTGACGTACCACTTGTGGTACGTGTACCACAGTTTGAGAACCACTGGTTTACACAAATGTATTGAAAAATTTATGTTGTTTCTTAGCTGCAGTTTTTTGGCAGTGATTTTTAATTAGTTAATTTCCCTTTATAGAATGCGCTAGGTGTGTGTTCAGGTTTTTGCCATTCTGTTATAGGCCTATTTTAGTACATTATTAGCATACAGCTATATTTTAACTTTTTGTACAATAATGCATAATTTAACTACTTGAGTTCTTCATAGGTCAAAATTTTGTCAAAAATAAGTTTTTTAAAGTCAAAATTTTCAATTTGTAGGTCAAAGTTTTTCTTTTTTAGGTCAAAAATAATCGCCCTAGTTATAACCAATCCAGTGCTGAATGAGCAAGTCACTGTTTGGGACTGTCAGGCATTATTTATGGTCAACTGACCTAGGCCACTATTAATAGCATGTATATAGCCTATTGTATTCTAGTTTGGTTTTGCGTTACGTGGCCATGATAACTGTAAGAGCATAGGCTATTGGGCGGCAAGTCTGAAAATTAATGTGTTGAATACAAAGTTTGTTGCGATTAATTACAAGTCATTGATATTGCAAAGGCCTACTTTAGGGTGGTCCAAACCCTGACACGCATAGCGTTTGTGCCGCCCGCGAACCCTGCATATAAATCATCAAATCGATTGCAGTAAATAATACGCTCATCATCAAGTAGCCTAGAAGGTATCTATTTTGAGCAAACAAGAGCGCGTTTCCGCTCTTTGTGACGACATAAGCACATCCCCTTTGTTGCAAATTCGGCACTTGCAGGAACTTTAAAACAGTCGTAACCGAGTAGCAGCAGAGGTGTTTTGTGTTAGCGGCCCGCTTGTATTTATTAAACTCTAACGTAGCCCATCATTCTCTTAGTCTTGGACCACCCTGGCTTACTTTATTGGCTTGTTTGGAATAGTCGCGGTTTTAAAGCGGAAAAATGGCATATCTACCAAATATTCTCCAATCTGCGTCGACATGGACATTTATTTTACGTTACGGCTTGAAATACGAATTCCCCTCAATTTCTGACAAATTTGCTACGTGATATCCAGCTGACTAACACAATTATAGGCTAGCCTATAACCATAAAGGACATGGGAAGTGGGTAATTCATTAGTTGGTAGTTGATTGATATATAATCAGAATAATGATATTGTGGAGTACAAATTATTTCGACAAAACACACATTGTATGTGGCAACGAGCGAATATTGTTTTCCGTACATCCTTCTGTAAACACTCTTCGAAAATAGTAGTAATAAAAAAATATGAAAAAAAAGGTTAACACTTACATCTCATTCTCATGCATGTCTGTACACTTACACAACCCCCAACTCAGAAAACATGCACAACACGCTGCGGTGTGTGAAAGGGGAGGAGTAAGCTATAGTATCACATGACAATGACGAAATCAGGAAGCGTTGGCAGGGTTAGGTCGCATCGCTTCGCACAATATTGTCATAGCTTCGTTGTGGCTGTGGTAGTCTGTTCTGCTCGAATATGTCTGACCAAGGTTCTAATCCTAAACAAAAACTGCTGAAAGGGCAAATCAACACGTGAGTATTTTTTGTAATAAAATTTTGAAAAACGTTTGTTAAAAATACAAAAGAAGCAGCCGGAGTTGCGGTTTAGGGAGAAAGTTTTAAGATTAAATGAATGATTGTTTCGTCAAATCGTCTACAAACAACATAAATTTTATACAGAGTTTATTTCAGGTAACAAACGTATGTGTTTAGGTGTACAGAGGTTGCACAGGCCTAATAACTTGTGCTGCAAGATTTGATGAACAAATACGTTTTCTAAGTGCACGTGCGCAACATTAAATATGAATATTAAAAATTAGTATTTGCGTCGGTCTTTGCATGCCGACATGCAATCATTGTCTGGTGCAAACGTGATTAATCATGCTGCTGCAGACTGTATAAAAAGCATACCAGATTGGCAAACACATGATTTTAGCAAACCATCTTCAAAATGCATGATATTTATAACACCCGTATTTCCTGTATGACGCTTTGGCGATATAGGCAAAAGTATTTCGCACATTTCAGGGTTCGAGTTTCCATTATTGACATTTTTAATAGCTGTTTTCACCAAAGTTTAGACTGGTTTTGATTTAGATAACATTCAATCTGTATTTGAAAACAGCAGGTTGTATAATGTAAAACATGCATTCTGCATTTGAAAACAATAGGTTTTAATATTAAATAGTGATTTGTAATGTTGCGTTGACTGTAACTTTTGCTTTTACTGCTGTTTTACAAATATTGCATTGTTACTCCACCATCATCATTTCGCCGAAATAGTAAGTGCGAAAATTGTTAATAAGCGTTACGCACCACTGCGTACAGTTTCCAAAAAAAAATTTTCATTTTTATTTTTTTTAAGTCATAGAGAGTGGTCAAGGTACGTACAAATCGACATTTTGAGGTATGGGAGAAAACGTTTCAGCTTGTAAAGTCACATTTCTGGTCTCAAACAGTATTTTCCCATGAAATGTCTTTAACCGTTTACATAAGTCGCCTATATACAAATGTATACACAGTACATAGTCCAATGTTACGAAACAAATAAAAAGACATTCCGAGCCTAATATTTTTCTATAAATTGGCACAGATGTACGTTAGAGCAAGAAGTTTCACCTCGTAGAGTCACATTTCTGGTCTCAACCAGTATGTCTTTTTATTTCTTTCGTAACATTGGCTTAGCGATGTATGCATTTGTATATGTGCGACCTACGTAAACAAGTATCGGTTAAAGTCATTTCGTTGGCAAATACTGTTTGAGACCAGGAATGTGACTCTACGAGGTGAAACTTCATCCTCTAACGTACATCTGTGCCAATTTATAGAAAAATATTAGGCTCGGAATGTCTTTTTATTTCTTTCGTAACATTGACTTAGCGATGTATGCATTTGTATATATGCGACCTACGTAAACAAGTATCGATTAAAGTCATTTCGTTGGCAAATACTGTTTGAGACCAGAAATGTGACGTGTGGTATGTCGTGGCTTTTAACTTTTGCCCTGCGCCACTGTACTTTTCACTCAAAACTGTCGGTATAATTTGTCATTTATGTGCATTGTGACGTAGCATCGCGGTTTATGTGGTGGTATTTCAGGAAACAGCTGCGAACGTTTTATGGGAGCGATAGTGTCGTTCCACGAATTGATATATTCATGCAGGGACATTTTTTATTTTGTTATCAGGAACTTTGGAAGCGTTTCAGCATCGTCGCAATCTGATTCTAAAGCCAAGTATCCGGAAATGTCGAATAAAGTTGATTTTTATGTGACTTATATTCGACCGCCCATCGCGGAGTTTTTCGGTCAACTAATATTCACCTACCTGCATTGCTCTACTGCTCACACGGTTATGACCGTACCAAGTGTGATGGGCAACCCCCTTCTTCCAGCAATTAACGACGGGCTTAGTGTCGCAATTTTGGTCATTCTTATTGGGCATATAAGGTAAAAAAAATAATAAAAGAAGAAAACTTGCGAACAACTTGATTATTGCCTTTCTTTTTATATTTGCAGTGGTGCACATGTGAACTTTGCGGTAACGACAGCCGTGTTTATTGGGGGAGGTTTGAAAGTGGTGATGGTTCCAGTGTACCTTGTTGCACAACTACTTGGGTCACTTGCTGGAGCAGCACTGTCCTACGTAAGTACCTGATTAAAGCAACAAATAGCTAGCGAATACGATGCAAACATACATAATTTAGGTGGCAAACGGTGCTGCCTCGGGAGAATTTGCGTTAGGAAAGGATGTGTCCATCGGACAGGGCGTCTTAATGGAAACCATGCTCACTGCTTTGCTTACAATTGCAGTGCTGTTGGCGGCGGTTGAACTAAGTACACCAAACGCCGCTTTTGCTATTGGATTTTCCATTCTGATTGATATATTAGCCAGGTACTTTCAAATCTACACCTGTGTTTGTATGGAAACCTAATTGCCAACTTTGTGTGTTATAGTTTTGGTGTTACCGGCGGATGTATGAATCCGTCGTTGAGTTTTGGTCCCGCTGTTGTTTCTGGAATGTGGACTAACTACTGGATCTACTGGGTGGCACCACTTCTAGGAGCACTTATTTCAGCAACAATCTTCAGGTGATGTGGTGTATTTTAATGGGCACATTTGTGATTAAAAAGGCGCATTCAAGTATAGGTCCAATGCTAACAGAAGCGAAAGCTGTGGTGGCAGAATGCTTAATTTTAGCACTTAAAGTTTGTTTTACTGTCTGGAGTTTACTTGGATGGTCGTTATGGAATCTTTAAGCATTCTTCGAAGTTTCATTATTCTTTTCTTCAAAGGTTGTTTCTGGGAGGTAATGCCCGGTTGCTCTTTCGTCAGACGGTAAACGATCCACCTGGCGGCCTGGGAAAAGGACTTGAATCAAGTAGCGACCGGCCTTGAAAATCTGTTGAACTTTGCTGTGTTGTAGATATTGGCAGTCACTAAATTTAAAATTACAATCGCATTGTTTCTTTGGCTTGCATTACTTACCAATTTCCTGTTTGTTGATGTAGTTAGTGGACAATAATGTTCTGTAGCGGCTAGTTTTTATGTATTTTTGTTATACATGCTTTGTAAAATAAACCTTCTTTTGTTTTGTGCCTGATAGGCGATGATTTGTGATATTTGCTTGGTTTATTAACCGACTAGCTAGGGTAGACAAATCAACAGACAGTGCACCACGTTTAGTAAATACCTTAATATTACTTTATTGTCGTAATTGTTTGTAGTTGATCCAAATCTTTTCCGTCTAGTATAAGAGGTTGTCGGCTCGTACAAGACATTTTTTACGGGCTTCGAACGTAGGACGTTCCCGAGAACGATCTATTCTGTACCGATCGTTCCCTTTTTTAACCGGGTTTGAATAAACCCAGGGACGCTCCCGGGACGAATCCCGAGCAAGGTTTTTTATGTCTAACCAATTTTTTTTACGGGGTTCGAACCCAGGACACTCCCGGGGACGAATCCCAAACAAGGTTTTTTTTAGTTCCCGCCCCCATTCGACCAATTTTTTTTTTCACGGGGTTCGAACCCAGGATTCTCCCGGGGACGAATCCCGATCAGGTTTTTTTATGTCTGTATGTGGGTCAGGCGCGCCGGACCATTCGGCCAAGTTCCTGCCCCCCATTCGACCAAGTTCCTGCGTTTGTCTGTCCACGGGCAGTGTGGTTGCGCCACCCAACGATAGAAAAAAACTTTGATATCATTCGCGTCTTTTGTTTAAGTTTACCCTTTTATTGACTTGTAAACATGAGAGATTGCTTGATGGAGAACTGGGATTTTAACTTTTATTGCTAAAATACACATTTAACTGAAGAACTTACCTTTGCTCTATGGTTAAACCATGTTTGTCAAAGGTTATTCACATTATCAGTTCAACAAACTCGATCAAAGTATTTTTTATGGGTGCGTATTTATTCTGAAAAAATTATCGTATCACCTGTTTTTTTTAACAAACATTTACTTCAAAACAGTGGCAGCTCGTGACTCAATTTAGCAGGGGTGCTGTTTAACAAAACGTTTTGTTTGTTCCAATACCATGTAAAAAAGGGTAGAAAGAGACAAAACATAGCTATAGGCAGGGTTGCCATACCGTCCTTATTTCAAGGATTTGTCCTTATTTTGAAGGGCTATGTCTTGAAAAGCTATGAAAAGTTCATTGTCCTTATTTCTAAGAAATATCCTTATTTTTGACTTGAGTCCTTCTTTTGTCTTATTTTCAACAATTAGCCTACTGGTCAAATCCCTGCTACAAGTAAAAGTAAACCTAGACCTGAGTTGTTGTGTAATGCGTGAAGTATTTTCGACGAACAAGGAGTGTCTGGAACAGATTATTTCGGCCAAAATATTGCATATGATATGTCATGGCTCGTATAAATGCAATGATTTATTCAAAAACGTTTGTTTCGTATAAAAATTTAATTTTTTCGGTTGTCCTTATTTTTGGTTTCAAGTCGATGGTGTAGCGTTTACCTCGATGACGTCTATAATTACTCCAAACGCTACAAGAAATAACAATGTGATTGTCTCGGTTATTGATGGATCCTCGTTCTGTATTGATGGATCCTCGTGCGTTAACTTTTGAACGCTGTCTTTTTGATTCGAACTGCAGCAGCATTAATTTGATACATCCTATATTTAAATCAGCTGAAACATAATGCAAGATTATCTCTTCCCAATTTTATTCTAAGTTGGTACACAATGTTTATCGTTTCACAATTCCAAAACCTCTCTCCTTTCAAGGCGGAAAACAGCGCTTTTTATACTACCACAATGCAACAGTAAACTTCTTCTCTTGCACGTAATTACGTTTGTTAATGTTACTTTTAACTGGGCAAAGTCCACATTTGTCTTTTTTAGTTGCCAGAATATTCTCGAAAACAGGCACATAAGCGTTAGTGAGACCGGACACGTATAACTGCGAAATACAAGGCAAAATGTTCCGAAAATAGAATATGACTTCACCCATACAAGCAAAACATGTACCTGAAAACCGTGTGAAATATCCGTTTTATAAATTATTTTACCTTTGTTCTTTATTTGGCTGCAAACGCTGCTTTAATGCAGCGTGCAAAAATACCGGGTGCGATTCGTGTGAAATGTTCTCTTATGACTATTTGCGTTTATTCGTTATATTATAGCTGAAAACGCTGCTTTAATGCAGCGTTCTAAAGTGTAACGTGCAATTGGTGTGAAATATAGCATTTTTATCTACTTGGTCTGCTACAATGGCAACCCTGGCTATAGGTTAACCTATTACAATCCTAATACAATGAAATTAAACACTTATTTTAAATTACTATAACCTAAATAATACAATTTAAACTTTATCCATTTAAATCACTGGTCTTCAACCTGTGGGTCGCGACCCCAAGTGGGGTCGCCTAAAACTTTTCTGGGGTCGCTGTAAATTCAATTTATTGGCGTTTAAATTTATTACCCCAAAAATGATACGTTGTTGTTCTAGTTCGCAACCTTTGCTCATGTTTTGCAGTACAGCTTTGGTAGCTCGTGTCACAATCCAATCACTATTGTGATACAATAATCTGTATAAAACACAAGTTGTCCAACTCGTTGTTACGCGATAGGGCCCTATGAATGACATACTGTGTATAAAATAATACAGCGGGTACAGAGAAAAATACATAAATTTACTGATTTCCGCCAACTGGTGAGCTTTAACACGAATTAGATTGGCAAAATCAAATGAAACTTTTGGGTTCTAATATTTAAGCTTATAATAATACACGCTGAATGCTAATATTTAAAGTCTACTTGAAAATTAGGCAGGCATATTTGCATAAAAATTTTCGGCATTACTTTAATGCTGATTTAATTTTCTTTTAAATTGGGGTCGCGCTTAAAAAAGGTTGAAGATCACTGATTTAAATGTTTTGGGACTTGGGACTGCGACATTGACAGCTCTTTTTTGGCAATTGTCGAAGAGACAATAATGTACCACTTGGTTTCTATTATATATCCTTAATTGTAGCGTAGGTGCTTATTCTACATTTTTTCGACAGTGCTCTGTTTGAACTAGGGCTGTTATCAAACAAATGATTCCTTGATTATTTGACATTTCTATCAAAGGCTATTCAAGCAAGTGAATAACATGTTAAAGACCAAAGTTTAATTAACCAAGTGTCCAAGAGAAAACTGGTAAAATAAAGTGAAAAAGGTAGCCTACATGTGGAGAATACATGGCTATGTCAATTAACGGAGAATATGAGTTTTTGATGAAGGTCACGCAATTAACGGATTTGAAGCTATGTTATTTGTTGTTTTTCCTGCAATTAGAACTGTTGAAGTTGATGGTTCGATAGAAGTGAGAACATTGTAGGTGAATGTTCTAAGCCGACAGACGTGTTAAGCAACCACTGAGCGGCGCAACGACATATGATGTCGTGTTGGAAAATTTATGTAACATTCCTGAAAGAAACAAGTGTGAATTGTTGCCTTAGATTCATTCTCATGGTCTTATTTTGCCTTATTCAACACATCAAAAACATGGTACGGATGTTAGCTTGTAAGCATGTGCACCTAAAAAACTTGTCATAGCACCCCGACATTTTTTGAACAACTTTTGGGCAACGACGGTGATATTGGCGAAATATTGCTTTTCGAAGGCATTGGCAGAAAGGAATTATTGAAGTGGTAGCACCTTCAACGAAAGGAATTTTTCAAGATGATTAAGTCACATACAATAAACATAGGTAAACTAAACAACAAACTGGGACGTTATGTTTAATAATATATATCTGCCGTAATTAAATAAACTGGAACTTGGTAGCTGACCAAAAACCAGGCATTTACGTTGCCCAGGAGGAACGCCGGGATAAAGTCATACAACCGGGTCTTATTATAAAGCCTAGTAATAAGTGCTCTATGGTTTTACTTTAAAGTCAAGTCTAGTCAAAATTTTATTTGCATTGTCACTAAATCATCACAGTTCCATTGTTGGACAGTTGAGTAAACAGCAAGGACACCGAAACCGTGGGTTATCGAGTCAAGTCCCAAAAATATGCATACTCGTCGAAAAAATCCAAAATTAAATCGAATCACTTAAATGAACTGTTCTTCACATAGAGACCATTGTTCGAATAAGACGCGTGGGAAAAATTACCAATCGCTTCCGGTAACAGTGTATCCTGGCGCAACAAGCAACGCTACTGGTTTAGTTTAATGCAGTGCAATTCAATTTACTCAAATTCTCATGCTGTAGTACGCGTACCGGCACCGATGCGACAGTACTCGACTGCATGTACACGGCCAAATACTTTTTGCAGCTGTAATGATAGAAACTGTAGTTTTTTATTGTTCTCTTAGATGTCAGAATCAGATATTATCAATGTGTCTGTGTCGAAGTAAATTTACATGGACAACATGTGTCCCCTTGCCGGAACCAAAGTCTACATAAACACAGACAATATTACTTTTGTTTAATTTTGTCTGTAACAAACTGTATTTGAATTTTTTTCTGAGATTTGCAAGAAAATATTTTCGGGTTTAAATAACATTTTTGGACTGTGAAGCATCTTTCAAAGCGAGGCCTATTTCTTTGCATAAGTTGAGCATTTGCTTTTAGTAGTGTTGTTGCAAACTGTTGGTTAAAAATTGTAAATCACTGGTAGATAACAGAAATACCACTACACATACCCTGCATTAAAAAGTTAAGTAGCACTGTTCTATACCACGTCGACTATTTGGGTTTACTCAGTTTGAAGCTGTTGCTGTTAGGACAAAGGGTTATAGCACAAAGTTACATTCTCCCTAATAAGTGCCCAAATCTGCACTGCATTTGTGTATCCTGCATTTGGCATACTGCGGGTCATAACTGAGATCAGCAAAGTTGCATCTGGTCATACCAATTTTCCATTGTTAATTTCAGGCCCATTACTGTTTATCATGTTGGTACCAGACATGGGACAATGTGATTCGAATACCTTCCAATACAGGTTTCGCCACTATCGTGTTGTATCGAATAATTTTGGCTTTCGTTCAGCAGTGCGTGAATACAATTCGGATAGTTATTGTCAACCGTTGAATCAACAATTCAACAAAAACAAATGCATGTTTACATTTTTTCGAAAACAATTTGAATTGTTGTTGGCCTTTGGCAACATAACAATTTGTAAAATCCATTACATGACTACATTTTTTCTAATACAATTTGAATTGTCTGTTACCTCTAGACGAGAAGTAGTCAAGAGTAATTGCCACACACATATTTTAGCAAAATAGATTCGAATACAATTTGATTAGGCAGTGGATGTGACCTGATTTGACAAGTTTTTGTTTATGTTACGAAACAATGACACATAGAACTTTGACAGTAACAGTACAAAAAAGCAATTGTGTTGCTAGCAACATTAGGTTGACAAGTGAAGCATGTTTTGGAAACAAACATCTCATGCAAATTTGGGAAAATTTACATTATAGAGATTTAAATCATTCAATCGAATGTGGCAAAACAAAGCTAGTTGGTTTACCTAAACCCAAATGTTACTTTTTGTTCGAATATCGTTTAAGTTACGGGGCACTTTTATTTCCTTTTTTCTGCAACTACAAACGTCACATACCCGAATCGGCGCTTTAGAATGGTATTCGAATTGTTTGCCTGTTACAACAACTGAACAATTTGTGAATACCAAAAAACAGAAACTATTAATTCGAATACAATTTAAGCTAACATATTTGGCAACCTGTTATATAATATGTTTTACTAATGAAATTAGGGCATGGTCGGTTTAAATGGATTTGGTCTGGTTTCTTGTAAAATAAAGCGTCTGTGCACAGTAGTGGGATTCAGTCTGTTCGCGCCGCTTCTACAGAACTGTCTCACAAAATTTTATGAGATCAGCGACTTGTTAGCATTACTGGTTACTGCAATGGACTTGTGTAACAGAACCGGCTGAAAAATATACTTCTGTGATAGAACCGACTGACAAAAAATTTGAATTCCACCACTGTATATGCATTAAGTGAGCATATAGTGAAAAATATTTACCTGAAAAACATTCATAAGATTCAGCGTATATACATCATTTGTAAAGCTTTAAAATTGTTTTTTGTTTTTAGTTTATTATGGGTCCCCTTGAAGGGGGACACATTGATTTTACTCGATTTGTTTGTTTGTTTTTCGTTTTTTTTCTTGTTTTTTTTCTTCCCAAAGTTTGTCCACCTCACTTTGCCTTGAAATGTTTGATGGATTTGGATAAAATTTTCACGGATGGAAGATATAGTTATGTAGATGTGCCATTTGCTTTGTTTGACTAAATAGCCCCAGTATTTACCCCACTAGCCCCCTAAAATGGGTAAATTTTAAACAATGTCTGATTTGGATGAAATTTGGACAGTTTGTTCATTGTTCCATTTTAGGGCGTCAATTGTTGTGTTTCACCCTGTAGCCCCAATATTTATCCCACTAGCCCCCTAAAATGGGTTAAATTTTAAACAATGTCTGATTTGGATGAAATTTGGACAGTTTGTTCATTGTTCTACTTTAGGGCGTCGATTGTTGTGTTTCACCCTGTAGCTCCAATATTTAACCCACTAACCCCCTAAAATGGGTTACCGTATTTTATGGACCATACGGCGCAATTTAAATCCTTTTTTTCCTCATAAATTGATCGTGCACCTTATAAGCCGGTGGGCCTAATGTATGGATCAAGTAGTGCTTTATTGCCTACACTCCAGCACCAATACTATTATTATATAAATAAACCACCGTCTTACACAAAAAACTACGGTAAAAGCAACTAGCAACTGTGATATTCACTAGACTCATTTTTTCTTTTGCTCATTGTACTATTGTGACCTGCTTACATTTATTACGTAACAAGTAAACTTTTATAACCCATACTACTTAAAATACATTGCGTTCTATAGCCCGGTGCGCCTTATGCATGAACAAAAAACTAATCAAAGTAATTTATTGACAGTGCGCTTTATTATCCGTAAAATACGGTAACTTTTAAACAATGTAGGAATTGGATGAAATTTGGACAGTTTGTTCATTGTTCTATTTTAGGGTGTTGATTGTTGTGTTTTACCCTGTAGTCCCTATATTTACCCCACGAGCCCCCGAAAAAGGGTAAAATTTTAAACAATGTCTGATTTGGATGAAATTTGGATAGCTTGATAGAGTTTGCAATTTTAAGGCGTCGATTGTTGTGTTTCACCCTGTAGCCCCAATATTTACCCCACTAAACTGGGTGATTTTTTCAAACAATCTCTGATTTGGATGAAATTTGGACAGTGTGTTCATTGTGCCTTTTTAAGGTGTTAATTGTTGTGTTTCACCCTGTAGCCCCAATATTTACTCCATTAGCCCCCTAAAATGGGTGAAATTTTTAAACCATGTCCGAATTGGGTGGTTTTTTGACAGTTTGTAGAATTTGGCATTTATAGCTGTCGACTATTGTGTTTCACCCTGCTGCCCTAATATTTACCCTACTAACCCCAAAAAATGGGTGAATTTTTTAACAATATTTGAGTGAAATGACATTTTGACAGTTTGTATAATATTCCATTTGAGATGTCAGTGCTTCACGCTATTTAGGCCAACAAACTTATAAATATGTCTGAATTGCATGAGATTAGGACAGTTTGTACTTTACATAACATGTTTATTTAGGGAACACTACCAATCACTGTGTTTGACTTTACAACACCCTTTCTTATGGTTATCTGTTTACAACTTTGCGGTCATGAGTTTCTGCCTGCAGAAACAAATCAAGGTTATAAAAGATGTTGGCTGATATGGGACCCAGTATATAATAAGCATAGGGAATATATTACAGTTGCAAAATAGGTTGTAGTGTATATGCTGTAGTAAAATGTGCTAAGTCACCCTTCTAGTTTTCTTTTGTGTTTTAGGTCTAGAAAATGGACTTTTCACTTTTTTATTGACAAATTTATTAAAGCATACAATTTCTCTGAAAAATGGAGCATTATGAAGTGTCGAGGGGTGAAAAAGTAAAGTTATTGGAAGAAGAGCTTGCCAAAGATATATCTGAATTAAAAAATGAAATTGAAGAATGTGAGATGTCATTTGGAAATTTTGTGAGGCCAATGAGGTAAAGTTTGTGTGGCTTTTGTATACGTTTTTGAATCTAAACTGATATAACCAGTGTTTTCTTTTAGCACAATCTCATCTCCAATGAGTCATAAGTACTTTCAGAAGGAAAGAGAAATTACCATCAATAATATGCTACACATTGACAAAGTTTTACCATTAAAAAATCAGGGACAAGCAATGATTACAGAAATGGAAGCTGCCATAAACACAGATTTTAATGAAAAGGGACTGACTTTATTTTTGCATCAGGTAGTAATCTTATTTTGGTAATTAGGTTTACAGTGGTATAACATATAATTAATGTTTACAGCATTATTTGGATCAAATTCAAAACCTGGTTCAGTGTAAGCATTTGCACATGCTCAGATGGAGTCGGTTTTGTGAACATACTGATGCAATTGAACGACAATATCCAGTTTACAAGTGTAGACTAGATGACCTAAATAAAGAATACAGCGACTCTAAAAATCGTGCAATGCGCCTTTCTATGGGTTATCATTCTTATGTTCTTGGAGAGGAGTCAACTTTAAAGTGGTAAGTTGAAAGCAGATACAGTACTATCAATATTATCTGTGATTTCACCCATTTGGTCAAGAAAGAGTCCTTACGAACCTAGTCTACATGCATGATCGTTCGTTATCCAAAGTGGATCCCCTTAAAGTTTGACTGTGGTCTTTGCAGCGTTTCACTCACAGACCCCTAAACTGCTATAACGGGCATACTTACTAAGGTTAAGAGTTTGAGACTTCGTTGGTTGGAGCATTGCAAAGTATTGTAAAGCATTTTGTAGCATTTAATTAGTTTTACCATTTCCCTCTAATATTTATATCTGTGTTTACAGGTCCTTTAAGTAAGAAATACAACCTCTGTTGTTCTAAATTTGTACATGGTTGTTGACAGGGTGTTCATTGTTTATCATTCAAAATTTAGCCCATGTGAGGAATCAATGTCCAGTTGATTTTATACTTTGTTAAAAATGTAATATTTAGTGATTTACCTGCCTATGTAATTAAGCAGTATATGTCATTAAATGTGTGATTTTGTCAAATTTTGTACTTTAAGGTGTGGTTTATGTTTGACAGAAATGACATGTTTTGTGCTTTAAAAGACAAGCATTGATTTAAAGATTTACATTATACACACAGTGTGGATAATATTGTTAGGTTCTTCACATTTAATTGTTGTTTGTGTAAAAAAAGTTTTGTTCAGTGTAATTTGTTTGAGGTTTAAGAACTGAAGCTTCGGTACATCACTACAAAAAATAAATAATAATAATTCCAGCAAACAGTTTAAAATAATCATTTTAAAGGTTATTCCAATGGTTAGGTTGCATAAAAGTTAGACTGCACTTTTTTCTAATTCGTTTTACTAGTGTTTAAATTCCACATTATGGTTAAACAACTATTTAAATTATTGATTTCTATTTTACTGAATAAAACAGTAAATTCTGAAATTGTTGCTGTCAAATATAATGCGCACATAACTTTGTGAGAACAAAAAAATGTTTACTGGTTGTTGGTAAACCCCGATGGAGGAAAAGTATAAACCGTATTTAGTTTTGTTCTTGCTAATTTAGCTTTAGTCTTTTGTGAAATAAAAACAACAACAAAACACTTCTTGTTTTAACAAAACTTGACCTTGCTTAAATATTTTGTTTATGTTTAGCATTCAACCAAATGACCTGTTGATTTACTTGAGATGGCTTGTCACCAATCTACACATTACTAAAAAATTTAGTGCGTATCTAAAAGTGTTACAGTGGTTACCTACTATTCACAAAAACAACATTGGTATTCAGCGTTCAGTAAATACGAAGACTACAGAAGTCCAGGTAATATATATTTTGTCTATCTGGATGGAATGTTATACAAAAAGGCTTTGACAACTTGCTTTTTAAAAAATTGAAACGTTCAACAGGTTTTGTAAAAATGTAGTGTGCTTGATAAAAGCTTTCATTTAAAATACCCATATGTCTCATATCATATGTTACCGAAGCTGGGCCTGCTGTTGCATTCCAGAGCATTTCAAACTTCACATACATGTTACAACTAAAATATATCTTCTGTAAAAAATGTATCAATGTTTGACACAGTGTACATGATACCAATTACAGATTGAGACAGGAAAGGTATCATTTGATGTGAAGACAGCTTGGAAGCATTTGGCAGGTTCCATTCCACGATCTTCAGGAAGGCAATCCTCATTTGCAATTGCAACCGAACTTGCATTTTCTGGTAACTTTACTAGGGCACTTGTTTTTTGAGAGACTCATTTTGTATGTGATTGTTATAGGATTTGTGTCAAATGAAACAACACTAGGTGTGCCTGTGCATATGCTGGAGCTGCATGAGTTTCGCGATCAACTTGAGGCACTGGCACATGAATATGGCATTCCTGTTAGATCAGAAATTATAACGTCAGCAGATGAAATGGAACTGTTTGGAGCCGTTAACCGCCGGTTTAAGTCCTTGCTTAACAGACAAGTGGAATGTTGCACCTTTTATCAATATGACAATGTCCCAGAGGGTAAAGTATTTATTTTTGTGTTATGTTTAAAAAACTATAGTCAGGAACAAATCATAGTCACAGTAATAGCTAACAACTCTCCTAAGGGTGGGTGATTTTCTCTAAAGGGAACGAATATTGTTTTTAACCATTTTTTTTCTGTTTTGTTGTTTGATTTTTATTTACTACTGGTTTGTTTTACCCTTTTGGTTAAGAAAAACCGTGTGCACAGGTGTTTTGGGATCCATTTATATTGTTGTATGGGAGATAAGTTTAGGGACTCATTTAAATTAAGGCAACAAAATATGATATATGTATAGCAAATGTGGTTACTCATTATATACCATGGAGTATTGGTGAATTGCAAATATATAGAAAGCCACTTTCTAGTTATTGACGATGCAAAGGTGCTCACAAACCAACAGCACTCATTACGACATAATAAATTTACTTCATCAAAAAAGTATTTTCATATTTTACTTTTTTTTTAATTTTTGTTGGCCAAGCTTTTTTGTAGTCATATTGAAGTTTTTTTTTCAGATTAAATTGGGAAAGATTGTAAATTTCATGTTATAAGTAAGGTGGTGTTTTTTGAATACTATAGGTCAAGAGCATTGGGGAGTGGATTCTGCTTCCCACTGTCTGATTAAACCTGAAAACTGGTGCAAATATATCAAGATAAAACCACAAACCGAATCTTTACAGTTAAGACAAATGACCACTCTAAAACAAAAACAAGATGTTGATGAATTGCTTTTGTCTCAAAACAGGTAATTTTCCAAATAAAATGACACTGAAAAGCAAACCTCTAAATCAGAGTCTTAACAATAGTTCACCATTGATACAAAGTCTATATATCTTAAAAACTGCGTTTTAGAATGATGTGTACAAGTTATAAAAAATACACCTTTGACTACCATGCAAACATGTGTAATGGACTTAAACTTGCTAGATTTTTGCTGGTTGAAGATCATGTGTTGGCAACAGAGTCATTTAAGGAACATGCTGTGGCAGTAAGAGACCCACCAACTGTTCAAGTGCTCCAAGTTACTTCTCACAAGTATGTGCAAATAGCCAATTTAACTTTTTTTTTTTTTTAATAATCTATACCAACACAATCCTTTGACAGACAAGGAAAACTGAAATCCACATCTGTCTGGAAAAGGATTTATGACAATGCCAGTGAACAAACTGCTTCCAAGCAAGATGGAAACAATGGAAACACATCTGCCCACTCAAAGTAATGTTGACTATTAACATACTTGCTTGACATGTAAACATGGGGTCAAATATGCACCCCCTGCTTTCGAATACCTGGATGGCTGTATTCCAATTCATGAAAACTTTCATATTTTTTGAGTAACAGCAGTTCAACTCATTTGAATAAAGTGAGTGAAGTATTTGTAGTCATGAATAATTGACCGAAGTTTAACTACCTGCAATTTAAATAGTATTTGAATAAACCCAGGCATATATTCAAATTTATGATAATCGCAGACCTTAACAGACACCAACAAATCTAACTGTATTCCATACAAATTTGCAAACAAAATGTGGGAATGCATTCTTGAAAACTTCTCGCTTAAAGGTAATCAAAAATATGAAATGTATTTATGTGATCATGTTCATAGGCGCCGAAATCCAACCTTTGTGACGTAACAATAAGCTTTGTTGTTTTTTCGGTTGAAACTAGACAGTCGTTGTTCTTGCATTAAAGGCAGTTAGAACAAAGATTGGACTGTATTCGCAAAATTTAGTTCACAAATGCTAAACTTTTTTATTACGTGGTTGTTAACATATAACCCAGGGCAGTGGCGTTCCCCCTTCTCCCGTAAGCAAGCGCCAACACCTTCGTTCTATTTTTTACCACCCTTTAATGTAAAATTCCAATGCTTCTTGAAGACGTTACAATTGTCATAATTGTAATGAATGCAAATAAATCATGGGTTGTGAAACAATAACCGCGATTGAAATCAATTGTGTACGGTGCTTATTGGTTCGTATCAGAATATTTTTTTAGAATAATTTCAAAGCATTTAACGCATGACTAACATTGGTCCGATTCTCGGGTATGCGGCATACTCAAGGTTTTCATCCGGGTATGCCTGGCATACCCGTGTTCGATCATGTTTCATTTTTGCGAATTCATACATTAGCAAAGACTGACAATTCGAATAAACACAGGCATGTAATAATTTTTGTGAATTCTTACACCGGTACCACCCACCAACAATCTGAATTGTGAATTCACTTGCCTTTGTATTCATGAATTGTTGATTCAAAAGTTAACATCAACTATTTGAATTGTATTCATGGATTATCAAACAAAAGAACAAAGAAAAAACAAATGTTCAAATACAGCATGACAGCAGCAAAACCTGTATTCTAATACATTCAAATACAAGTTACCAACTCATATTTTTTACAGGTACGCCGCAAACAAAAAGCGTGAATGCTATGATTATGCAAACACTATGCAAATGCTAGGACTGGATGAAGGGGAAGAATCATCAAATCAAGACCCCACTATTATTCAGGTATGTAATGACTTTTGGTAATTATCGTTCACCTTTTTCAAAAGGAACTTATATTGTTTTGTTTTGTTTTTTTACATAGGATTGTTCAACATGTTTGGTAAAGTAAAGATAGTGTACAATTTTTTTAATTGACCCAAAATTGATTCAGCCAATTTTTTACCCTAGTTGACTCAGCAGTTTACCCAAACAAGCCCCCAACAATTTTTCATACGGTTCAACTGATTTTTTAACATTTTACCTTTAAATGTTCATTTTTGTGTTCACAGGCTTTTGGGTCAGAAAATCTAATTTGCTAAAATTTTCAACAGTTATTTATAGGGTGTTCATTGCACATGTGTTGCTTGTTTTGCTGGGTTGATTCCGGGTAAAGATTGATCAGAGTAGATGGTATTTCATACAAACAAGAATGTGACTACAGCAAACAAAGTTAGATTGACACCAGAGAAATTATTTTTAATTATTCTCCCTGTGTTGCCAAATTTTGCTTGCAGAAACCATTAGGTTCTTAATTGCGATATGGACCCATTGATGTTAGGTAACAAATGTATATTCATTGTAGGTGTGAAAACAGTGTGTGTGTGAATAACCATTAATTAAGACAGATAATATAAATTGGCAGTATGTTGTGTATTGCTCCTAATTTATGCTGTTTGTTTTAAGGGTGCTTATCTGTCATTCCTGCATTTAAGACATTTAAAAATAAAAGACATGAAACGACAGTGTTTGGCAATACTCAACTATTTTAGAAGGTTTGTAAGGTGGTAAAAAAGTGTGTACTTGTAAAAATGCAACAAAAGAAAATAAATTTACTTTCAAATAATATAACTTTTATAAACTGATAAATAATCATTGAAGTAAATTCACCAAAACTGAACAGTTTACATAATCATGGCAAAACTTTGTTTTGCAAACTTTATAGTGTGGAGCGCAGCATTACAATATATGATGGAGGATTGTCTCTTCAGTCTAAAAAACAAGAACAGCAAGATGAAGAGCAAAATAGATCTAGCTCTTCAAATTTTACAAAAGGTTCCTATTTTTACTTTAGAATGAATGTAGGTGATGAAAAGTCACAAATATCTGAGAGTCATACCTAACTTATCATAAAATGGGCATTTTTGTTTTTGATGCATGTTTTATAGTTTATCATTTTACAACAGAAATTATATTCCATAAAAACAGGAAAATGTGTGAAGAAACATTTTGTAAATATTTTTAAAGATCATAAACCCAAGAAAGACAAACGAAATGGCACAGATGACAAGAAAGAACAGGGAATTGGCTCACATCAGTATATTTTTAACACACCAGCTGACTATAAAGTATGTGAATTTTTTAAACCACATACCGCAGGTACAGGCATTTTTTTGATGTTGGAAATCTTTAGATTGATGAAAACAGGTTTATGGAATTCGGAGGGATAGAAAATCATGATGATTTTTATTGCTGCGATTTTGATGATAATGCTCACAGCAATGTTGGGGCTGGGGATGGAAATGAATGGCAAAGTTACATTACAGCTGCTGTTTCAAGTGGAACAACTGGAATGAACTTTATACCGCATGTCCAAGACCAACGTGGCTATTACATTGTGTATGATGCAGCACTGCAAGACATGAAATGTCTAGATGAAGAACTTTTGTTAGTAGCCTCTCATTACATTGAAAAGGATACAGGTTTGTACAAGAAGTCATTATACTACAGTAGGTTTTTATATCAGAGTTTTTCAAGACAGACACCAAGTTGCTGTCTGGACAAACAAGAATAAAACAAGCTTGTTATTAATTTTGAACATGCCTAAACATAAATAACTTTAATTTAATCAGTAATATTGGTACCAATAATAGACCTGTTATATAATCAGTCAATTCTATATTTATAAGTATAGTTTTTGCAGCTAACCGCTCTGTATTGCGGAGATCACCTACAGAGTTTGCCCAGAGAAGAAAAGAAGCCCCTGGTGAGGTGGATGTAGCAGCATATGGACATCGTGATGTTGACAGATTTGCTGTGTTACTGGATATGTGGACGTGTGAGGTTAACTTTCTTGCTAACAAGCTCAAGGTAAATTTTTTTTTCTCCTGTTTGCTTCAATTTCCCTTACTTTGTAACACTAAACTTTTGATTTAATGAACTTATTAAAACAGATTTTTTAACTATGTTTTTGTTTGTAAATGTTGTATATTTGTTTATTTTTACCACCAAACTGTGTTTTAGCTTTTAAATTGTTTCTATGAAACCTACCAAAACACATTCTGTTCGAACACCAGGAGACATTTAGCTCAGGTAAGTTTTTTGGTGCTGAGACAAATTTGGGGCAATGTTTACTTTTTTTGGAAATCACTGTTATTTAGGTGATGACTAATTTGCTGCATCAAAGGCCAAGATATGATTTTACTCAAGACTACTTTGTACAGACATACAAAAGTGAATGTGCTTGTTTGCGACTGAAAACGTCAATTTTATCTCAGGTTGTAGTGATGTGGTTAAAAGCCTTAAAATTAAAACTAATTTTGAATCTTGTTATTAAAGATCTTGACCAACCAAATAGATGAATCTAGGCAATATCTGGTTAAGGTAACAAGGCAACCACATTTGCCTGGGATGCCATATCATTCAACCGGTAAACAAGAGATTGCCACCAACACACTTAGGTGACTTTGTAACAATAAAAGTTTAACATACTTTGGTGTTTATGAATATTATATGATTTCTAGGCCTGCTTTAAAATATTTGGACATGTTTGAATTTCATCCAAATCTTGGTGTTGTGTCTGCACGATTTGATGAAGCCATACTTTTGACAGTTCAGGAATTATTTGAGGTGATGAGGTGTAAATTTCATCTTTAGTTCTTCATGCACTGAACACTTTGTGTACTTTGATGATTCTTATTTAAATATTTATGGGTTTTTTTTTTTTAAAACACTTTTTGTGACGTCACTAAAGCGTGCAACCACACGAGCTCTAACTCAAAGCAGAAAAAACTTTTTGAAGAATGCAACGTTCGTCAAAGTCTTAAACAAAATTATACTAATGTTCATTTGAAACACTTTGCTTTAACGTTTTGATTGGTTTAGCAACGCTCAGAAAATGTTTCGTCAAGTTGTTGCTCTTGTATCACCTAAATAACCATTTATTACAGTACAATCGCATTGTAGACAATAATGGCCATACATTCACTGCCAACAATTGTGTGTTTGACGTCATAAACAAAGCACTGACCAAAACAGTTTGCAGTTTCGACGCGTTTTGTTGCTTTTATGTCAGCATGCTTGTGCAAAAGCAAAATTATTGCAAAATTTCCTCAGATTTTACGATGTTTCGTATTATACCGCTACAGACAAATCAAAATATCCACGGTGGCCGCCACCGTGCTTTACAAACCCAAGGTGGCGGCGCCTATGAGGACACATATTGTTTTTGTCCGTATTTTTTTTTCTTTTTTCTGTCTAATGCTGGTTTGTTACACGCGTTTGGTCAAGAAAGAGCGCTCCAAATTTATTCAAATTTACACAGATGTTAGCTATTGTTTAAAACCTGATCCTCCTAAAGTTTGATCCCAAATGACCCAGCGGTTCACCCACAAGCCCCCCAAACATAAAATTTTGAAAACCGCTGTACTGACTAAAGTACATGATCTAATAAGAGTTTCATGCTTTGTTGGGTGGTGCAATGTAAGGTATTCTAAAATACTTTTCTATTTTTTAATTGGATTTACCCATTTTTACCCCTTTAACCCCGAAATAATCGTCACCCCTTAAATCCCGAAATAATCTTATTTGGTTTTAGGCCAGAAATACAAGCCCTAATGTGCTGAAATTACAAACAATTGTTTGCAGTAGTTTACTCGTTTAGTATTCAAAAATTTGCCTTAATCGGCCAAATAATGACTTTCACAGCCCATAGTTTGTGTACATTGTCAGTCAGACAGAAGTCCCAAGGGAGTCATTCACTGGTTTACGATTAAAACGGTTTAGTGCAGAGCGGGAGGGATCAGCTTGACGTCCGGAAATACGTTTTAAGAGGCAGTCTTTTCAGTGATTAGAAATCACCTGTTTTTGCGCAGCAATGCCATGTCGTTTTATAAGTTATCACTCGCACTTTCAGCGAACGTTTTACGCCTAAGACGTAATTTAAATTCCATAAAAGTGCTTCGGTTTTGTAAATGTCAAGCAAAACATTGTTGATCAACATAAAGGTGAAAAAATAAACATAATTTCTTTTTATAGCCGTGATAAATGGTCTTTAAATTCTCGTTGTCAGCTTAGCCGCTGCATGACCGCAGGTCACTAAAGGTCAACTTGTAGGTATTGCAAACACAGTTAAGATCGAATTTTCGTCACAGCGTAGCTTCATTATTTTTGACAAATCAATACTCAAATATAAATTAGGCAAACCGGTATTGTTTTACACTAAGTCTGCTTGCTATTGAAAACGGTGTCAAAAGAGGTTACTAAAGATCAGTGAGAGGTTACTAAAGCTCAATGGTAGTCGTTTTGCGAAACAAAGTTAAGTAAAAAACAATTTGTTATGTATACCTGTGCAGCAAATGGCTGTTTAATTTATAGTGTCTGTAATATAACTATTAAGGCTTTGTAGGAAAATTTGTTTCAAACCCGACCTTGGACGACAATATCTGGGTCAAAGCAAGAGATTAAATTGAAGTATTTGTATCGTTTTTTTTTAATGTTTTTGTAATTATATGACAATAATAGTGCAAAAAGAACACAAACATTTTCTTTTATTGTTGGGTTAATGCTTTCTAAAAATTTGTCCTTAAGAATCTAAAAATCACCGCAACATTTGTTTACCGTAAATCCGCACAAACATGCATGTGGGGTCCCATTAGTTTTTGTTTACAAAAACAATCATATGTGTAGATCAAATGATGTGTATAGTAAATTGGTAAATATCGTATAGAATACATAAAATGGAAGTATATCAGAAAGCCACTCTTCTAGTCTTTGATGATTTTAACTGTGGAAATATCTTACTTTACTTCATGTTTTTTAAGGTACATCATCCCTCAGACATGTATGAACGCATTTTGTTGGAAAAACAGGTTTTGGAACATGCTCATCGTGAATGGGAAGGCCTGACACAAATAGGATCATCATACTCTATACAAACCCAAAGAAATGTAAAAGCAAATGCGTAGCTGACCTTTATAACTTATATTTATGACTTATGTTATGGCAGTTATTTTTTGATCAATATGTGGAAGACCCAAATATTTTAATTGAGGCAGTTCAATCAATACCGGAGTATGAAAATGAAGTATCATCTGACCTAAAACCTGTTGATCAAAAAGAAAGCCTACAGATACTTAAAAAATGCATTGAGATGGTGGTTTTGCGGCACAGATTACTTAATGCAGCATGGGAAACAGAGATACTTAGCAGGTATGCATGTTTTAGATCACATGTTTTTAGAACAAAAATTTTTTAATTTGTGATTGCAGGTTGTACAAGCAAGTAGCTACTGACATGGGCTTTGATGAACATCACATGCATTTGCGACTTGTTCAGTTTGAGTTTGCTAACTTGAAGGAGAAAATTGATCTCCCCCCATCCATGCAAAGCAGTTTTATTCCTGATGACATGAGTGCTGACAGGTTAGTTATGGGTCTCCTTCCATAAAAGGACATGTACTGTTTCGTTTATATTTTTTCTGCCTTATGCTGGTTTAGTCAACCTGTTTGGTCAAGACAGCTTTTTACACATGGTTGTATTGGTCTATAGCTGATTCTTCCATAGTTTAACCCCAGATAACTTAGTGGGGTCCCAAAAAACACAGTCTCCCAAACCACGTCATGAGGCCACTGTCTGGCTCTACCAAAACAATAATGTAAAAATAGTAGTGACAAGAAGGAATATGTTCAGAAAAAAAAACACATATTAATACCCATAACAATTCACATGGAAACAAGTGTTAGTATGTCAAATGATGCATACAAGTACAGGGGTGGCCAACCTGCGGCCTGCAAGCTGCATGCGGCTTTTTGCCTGGTTATATGCGGCTCTTACGTTGTTGTCGAAGTTTGGGGCCACTGTGGACATTTTGATTAGTTGGTGGCGATCTGGTACAAAAATTGTTAAATTTTAAATAAAGCTATAACAATTATGCTTTTGAACAAACTTCCAACGATATGGCCGCAAACCTTGAAACTGCAACATTATGCGGCAAATAACTTGATTATGACGACAAATATTCAATTGTTGAACAATGAATGATTGCTCATTGTTGCATACAATGCGAATGAGACACAACGCAACAGCAATATTTACTACAACGTGTTCCAAGATTAATAATGTTTCAATCCGTACTTCGGGTTATGAGGAACTTTATATTTTATGGGCAGTTTGTCTATTGGTGTAAATTGAGCGATTGTTGATGTGGAATGGATTAGTGACGTTGCAATGAATTTAGTTTCGCCACCTTGCATTTTTGCAAAACTCGACACCTAAGTTTGAGGCACATGCGCTTTAGATGAAAATACCCAAAGTTTCTCAGCTGGGACACGATTGTTTGAGTAAACTGTTTTTGCCAAGTTGGCCTTTAAAATTGCAGAGAAAAAGGGCACAGTTAAACGAGAATATGAAGAAGAAAGCAGGATTTTTTTAACAAATTGGGAGACTTATATTTATTGTTAAGCGTAATGGCAAGCCATTTTGCCTTATATGCCAGATATCATCAGCGTATTTCAAACTGGCCCGTGGCCCGTACAAGTCAAAATGTGTCATTATTCTGTTGGTGTGCAACATTTGGAATATATCTGGCACAGATATCTGTGTGTGACGAAGGAACATGTGTGCCCATGTGTATAATGTGGCTCTTTGTGGTAACACAATAAAAAATGTGGCTCTTAGGCTTTGACCGCTTGGCCACCCCTGATATAGTACTGTAAAATATGACATATGATATAGAAATTGGCAATATATAGGTAAGCTACCTTTTTAGTTTGAATTGATTGTGCTGAGATATTCCTATTAAAAAATTGTGCAGATATATACCAGCACAACTGCAGCTTGCTATACAGGAAATGGATGAGAATCATTTACCAAAGTTTTCCTTTCACAGTAGAGATGGGATCTTACAAGTACCTTTAACAGCTGTGCATGCTTTGATTTCCCAACAAACTGAATTTAAAAATAAATATTATTTAGATTCTTAAAAATAATGGAACTAACAACCTTCAAGTGGCATTGACATGTCAAGTTGTTCACAAAAATGCTTTAATAGTTGCTGTAACTATGTCGAATAACTGTACATACTGGAAGGAACTGAAAATTATTTCTTCTGATAACAGGAAGGTGAGCGTTGCAAATGAACATTACTAACATGGAACTGAATTGTATCTTTTTGTTAGGAAACCAACCAAGATGTGTCTGACACAAAAAGCTCCCATAGTGTGTCGACTACACTGACACAGGGAACTGTGAAATCTGGTACTGCATCTCCAAGCGGCATCCGTCGAGGGGTCGCCTATTCTGGAAAACTGAAGTTTGGTTTTGACAAACAGAAGAGGTAAGAGTTGTGGTACATAATAAATATACAGTAGTGGATTATAGTCAATAAATGTGAAAAAATTGGTGTGACTTTATAGCCCAAAAATGGAGATAGGAAACATACATTTTGAGAAGTACAAATAAACATGCAAAATTACACAAAACGTGAATGTTTATCAACATCAGTCTGTTTTTAACAAAGTGCAATTTTTTTACGTGATTTTCATGTTACTGTTTTAAAAAGATATTTTTCATAGCACAGCACAGAGAAAATGCAAAATGTTTTGCGCACATTCTCTAAAAACTCCGTACTGTAAGTTCTGTAACACCAAATGAATACATAAGGCTCAAGTTTGTCAAATTTTATTGCAATAAAATAGTTAATTGACTCTTTGTGAGATTTAGCTGATTTCTTATACAACTACAATTTTAATTGCATGCAGATCACCAGAATCTTTCATTTCGATTCAAATGGAAAAGTGTGGTCCCCGAGATGTGGTGGTCAATGCATTTGTTAAAAAGAAGGAAACATCTGGAATGTTGCTAAAGAAGCCTGGGGAAATTGAAAAGCTGAAGCGATCACTTATAACAGATTATTGTCAAGAGTATGTTATTTTTGTGGCGTTTATTCTAAATGGTATTGTGCAACAAAAACTAAATCTTGTAGTATATTGTTTCAGCTCTAAATTTATTGTCCTGCCAGTGCGCAAGAATAGCACTCACCTGCTGACTATATTTGATTTGTAAAATTTGTTGTGAAATTTTGAGAGGAATATTAATTTAAGCCCCTTACTTTTTCCAGAGTTTCTTTTCGCATGAGTCTTCATGCTATGCGAGCCCAGATTATAGCTTATTATGCAAACATTTTGCATACATTACAATCCTTTCAACCTGTAAGGGACAATTTCTTCATGGTCGGTTTTCCAAACGAAAAAAAGAACAAGAAAGTACAGTAATGTGTTTTTTCAATATGTCAACAAAATTCATTGAAATCTATCATTTGTGATAGGATGATGTTCAGGGGATGATACCTGATCCTAAATCTTTGCACAAACGACCAAGAAGAGTTTTTTCACCTGATGGAAAGTCTTTTCTTAATGTTTGGTTTATACCACATTTTTCGGAAATTTTGACTGCACATCGAAATTTGGACTATGAGGTAATGTATTAATGTCATTTTCAGCAAATACTAACCATGTTGATCTACAGATTTCAAAATGTTTATGTCATATGTCCAAATATACTCAGACTCAAGAAGAGTCAGTTGTTTAGTTATTAGTGATTTAATAGTTTTTGTGTTTAAAAATGCAGTTTAAAATGCTAGGATATTTTTATGGGTCCCCTTCCCTGAAGGGGACACATATTGTTTTTGTCTATATTTTTTTTTCTTTTTTCTGTCTAACGCGGATTTGTTTCCCTTGTTTACCATAAATCCACACAAGCGTGCATGTGGGGACCCATTCGTTTTTGCTTGCAAAAACAATCATATTTGTAGATCAAATGATGTGTATAGTAAATTGGTAAATATCTAACAATGATTGTGCCCTATTTTTACTGTTACCAAATCGCATATGCACATGTGTGGGGACCCATTAGACTATGCTTTCAGAAACAATTAGGTTATAAAGTACCAGGAAAAAGAAAAGGACCCAATGAAATGTAGGTGCCAAATATATATCCATACTAAATGGTATATGTGATACATCGTTAAATATGATGTAGTATATATAAACTGGCAATATATAGGAAAACCACTATTCTAGTTTACTGTTGTGTTTGGTAATTATTGGTCCCCTTCTAAGAATAGAAAATACTACTTTATATATTGTCTGGTGAAGAAATATATGGCAACACACTTCCAAAGCTGGCTTTATAATTTTGCAGAATCAGCATACAATTTTAACAAATTGGCTCATGATTTCATCTTCCTTACATGACATTGTGTTGTACTTGTGTGCACATGCACATATGGGAAGTACTGCTATGGACAAACAAATACTTGAAAAGTATACAGTATCGTCAGATTGGGGTGGATTTGAAGGTGGGTGTTAATGCTTTTTTTCAAATATTGGTTTACATGTAATTAATGTGTCTGGTTTAAAGGAATTGGATCTGAGTTTCGTGAAATTCAGGAGCAGATAGACTTACTACCATCTGGACCACATGTACATACAAAAGATCCACTAAAAGTTGCTGAGTTCTTAACTTTAAGAAAAGAAGCCATGTACATGCAGTTTGAAGCTGCTGTCAGGCACATGGTCAGGTATGAAAATTTATTTAACTTCACATATAACTATACTTACCATGTGAAGCTAAAGTTGTAAAAAAAATTTTACTTTTACCAAGGGAAACTTTTTTGGCAATGGAAAATGTTGAAGCTTTTTCAAGTGTCACCATCAACATGCAACATGCATTTTCAAACATGAATTACAAATCTCAGGGAAGTGTGTCATTCATGCATTTTAATCTTCCACAACCACTTCGTGCAGACAGACAAGACAGTGCCAAACTATTTCCATGGATAAGGTAAGTTTATCACACACAGTAGGCACAACTCTGAATCTGGCTGTTAAAATAGGTCAAACTTCAAACAATGACTAAGTTAAATGAGATTTGGATAGTCTGTACTTTGCATAGCATGATTATATGTAGGAAGACTATCGACCACTATGTTTGACCTTAAATGCTATTATATATGCTATTATTCAGAATACATCGAAACAGTCTAAAAAATGTTTTGGATTCACAATCAAGCATACAGATTATATGATTCAACAGAATTGTGTGTATTTTTAGCTTCAATAGTTCAAATGGTCCGTACCCTACATCTTACCCCTTTTGCTGGAGAAGTATTGAACCTTTACTCCAACTTTGTCTGGCTGGTTTGTCATACACTGATCGTAAAATTGCAAATGGTGACATACTTGGAGTCAACTTGCTTCTGCAGGAAATATTGAAAAGTGGAATTGCTCCACTACAGTGTTTACATGGTATGACTTGGCATTTTTGATATAATTAACAATGTAAAATTTTTTGATAATGTTAATGACATTAGGTACTGCTGATGAAATGCCTAAAGGGTATTTAATGTTGGTTCATGTGGGAAAAGAAAAACCACAATCAAGTACTGGAAAAAAGGTAAAGTCGGTGTTTTTTATTTTATTTTAAACAGTTTAAAAGTTGACGGAGCTACAGTAAAACTTTTTTTGTAAATATTTGTTTAAATCTTTGCTAGAAGGATGCAAGTGACGACACAACAAAGGAGCAAAAGAATTTTAATGTTTTAGAAGATATCCAACCCCTATGTAAACTTCAACAGCCAATTGAAGCTTACAGGTAAGATCTTGTTATATTTGTGCTTGGTTAGCACTAAACCATTTCATCATTTACATGTTTTACATGAAGGTTGTCAAATACATTTCTTAAGCTATGGGGCCAGCTTGAGATTTTGAAAGATGATTGGGGAAAAAACAAATTACAGGTACAATCAATTGAGACAGCATTTCTGTTCAGGTACATAACCACTTTTTCAAAAATATGGTTTTCATATTTTAGTTATTTTTCCAAAAGACTGTCCAAGATAGATATATTTAAAGATAAATGACTAATTTAATAAAACTGATGTTTTGAAATAAATAAATGTTTTGAAATAAATAAACAGTATTACTTTGAAACAAAAAAATAAGCACCTGTGATAATTAGAATGAGACCTTAAAAGCAGTGTTTCTCAAACTTTTTTTACATCACTGCACTGCTCTGAAACAACAATTTTCGTAAACAATATTTTCTATTTTCTTATTTTTATCTTGTTTCTTTTAATATATAACAATCACAATAACAAAACTTAACTCACAACCTTTTTGTGTGCCTTGCAGAGAGTTACAACATATTTTTCGTGCCGAAATAGTCTTGCCAGTTTTCACTTCTATGGCAAGACAAATGGGTTATTTGGATGAATATGATGATATTTCAAAAGATGATGAACCTGTAAAATTGCCACCACATGCAACTGAACTTGCAGTGAAAGCACGTTTGGTAAATCGGTTGATAAACAGGGTTTTACTTGTTATGTTGTAAATAAAATGCCTTGTCTCTGCTATTGGAGCTTCATTATGGGTAAAGACCTGATATTTCTAAAACAGCTTATCAAATTGTTGGAAATACTGGAGTGCAAAATGATCACTGAAGTCCGTCAAAGGGTGAGCCGAGAATACACCCTGGTTTTGGCAGAAAGATCAAGAGAAGAAAATGCACTTCCAACTGATATCTGGCGCCACTCAATGGGAGAAAATGGAGTGAAGGAAAATTTTACAGTCAGTCGGCCATCAATTGTAGAAGACTTTTTGCAAAAGTAGGTTTAGCGATGTACTTATTATGCTTTTTAAGTTCTTGTGAACTTTTGTTATGCAGTTGTATTCCATTTTTATCAGACTTCTCTCTGAATGTCAAACTCAAAATGGAAGTGTTACATTTGACAAAAAGCACTTGGAGTTATGTATATCAGATCTTGGATCCAGTGTTATGCAGAGGTTACTAGTTTTTTGCATCTTTTTCGGTTATTTTTGTGAACAATTTTTTTTGTTCTGTCTAACATAGGTCATATCCCATGTTCTGGTCTGAGAAAAAAATGGTTTGAACTAATTTAAATCTACACTTAATAATCATTAGCATCAAGCTGTGCATTGCAAATTTGATATGCGTCCTCAAAACATGAAATTTTGAAAACAACTATACTGTACTTTTCCGAATACATTTTAGTTTTATGAAACATGT
Source organism: Phallusia mammillata (assembly GCF_965637545.1). Taxonomy (NCBI): domain Eukaryota; kingdom Metazoa; phylum Chordata; class Ascidiacea; order Phlebobranchia; family Ascidiidae; genus Phallusia; species Phallusia mammillata. The sequence goes on from NC_137257.1 coordinate 11,989,843, forward strand.
TTAAACTGTTTCAAAGATGGCTTTGGTCATCCAGGCCAATACAATGCTATACTTGAATTATGAATAGTTCATGGTACCTAAAAAGCCCCAAACTTGCATAGAAAACTTCCAATGAAAACTTATGCAATTTTCATTTATTTGCTTCTTTTTTATTACTTAAATATGCTAATGTTGTAATACACGATTATATAGTGTAACTTTACTGTAGTACCCAAAACTTATTTTACCTGTCTGACATATTTCTGCTTGCAGAAGCAACAATGTGGCAAATATCTTGCCCATTTTTTTGTTTTTTTCATATATACTTGACATTAATTTTGACTTGGCTATTTTGTAAAATGGAATAATTGAAAAGTTATCTATCTTGATTTTAAGTACTTATGTTTGTTTTATTTTTTGTTTAAAGAGAAAGAGAAAACTATGAAAGTTATGCTATGTACTATGAAAGTTTGTTAAGACACTACCACCATTTGCTGTACTTGAAAGAACTTGAAACAAAATCTTTGTGTGGAAACTCATCTACTAATGCTGATGAATTTTCATCACAGGTATAATGAATTCAGTGCAATTAACTGTCATACATTATGCAATATTTTTCCATTATTAGTTTCAATTGGCTGACCGAAGTCATGAGTTGATTTTGGAAATCACTGCTCTGCGAGCAAAAATTGCTGAAATGCGGGATGAAAGTCTGGTGATGGATCAGGACATCAGAGATGATGTGAAACAAGATTACCAGGCATGTATTTGAGAAACTAAAGTTGCCATGTACGATAGGCAATATATACAACTATTGCAGTAAATACTGGCACTTATGTTGGAAAATTGATAACAAATTGTACAAAAAAACAATTGCACCTCTGTGCAGCATATTAACTTCGTTGAATGTAAGGCAATGGAGGGCCTGATTGGTGGATATTGGTTAAATGTGCTACAGTTAAACTGCCATCAACCATTATTTGACTTGGCCTGGTAAGAAAGTGTTAGGAACCAAAAATCTAACCCATTATGTCAAGGCAAGAGAGTTTTAGCCGAACAACAATATCCCGAAAGAAACTGTGCCAATAAAATTATTTACAACATAGTTACAGTCATAATCTTTATGTATTTTTTAAAATAGATTGAGAGTGAAATAGTTGTGTAAGCAGCTTTTTATTAAATTTTAATTGGTGTGTTATAGATCTTATAAATCATTTTTAATATTTTTAGATATGATGGATAGATATTTGTCAATAAAACACAAAAAATATTGTTTTGGGGTAAATTTGTTTAATTCTATTACATTCTGTATGCAGGATTTGGTTCAAAATCTGTTTGAGGTGTGTTTTCAAATGAAAGCAAGGCTGTCACAATGCCACTTAACAATCCATGATGATATAAGATCATTAGTCGGCGAAACAAGAAAAGATGCTATGAAATCGCTTGGAAAGTTAAAAAGTGAATCTCCTTCATCAACAGCTGAAGAGCGACTTAGGACAATTGATGCAAAGGTAGTTTTTAACTTTTGTTTTACCCAAGTTAATTTGGGTCACAGGAACATAGAATACTTAGCTCACCTATGATTGGGGTTTAGTAGTGTACAATAAAACATAATTTGGGTAAAAATTTAGTTTGGGGTGCAATATAAAATGAAATTTACAAAGTTGGTCTTGACCATAATATATTAAAGGACTACGAAATATTTTTTTCAGTACATATGATATAAGTGATAAAAATGAACATAAAATGGAAATTAGGCACACAAAACAATTTACAACATACTCAACCCAAAAGTCAAGACAACTGTGCAAATAATTCTGCAAATATTAATGTCTTAATGTAGACGAGTCTCAGACTAAATGTTAAGAAACATTTTGTAAACTTTGATGGTATTGCTGTCATCAGCAATAGCGATATTTCCATCTGAAAATACATTTATTGCATGTGGGAATGAAAGGCCATCTTCCTTAGTAAGAATTTGACCAAGGAAAGTTTCTCCAGATGGAGAAAATAATGAAATTCGGTTGTTGCATTCGTCCACCACATAAATTCTAAAAATGTGTATATTGTTAGAGATTTATTACTCTCGTTTCTGCTGCAAGCATTGGTTTCCTGAAACTGTTTAATCTTAAGTATTTGTTTGTTGAAATTTAAACTTTTTTGTCATTCAACCAAAGCCAGACCTTTTCTTGTTTTGTATTTTAAACAGGTTTTCTGGCAATAGAAACATAATTGTGATGTTGTTATCTATTTTTTTACTCCATAGACTTAGTGGTAACTCTGTTAGCCACAAATAGGAAAAAAACATGTATTTCATTGTGGTGTGTCTATTTCTGTTGTAAATAGCTAGCCCAAGCAGTTACTCCAATAGCCAAACCTTTTTATCCCGCCAAACAATCACATAGGCAACAAGTTAGCTTGTGTGGGGTGCCATGCCTTAAATTATTGATACAATCATGTCAAAAAATTTGGCTATGTTTAAAATATTTGGTAAATATAGACCTTTTTCAAAATAGGCCACACTGTATGTAATATGGTAACACGGTGAAAACCACAACAGTTTGAACGTTTCTCATTGAAAAATGTATGCATTTGCAAGTACCTGTTAAAAATATCAACAGCAACGCAACTTGGGTATCTGAATTGCCCCCTTCCAACACCAAAAGTCCCAAATTTACTGCACACCTTTCCCATTTTATCATAGATTTTTACACAATGTCTTCCATAGTCTGGAACTATTACCTGCACACATTAATGAAAAAGATTTACATGCAATTTGGAATGGTAAACATCACAAAACACAGTTGGAATAGGGGATTGAAAGCAATGGCTATTAAAACGTATATTTTGGTTTATTTCAGATTTTGTCATTAGTTTACCTGGTCATGTTGATTTACTGCAAATCTTCCCTGCCAGGGTGATTTTCCCAGTGCATCCCCACCAGTTGAAACATTGCTAATTTTTTTGCTTTGATTGGTCACAATGATATTTGCATTTTCAATATCAGCCATAATGATGTTTCCATTTGAGTCAAATGTTACCCCACCCAATCTTCCAAAATCATGATGGGGTCCTACTTGGCGGATGAGTTCCCCACCAGATGTCCAAACTGTCGCATACTTTCCACAAGTAACTGCAACCTGGTTTAAACATAAAAATACTGCATCCAAAACCAACTAGGGTCCATGACCTGGTGTCCTTAAATACTTTACCCAAGGACTGGGATGTCTTATTATGCCTATTATTTGTTTGTTTATTTGATTTTTATGCAATATTTAGTTTTTACACTTTGGAGAAATGGGGACAATTTTGTTGGAGCAATGTCACTTAATTTTTTTGATAAGGGCAACACAAGTGTTTGAGATGGGATTAAAACTGATAACCTTGACAGTACATGATGGTTTTTACCGCTTAGCCATCTAATTATCAGATTAAAACCTGAAACAAATCTTAATTTCACTTTGTTTTTTTCTTTGGTAGACACTTGACATGAAATATTTAATGCATTTGGATGAAACTTTCACAGGGTACCAAATTTAGGTTTTGATTGTTGTGTTTAACCCTGTAGCTCCCCTGTAGTCCATTAGCCCCCTCATAAGGAAAACAAATTAAACCCTATCCGAATTAGTTACAATTTTGATGGTTTGTGGAATACACCACTTTTTAGTGTCAATTGGTGTATTTCACCATGTACCACACCCATTTACTTCATCTGCCCTTTAAAAAGGGCAAACTTTCTGAATTTGATGAGTGTTTCTTAACAAAGGATTAGTTGCTGTTATTATAATTATGCAGCAGTTTTTGGCCCAGAAGGTTCAGCAGGGATGTAACAAAGTAAAAACACATTTACTTATTGGCTCACCTGTTTTCCTGTTGGAGATACAGCAATACATTTTGGTTTTAGTGTGACACCTTGAATGCATGTTTTGAATGTTCCCATCAGTTTCGAAGTTTTTCCATCATGAATTTGTACTCTATAATTTTGCATGTCACAAATCCATATTGTATCATCATTACCAATTGTAAATTCTGGAAGGGATCCAAAAGCCTGAACTTCTTCACAAGTACTTCCTGTTTTTTTACTTTTACCTATGCTGCAACACATACAAAAATGCATTTTATTATTTTTTAAATAAACTGGTACACAGTACTATTATACATACCAGTACATCAGTTTGGCTGGAGTTTTTTGTAAATTTGTTTGTATTGTAGTTAAATTCAAACTGTGTCTCACTGATTTTACAGGAGTTTTTTCCATAATAGCAATCTGTGTGTCATTTTGGTCACTTGTTGATTCTGCCCTGTGTAATGGCATTTCAACATGCCGATTTGTTTCACTAAAAAAATTTGACAGTTGTTCTGGATTTTTAACTTCGTTTTTTAAATTGTCATAGTTGTGGCTTCCTGGTAATGTAGACCTTTCAATGCTTGAAGATGAAAAACTGTCACTTGAAAAAGAATCATGAGATTCATCTGTGTCTGATGCATTACCATTAATAGCCTTTCTTCTGTTAACAACCATTGCCATAGCTCTGTTCATGGTTTGGGTTTCAATGTTTGAAAACTGCAGTGGTGTGCATGGCATCACTTGCTGAGAAGTACAGGATAACCCATCTGCAGTTTCTAAGTTTGAGGCCTCATAAAAAGGTATTTCGTCATAAATACAGTCTTCCTGGTTTACTGCGTTTCTAGGAGTGGTATACTAGAGAAGAAATCCAAGGTATTATGTTAAAAATGTTGTTGCTGTTTTTAAAAAGACAGTACTTACTTTGTTGTCAGCATCTGGTGGAATATCATAAATTGGTTCATCTTCACTGTTTAAGAGTTTTTCTTCATGTACTTTAGCTTTTTCATGCACTTCTTCTTGTACAGCAACAGTTTTTGAAGTCAATGAACCCAACTCTTCTGCTAATTCACCATATTTATAACCTTCAGTCCGAAAATGTGTCTGTCAGATGGTTGGCAAATAGTTACAAACATATCAAATATTGTTTTAAGTTTGTGGGGCACAGTAAAAACTTACAAAGCATCGGTATCTTTTTTGAACTTTTTTGGGCAATTTTTTGTTTTCACTCTTACTCATAGTGTCCCACACCATCTTTTTAAAATTATTTAAATCCAGTGGTGCACCTCCATTTTCCAGTATTCTAGTTGCTACAGAACAGCATTGCTTGACCAGTTGTAAGCTTTGCATCTGCATTTCTATGGCAGTGTTGGCTTTCTGTTAAATTTACATAAAAGTATATTAAATATTTAAAAAAAATAAGTTTGCTGTAACAGTGCAAACACAGAAATTTTTGTGGGTGTGTTTTTAAATCGAAATTGGAAAAGGATTCACTAAGTATTTCTAGCCTCCAGGCACATTGTTAAGATGTGTTTTTGATATCCGCCCAGCCATTATGTTGTTTTGTGCAAATCACAAAATTGCATTCTTACCCATTTGTGAAAATTGATGCACTTTAGCCAAATTATAGGCGTGGACTACATTTTCTGCAGTTGAATTTTACTTGAACTATTTACCAATAGAAAAAAAGAAAATATATACAATGCAGAAAATAAACACATAATTGCAAAGTAACATGATCAAAGAAAACCTGATTTAAACTGATGTATATGATATACAACTGATATATTTGCATTTACACATATTTTATTGAATTCTAGGTTTAATGTCTTTTTATGTTTATAATCACCTCTACTGTTGCAAAATCCTTTTCAAACAACATGTCCAGCTCCCTCATTAAATGAGTTTGTTGAGAACGAATAGCAGAAACAAATAGGTCACTGGCATGTTCTATTTGTTTTTCCAAAACTGTTTTTGAATCATTGATATGTTTTTCATATTCCTGAACTTGCTTTGTCTGAAAATTAATAGTGATATTTTGTTTGTTTAACTCTATTAATTTGTGGCTTACCTGTAACTTGCACTTTTTCATTTTCTCTTGGGCTGTGTTAAGAACCCTTTTTATTTCAACTTTTTCTTTAGTGAAGGAAACAATGTTTATGGTCATATCTTCATCACCATACATTGTTATACAGCCCGGTTTCATTGGTGTTTTAACATTTGTACTCCTCGAATTGTTTCCTCTGTGAATTATTTTGTTTATTGTGTCAACATCAGGTAGTTCTTGTAGTGTGTTTTGGTGCCAAGATGTAACAGTTTGACAAACTGAACATTTAAGCACCCACATCTCTGGAAAAAGTGCTTTAATACCAGTTTGTGTAATAACGTTAGGAAACAGAAAAATGCAACCAACCTGATTCTGTGTGCTTGGTTTTAAGCAAAATCAGACATCGTTGACAAATGGAATGAAAGCATTGAAGTTGCTTTATTCGAGTAGAAATCTCCTTGCAGATCTGACATGACAAAACTGCTTGCATCATATTTTCCATTACCTGATTTGCCACTGGTAAAGTGTAGTGTTTGTCCATTTTCACCGATGATTGAATATAGTTTTTGACTGCTCTTTGAAGTAAAACCTCAGAAGACACGAAAGAGTTACCAATTACAGTAGATGCTCTTGGTACATCTACACAACTGCTTTGATGTCCAATTTCACTTTTCGCATATCCTATGTACTGAGGCTGGTGGTACGGAATACCAACTTCACTTCTTGTGTATGACAGTTCCCCTTAAATTTTAAAAGCAGTTGTACTGGTTAACTTCTGATATTTCTAGACTGTTACAATTTGCTGATTTTGGGGAATTAATGCGTCATTACTCACCGCTATGTGTTGTCTGGCCCTGAGGCTTAATTTGTGACGCTATTAAAAGGTGAAACATTTCAGATGTGTTTACTAAGTTATGATGTTTAATTGCTTCATTGCCTGAATTGCTATTACCATTAAATTAATTAAAAAACCCAATTTGCCTTCCATTACTTAAAAAACTGATCAAATTGTATACAAACCTGTATCCATTTTTCCGATTCTTTGAAACATTCTGTCAGTCTCACAACTGAAAAAATACTATAACTTACTAGTTTCTAGTTGAAAATCTTATGTTTATACTTTGCAACACATGTGCATCGAACAAACTTTGGAACTGACTTGCAGTCAAGTTTTAAGGATATATATAAAAGTGGCTGTCCCATATGCCCCCAGGCTATCATACTGTTTCTGAATCTATTCAATATGTTTAATCACAATCCTTTTTGTGGCCTTAAAAAAGTTGGAAAAAGGACTTGTTTGTTTAATACAACTATTCTCAAACTATCATTTAGGACAGGAAAATTGCAGTAATGCAGCAGGATCAATATGAGCTGAACATGTTGCTGAGCAAACTGACTGCTTTAAATCATTGGAAACAAACAACTACAAATTGCAGATACAAAGCTGCATTAGAAAAATTAAAACATGATGTCAACAGGTCAGGGATTGCAGGATGTTTTATGATAAATGTTTGCTGCAAAATGCATTTATGATGTAAATTTGTTTGCAGTTATTTTTTATTCAAGGAAGTTTATGTACAGTGTATCTATTTCCAAATGTTTTTTGTGCAGTATTGCTATATTTTTTTATTTTACTCTTGTTAAGGACCCGCCTGGATTGCATGGGAAAGCAAATGGTTGCGAAAGAAGAGACTGATTTGTTCAAAGAAGAACTGGCATCTGTCCGACAATCCCTAAATGATTCAGAAAAAAAGCTTAAAAAAGCACATCAGCGAATAGAAAGAGAGATGAAAATGCAAAAGGAAAAAGAATATGAGGAGCTACAGGAACAAAAGAACAGGTTACTTGTCCAATTTTATTGACATTTTGGCCCGCAATTTTTTTTCTTAGGTCAATAATAATACGGTTATGGTTTGCAGACAACAACTAGAGCAAGCTAGACAGCGTAATATGAAACGACTTGCTATTGAACTGGAAGAGAAAAATACACGCCTTCGTCACATGACTGTTGATTTAGAGCGTAGTGCACAGATAGAACACAATCAACAGTCCAAAGTTCAAAGGTAAATTTGGCACAAACAATAATGTTTCTTATCTGATCCACTGTTCTTCATGCACAGGAGCCTAAAGCAAATGCACGCTCAGCTATCAATGGAACGGAATTTAAAGCTTGATGCATTTGATCGAGTTGATTCACTTCAAGCTCAAGTTATGGAAACGGAAAGGGATGTCACAGCACCTTTAATCGCTTCATCTGCTGTTAGTCCAGGTATTTTGGTTTTTATATTGAAAACCTAACATTGTTTAACAGTTATAAACCAATAAATTGATTTTATGTTAAAGCTGTTTCAAGACTTGCATTTAATCGAAGTCGCCCTTCTTCGTCATATAACTCAGTCAAAACACCAAGTGTCAGGGTTCGCCCAATGAGTTCTGTTTCTGGACATAATAAAGGTCAAATAGATGCTGTGCTTCCTAGGAAAAGGCCTCAAACGGTAATATTAGCAAGTTTAGTTGGTCTGTTATGCAACAATTATTTAAACAGAAACTAACATGTAACTAGAATAGTGGTTTTCCTATATATTGCCAGTTTATATACTACATCATATTTAACGATGTATCACATATACCATTTACTATATTTATAATGGATACATATATATGGCACCTACATTTTATTGGGTCCCTATCTTTTTCCTGGCACTTTATAACATAATTGTTTCTGCAAGCATAATCTAATGGGTCCCCACACATGAGCATATTCGATTTCGTAACAGTAAAAATATTGCACAATCATTGTTAAACTGGAATAGAATTAGGATTCCGCACATAGCGTTCCCTGGCGCCATTAAGTTTCTACATCCCAACAATATGATTGCTAAGCTGGGCTTTTTATGTCCAAAACCTGTTCTGAAACAGCTTTATTAACGCTTTCAGTTTGAGAAGTCATGTTACACAGGTGTAACACATCAGGCTGTGTTGTCGCTCTGCGTTTCGGAACACGAATAAGTTGACGTACATTAACGTTTACAGCGCAATATAACTAACATCTTAATTCCAACCAGTGAGAAAATGGTCAAGTGACGACTGCGTTCATGCGTGAAGCAGAGGCATTTTTCCATGTTCCACTATCATCAATCACTCCCATTGCGTCAGCTGTGCACTGAGCGAGCACAGATTTGACAAAAGACAGCATGTAAAAACATATTTGGGGCTGTAAGAGTAATTACTGAGCCGATTGCACTGAAATTTTTAACAGCCAACAAGGAGCACCCTATCCACAGCTGTTTAAAATTTCAGCAGGTTAAGTCTTGTATTTTTGACCTCATTAACATGTGAACAAACAAACAAACAAATATTAGGGGGTAAAGGGGTGAAAATGGATATATACAACTTCAAGTTACAAAATACTTTAAAATACGCTGCAATGTACTAATAAAAAAAGTATGAAACTCCAGAATCATCTGCTTTAGCAAGCATAGCTGTTTTAAAAATGTCACGTTTTGGGGGGCTGTGGGTGAACCGAGGAATCAAATGGGGTCAAAATTCACATGGACCATCTTTAGACCAATATCTATAATGTGTGTAAATTTGAAAAAGTTTAAACGATTCTTTCTTGACCAAAATGTGGAAACAAATGTGCGTTAGACGGAAAAAAAATATAGACAAAAACAATATGTGTCCCCTTCAGGGAAGGGGACCCATAATTAACAAACACATTTTGTACTGAAAATGTGGTTTGGTCATATGGCTACGCCACCAATAGATTGACCTGTAAACCGAAATAATGTGTATTTCTCCAAGCTGTTTATTGATAAAAGTAATTGTAAAAAGTTTTTTTAACATGGCTATCTATTATGTCATGTTGATAGAAATCACTAGCCCAGAATTTGCTTATTCGCAAAATTCCAACAGACGTTTTTCTTTTACAACTTATCATTGATAAAAATGTAGTTATGGGTCCCCTTCCCTGAAGGTGACACATATTGTTTTTGTCTATATATTTTTTTTTCTTTTTTTCCGTCCAACGCGGATTTGTTCCCACGTTTTGGTCAAGAAAGAATGGTTCAAATTTTTCCAATTTACACACATTATAGATATTGGTCTATAGATGGTCCATGTGAATTTTGACCCCGTTTGATCCCTCGGTTCACCCACAGCCCCCCAAAACAAGAAATTTTTAAAACGGCTATATTGCTAAAGCAGATGATTCTGGAGTTTCATACTTTTTTGATTGGTACATTGCAGTGTATTTTAAAGTATTTTCTAACTTGAAGTTGTATATATCCATTTTCACCCCTTTACCCCAAATATTTGTTTGTTTGTTCACATGTTAATGAGGTCAGAAATACAAGACTTAACCTGCTGAAATTTTAAACAGCGGTGGATATGGTGCTCCTTGTTGGCTATTAAAAATTTTCATGCAATCGGCTCAGTAATTACTCTTACAGCCCGAAATATGTTTTTACATGCTGTCTTTTGTCAAATTTGTGCTCGCTCAGTGCACAGCTGACGCAATGGGAGTGATTGACGATAGTGGCGCATGGAAAAAATGCCTCTGCTTCACGCATGAACGCAGTCGTCACTTGACCATTTTCTCACTGGTTGGAATTAAAATGTTACGATGTTAGTTATATTGCGCTGTAAACGATAATGTAGGCCAATTTATTCGTGTTTCGAAATGCAGAGTGACAACGCAGCACAATTTGTTACACCTGTGTAACGTGACTTATCAAACTGAAAGCGTTAATAAAACTGTTTCAGAACAGGTTTTGGACATAAAAACCCAGCTAAGCAATCGTGTTGTTGGTATGTAGAAAATATGACAAATGTCATCTGTGCAATTCAAATTCTTACCTACCATATGCATGCGCCATTCATCCTGTTACGAATTCAAAATATATGTGTGTGTGGGGACCCATTAGTCTTTGCTTGCAGAAACAATTATGTTATAACAGGCCACAAAAATATTGGTACCATACTGAATGTATCCATCAAATATCCCTTACAATTATAATGAATGGTGCGTAAATATGGCACAGTTTCTGTAAAATGGAATATACAGGAAAACCATCATTCCAATTTAACAATGATTGTGCCCTATTTTAACTGTTACCAAATCGCATATGCATATGTGTGGCGACCCATTAGATTATGCTTGCAAAAACAATTATGTTATACAGTGCCAGGAAAAAGATAGGGCCCCAATGAAATGTAGGCGCCAAATATATATCCATTATAAATATAGTAAATGGTATATTTGATACATCGTTAAATATGATGTAGTATATATAAACAGGCAATATATAGGAAAACCACTATTCTAGTTGATAATTGCATTTATATTAAAAATTGCATTACATTAGGCTGCTGGCAGACTGAAGAACTCCATTGCTGCTGCCCTTCTCACTGAAATTTATCCTTCAACAGATGTACATGAAACTGTAATTCAGTTAGATAGAACCACCAACTAACAATTCAAGTCCAAAGACAACAACTATTTTAACTATCTTTATTTCTTCTGACACGCTTCCATGGGAAAAGTTTTTTTATGAAAGCATTATAGCTCTGTTTTATGTGCTGTGGTTTGTCATATATTTTTAGAAGAATCTACCGTACACTGTGTTACTTTTGTGTTTCATAGCATTAGCATGTTGATTTTATACTTTTACCTGCTGTGTATAAATCACTGTTTCATTGAATAATAAATTCTCTTGTATGGTAGGGATGGATTTAATGTAGTAGACAAAATGAGCTTTTTGGGAAAATTTACAAAGATTTCTATCACAAACATTTACAAACAATCAAGCTTTAGGCAAACATTTAAGGTTCATAAAAATTGCAACATATCCAATTTACAATAATGGTCCAACAGCAGTAAAATAGTATTAAATTGAGTAGAATCCACCATCATGTCTTCGGGAGTAACCACGATTTGTTGCAGCGCTGTGATGACTTTCTACAAAAAAAATAAAAACAGACAAAAAATGTTATCAAGCTGGATGTTGTGTGTAATGTTCTAATAAAAAACAAACAATTTATTTGTTAAAACAATGGTTACACAGGACCTATGCAATCATTTAAACTGCATTTTGTTTGTGTACAGTTGGCATTGATAAAATTTGTTAGTTGTATCAATAATTATTACTGAAGTTGATGATATTTGAGAGAATGCTAGTTTTGCTAGTCTTTAAACTTGTTTTTAGTAAATATTCAGTCTAATAGGAACCAAAAGATCGTGAGTAACAACTGAAATGCCTCATTTAAAAGTTGCCAAAACTGAAACAAAATCTTTAAGTTTTGATAAAAAAATGTCACTTAAACTCTTATATGTTGCAGATAAATGTTATGTATGATTAGTAACCATTGCATTGAGGCATTTATTTTGTCTATTGGTCCAGTAGTAATGAGTCAATAAGATTTTTTTGTCCCATATACCAAAAAATCAAGAGCAATTTTTAACTCAGTCTTTAAAATATATATCAGTGGTTCTTAACCAGGGGGGCGCCAGACATTTCCAAGGGAGGCGTGAGCCAAAAGTTAAATTAACTTTAATTTTGCAAGTGTAGTGTATTGTTTGCAAGCACAAACGTTTTCAAAAAGAAATGAATATGATGATGCAATACCTTATGGCCTAACACAAATTTTGAGTAATGACATACGTGGCAAAGTTTGTCAGTTTAAAACAGGGGTCACCAATTTGTCACATACCAACTAAAAGTGTCACATACCAACTAATGCACGTTTATTCTACCACAAAGAACTACAAAGGCAATTGTTCGCACACAATTACTATTCTTTGCTTTTGTCTGTGACGTAACAAACTGCTTTTAGATGATTCTATGCCTTGTAATCTTGTTCCAGGTAAAATTATTACTAAAATGTATTATGAATGTTTGCACAATCTTTAACGCCCCGGGGTCGTAATTAGGTGATCCCTAGTTTACAACAAACTTCTGGTAGTTCCATTGCTGCATGTGTTCAAAAAAATGTCGTTTTTTGCCTGTTTCAGGGGGGCGTGAAGTGCCCGACAAACACCTTAGGGGGGCGTGGACAAAAAAAGGTTAAGAACCGCTGATATATATACTTAACAAAGTGGTGTAAGGCAGAAATATTTGCTTTAAACCAGTTGTTATCAACTAGTGGTCCAAAGACCTCTGAGTTATTGGCTATTTCCCAATTTATTGGTGGCAAATGACCTGAAATTAGTTAATAACTACTGCTTTAAGCCAAACTTTGACTAACTGTTTGTTTGAAAGAATAATATGTTTGAATCAAAATATGACAAAACTCTTACATAACCAGTTAGTATGAACAATTTTTATGGTAATGACCAAAAACGTTTAGCACTTTAAGTTGTTTAATGTTTGGCATAAAGCAAAGAATCTAGCTTTGAACCACATTTTCACACTCTGTTACAGTATATTTTGCAGACTGAATTAAACTTTGTCCATGACCTAAAATACCTGAAAACTACTACAATTTGCCAATGCATGTGATGTTACTGCAGAGAGTTATGTTGACTTACGAATTGCTCCTTCAATACTATGCGGACTTTCATTCTTTGATGATTCAGTAAATCTCAGAGGGGGGTATTGTGGATTGAATGGTGGTGGAACTTCTTTTTGACGATTTTTCAGCAGTCGTCTATGTTATCATCACAATAAAAATGGTATTAGCGTTTAATTTTTTAGACAAATAATATTTTACCCATGATTGTCAGTGACAGTTTCCTTTTGTGTCAATGTAGCATTATTTCCACTCAGAAATTTGTTGTGGTGGTCATACTGAGATTTAATAACAAAGTCAAGACTGTCATTAGGTGCTTGGGGATCAAAATGATATATTTCTTGGCGAGCACTTGCAAGTGTAGGTGTTCGGTTGAGGCGATTCCAAGGATTCATCTGTTGTGCTTCACTTACACTTTCATGGAAAGGGCTTTTCTAAAAAAAGTAATTTGTGGAACACAATGTTGAAACATATTCTACTTTACAAATTATTTTACCTGTGTACTACGTGTGCCAACGAAGTCATCATCATTTTGTCGCTGTGGAAATGGAAATGGGTCACGTCCAGATGGCATATTTGCTGACAGCAAAAAGATAATATTTCAGAGCTTAATGCAAATGTATCTAAATATGTTTTACCAGTTAGTTTTTGGTACAGTGTGGAAAATATTGAAATACATATTTTTAAAATACATTTCAGTAATGGCCTGAAGTCTCTAGACAAGCTTACTTTCGGATGCAAAAAAGACACGTGACACAAGTAAATGAGAAATATAATGAAAGCAAAATTAATTCATACGCAATAAATGGTAAATCTGCAGCAAAATAATCCAGAATGTAAAAAGTACATTTGCAGACAACAAAAATATTCGGATTTCTATTTCCCAACTTCAGCAGCCGTAAAGCATAAATTCGTTACTGGCAGTATAAATATTTAACCAATATAACATGGCAAACTCGGTCAAAACGTTTCTGCAAAACCAAAGACTCATGCCACTGCTGTATCAAATTCCACAGATTCACCCGCGTACCTGGTTGTCATTGACTACAAAACAGCGCTTTGTGTGGCAAACAATAGTTTAATTTTTTTTTTAAAAAAAAGGTTTCATTCGCATTTTCTGTGAGATAAAAAATGTATTACATTGTTACATCAATAACCTTTAAACACCTTTTTTACGTTTATAAATGTAATTACTGTTTCAATTTCAAAAAACTTATGAGGATACCTTTTCAATCGAATCATATTCACCGTTTTAACATCCTGCACATACATGTAAGTGCGACACGACAAGGAAGTTATACGCGATTATGTGTGGTTCGCCAAAAGCATCGATGCCTTCCACAACCGATTACAGATTGTAGAAAATCCGTTGCTGATTTTTAGTTTATTATTGGTATGTTACCCCGAGCTCCCGAGAAAACTACTGAGAATCATTTTCATAAAAAACTATTAAAACCAATGGTGAAAATGATAGATTGCAAAGAAGTAATATTACGAAGCAAGTGTGAAGAATGTTCTTCAGCTCATCTTGTGTAGGCTAACCCGCAAACGATTTTAATGACCTTAATCATTATTGAGAAATCAGTCAGTTTTGTATATTGGGGTAAAAACGCACTTCTAGATAGGCTACACCAATTATTTCATGTCATAAACTTTTGACTGGTCAGCGGGTAGCGATTTGAATGGTCGATATAGTATTTTTTAAAGTTCGCGCGGCAAACAAAATTTTGGCCTTAAGCCCGAAATTTCGGCATCGCTAGTTTTTAGCTCCATGGGTGCATGCATGTAAGATTAGGATCAGTAGTGATTTTTTAATTGAAAGCAACTGACTACAGGCCTATGGCTCTTTAAAGCTTTATCTCAAAAGGCGTTTGTTCTAAAATCTATTTGCGCGTTGTGCCGCTAGACATCTAGGCTATCTACGATTTATTATAAATTGTCATCCACTCATGCAGGTCAAAAAGTCGCCCACAAAATTTGCCATGGATTTAGCCTATACACCACTTGTTTAAATAGTTTTTTGAGTAGGCTACTCCTTGTTTTACACAAGTAAAAAAGCAATGTTTCAGTTGTTTTCCATGATCCAGATTTTTCTTTAGGTGAACCCGCAATTACATGTGACGAATGGGCATCGTTATTTTCGGATTACTGTAATATAAGTTATTCGGATTTGCAGCGCTGTTATAATAAAAGGATATCCAATGTAGCCTACGTAGTCGTTGGCTGTGAACCCTGTTGAAGAGCTTAATACAAATTATAGTCTTCAATTCAAATTAGTTTGGCACAGTAATCTTTAAGGGGTATAAATACCGCATACACAGCCTACATCTGTATCTATACAAATGCTATGTGTGCAAGAAACCTACACGTTATCAACCGACTAGACAGCGCACACGACACGAGGCCAGAGATGATGCAGCTGTTAAACGTCTGTTTTGAGAAATGACACATTTGCCATTGAACAGCCGCTTAGTAAGGCGCTGGATTTGGTACTGCCCGACTGCGGATTGTCAATCATGAAGCGAAATTATCAGGCGGTGTGTCAGTGTCTTGCTACCATTCCCAAAGGTGTTCGGCCCGAGCGGCGCAACGATTCAAGACTCAGTGTGGAGACAAATAAAAGCTGGAGTAAAAGGGGTCGTTACACGCAAAGAAGGGAATGCTGAATTTCAGCATACTGCCAAATGTTGCAACCTATGTAATACAGCAGAATAGTTCTTTTCCATTGGAAATTAACTTTTACAGACAGCAAGGAAAACTTGGCGCTTGTTACGGAGTGTTAGATTTATAAGTGATACAGCCAAACAGAATTGTTACAAATGTTCCTAAGTTGAATAAGGCGGCTTTATTAATGTTTATAGCAATTTATCGCTGATTTTAAGCTCTGAGGGGCGGTTCATGCCGTTTGACAAGCTTTATACCAAATCAAGTCAGTGTCTTAGACCAGTGATTTTTAACCTGGGTGCCTCAAGACGGGGTACCGGAACAAGATTTTATAAACTTATTAAGTTTACATTTATTTTGAAACTCGCTATTGTAGAGGAGACACACGATGTTAAAATGTTCACCCCTAGTGTTGAAGGGTGCACGTGTTCTGCATCCGCCATCTAGAGAGCATTTCTCTTACCCAAACTTGTTGTTAGGGTACGATCTACATTATAAGGCATGCAGTCATGCACGTTACATAATTGATGTGTATAATTTCAAGTATGATTGCAAATATTTTTTTTATTTACATGAACACTTAACTTTCGATACTTAATTATAAAACGTTAAATGCAAAATTTGTTTTAAAATGACTCTAGCTCTAGAAACACTAAACATTTTTGGTTAGTGGCGTGGGGTGTCGCATATTTTTTTAGTCATAAACAAGAGTGCGGTGCTCAGCATTCCATAATAAAGAGTAGTCGCTATTCTACATTCACGCTTTAGGGCTGTCCCCCCAAAATTTATGTTATCTAGTTAGATTTATAATTTATTTTTTTAGCGGTACAAGTCATACTGCAACATTGTAAGTATGCAGTACACAAACAAAGACGACTCTAAGTTAAGTATTTTCTTATTTGGAAGAACATATAGCCCAGTGCCAATCAAAGTTACTTCTAAGTTATTTATTTTCCCAAAAAGGGAAAAACCAAAAAATGAAATAAAAGTTCTCAAAAAAAATTACTAGCGAAAACATAGAAAAACTATTGGCTAAAACAATCATCAAGCAGAAATTGCTGTGCAACGTCGAAACGGTAAGTAACGCATAAAAAATTAGAAGGGCACGATTGTTGAGTGAGGGCTATACGCGCTGCAGCTATATCGTCATCACAAGGGCTGTATGTAACTTGGGCTTACAGGAAAGTGAGGTTGGCGCATGTGGTATACTTATCAAAATAAAAATATACTTATGAAAATGCATATTTTGACTGTCATAAACCTATGTACCAAATGGCTTATAGCGCCACATAAATATCTCAGAGATCAACAATTTTACCCTGTCCCATCTTTTGACCTTGTTCTTTCTACGCAACAAGCTTCTACAGCATGATAATTAATGTAATTCATGTTTAATGAAACACGAGATAATAAAAAATACTGTTTATCGATTTTTGGGATGCAGAGCTGAACGTCATCATTGACAATAAAAATTAAAAATTTGCTTACAGTAAAAATTAAGTAAAAGGCGATAAAGTTAACAATTCGCCATACATTTAAACACAAAACCGTGCAATCCGATTGTTTGTCACAACGATAAATTTGTCTCCTGAAAGCGCCATATTTTTGAACATAAAAACTCAATCGGCAGAACATAGAAGTTAATTAGTTTTGCCTGTACACCACAGGGGATTAATACAAACAGTTAGCTGCCTTATAACTGTCTGGTGCTTACATTTTCATTCCGTGTATAGTTTTTGAGGGTGCTATAGTAATAAATAAATAATTTCAATAATCAAAGTTGCTGTTTGCTGATATTTTATTTTGTGTGTAATCCATACGATAATATGACACGATTTCTCACAAACTACTTTTAAACACTTATATTTAGTTAAATCTTACATTGTGCTCTACATAACCATGTATAAAAGAAGGATTGGTCATTGTAAATAAATATTACCCTCAATAATAAACTGTTGTTATGTTTTTATCCAGCAACCCTCGCCAAAATTGTCAAATTCGGGCGTGGAAAGTAGCCACACGGCCTGTAATAGTCGAATTAACAGCAACTGTGTAAACACTTGACTGCTTCAAGCTACTCGAGCGGAACGGTTTCGTGTTCTCGACCAATCACGTCGGTTTTTGGAGCTGTATATAAACCGGTGCGAAAATGGAAAACAACACTGAAGCGTGTGTTTCAAGTGGTGATTACTACGACGAGGAAATGCCTGCCACTGAAAGAGAATTAGCAGAAGATGCTCCTTGGAAGCAAATTCAAAAAAATACATTTACCAGGTGGTGCAACGAACACCTAAAATGTATCAACAAACGTTTGGCAAACTTAGAAACCGATCTTTCAGATGGGTTGAGGTTGATTGCTCTGCTCGAAGTTTTATCGCAGAAAAAAATGGAGCGCTATAACAAGCGTCCAAACTTCAGGCAAATGAAATTAGAAAATGTCTCCGTGGCATTGAAGTTTTTGGAAAGAGAGAGGATTAAGCTTGTCAGCATTGGTAAGGATGTGTCAATAAAAACTAGACACCTTGAACATTGATAAAATTTGAGTAGTAATAGTTTGTCACTAAATCCAACAGCTAAATGCATTTGGACTTCCAAGTTATGGACTTTGTAAACAGCTAGAAGCTAGATCAGTGACAGGCAACAGCACCAATACTGCAGCACTGTAGCTGTTGGTCATTTGCCGCGGGCGAAAGATGCCTTTGATTGTCCAAAGTTGTGTTGTACTGCACTTAGTTGATCCCCTGATCACGAAATCGCTTGCCATGTGCTTTAAAGTAGAACGTTTGTGATCCTTTTGCTGATGACTGCAGAAAACGTTGACAGTGTTTACATAACTTTAATTAGATTCATTGCTACAAACTTACGGGAAGTTACTTTCAGTAACCACACAACATAACAAGGCACTGGCACATGTCTGCTTGCAGTGATATCAAAAATATTTCCTGTAGCTCACACATATTCGCATACATACGGAAACAGCTATTGTGTCACACTAAGTAAACCTAACTGGCGTTTACTATACCATATGCTAATTAGTCGGGACATCAGCTCTGATGTTTTCGTTTGGAATGTCACGGTTTGGCGTCAACTCACATTGCCGTGTTACTGTAATGCACAAATAATAAAGACGTTTGTTTAACGGGTGTTTCCAGACCGCATATTAAAAAAACTGGTTTTTAATACATAGTCCCAACGCAACGTCTGTTTGTATTGCAGACAGCAAAGCTATTGTGGACGGAAATCTGAAATTGATTCTTGGATTGGTATGGACGCTTATTCTCCACTATTCCATATCTATGCCGATGTGGGATGATGAAGACGAAGAGGAAGAAAAGGCTCAAGCTACTCCAAAACAACGCCTGCTTGGATGGATTCAAAACAAAATTCCACTAATGCCTATCACAAACTTCAAGAATAACTGGCAGGATGGCATCGCGTTGGGTGCTTTGGTTGACAACTGTGCCCCAGGTGAGCAATATTATTCGACAAGTTGTTAAAAATTAGTTTTCATTTGTAGGCCTACTTTACGTTTGTAGTGTTTTATCCTCGTGTTTATAAACCTCCCATACCGCGGTCGTCTCACGCTATTTCGAGTGTCGCGTCATAGATTTTCCGTTGACTTCGTATCGAGTTTCTGTGTGGACAACAACCCACGTTACCTTTCTCACTCTAAATTTCTTTCGTGCTGTACTGTTCGCATCACTGTTTTTTCCTTTCCTCTTTTCTTCTCGAGGTCTCTGTCCACAATGGGAGGATTGGGATCCACATAACAAAGTTGAAAATACAACTGAAGCGATGAACCTCGCCGACGACCATCTGGGTGTGGCGCAGGTGAAAACAAAACACAAGCGCACAAAACAATGGGGCATGAAATGTTGACTTTTGTTCTGTCTATGCTTCTGTTTTCACTTTTATTACGACTGTTTGTTGCATCGACCTGTTGTTATATTATGATCATAATGATATGCTGTTGCCTGTGATGTGTTGCATGTACCATTTGCTTGCGTTGTGCGAATTCACTTCATATGTACCAATAGGGCTGTGTCCCGATTGGGAAGATTGGAATCCTGACGATGGCAAGGACAATGCAGCCGAAGCTATGAAGCTTGCAGATGAGTGGCTTGGCGTTCCACAGGTAAACTAGCCTTTACCAACACATATCGAGTTTCTGTAATGTTGCATGCAGGTTTCACATCCACAGCGGCGTTATGCACCGTTTGCTTTGAATGAGTTTGTTTGAAGCATTTTTGAGGGTTTGCTCACAAACAACCAGGGTCTAATCACATAATTCAAAATTGCATTTGACATGTTGTAAAGAAGTACCGACACATACATTATTTACATATTTTTGAAAGCTCGAAAATTACGGATTCGTTTAACACTTAAGATCATTCATAAAACCACTAAGCATCAAATTTACTTTTTATGGTGAAGTTTGTTTCGGTATTATGCATTAGAATGCTTTAACAATGTGATAGATGTTGCGTTTAAGTCGATTAGGTAAATAGAGTAAGTCATCATTTACAAAGACCGCAAAAATGTGCGACGGCAAGTGCGGCAGATGTGTTTACCAAATAAGGCATCGAACCTTACTTCGCCCGGTCTGTTGCGTCATTGTGTTCGCTCGCGCGTAACGTAACTGTGCCTGAAGCAAAAGTGGTAATTCACTGACGATCAAATCCAATTTTGCTGATTTTACGCCACCAAAGTTTAACGGCTTGCAATGAACTTGTAATTGTGTGTCATAGGTTATAACACCCGAGGAAATTACCAACCCCAATGTGGACGAACTGAGTGTGATGACCTATCTATCCCAGTTTCCAAAATCTAAACTGAAGCCAGGGGCGCCACTTAGACCCAAAACTAACTCTAAAAAGGCTCGTGCGTACGGAAAAGGTACCTAAAACTAAAAATGCGTTTTTATTTAAGTTTTGCAAGGATGCATGTTAATTGTGCAGGAGTTGAGCCAACTGGATTAAAAGTTGGACAGCCCGCACCGTTTACTGTTGAAACTATCTCTGCTGGAAGCGGTGAGCTATTCGTCTATTTGACGGACCCAGAAGGCCACAAACAGGAATTAAAGCCAGTTGCCAATAACGACAAGTTGAAAACATTCTCTGTCGCATATTACCCAATGATTGCTGGCAAATACAAGGTAACGTACCGACTACCGATGCTCTTTCGAATGATGTAAGGTACATACAAGACAACTTTTACTTGGTGTTTACGCGGCTGGTCTAAGCAAACGTGAATGTCAACATACCGGTGTGCCTGATCAGTGGCTATGAAATTCCGTTTACAGGTGGAAGTTTTGTTTGCTGGAAGTGGAATTCAAAAGAGTCCATTTGTAGTAGATGTGGAAGATTCTCCAGTGGATGTAAGTCGTGTTATAGCCAAGGGTCCTGGACTTCAACCTGGAAATGTGATTAACGCTCCTACCCACTTTGACGTATTTACTGAAGGTGGGTCTTAAACATTCGAAGTGGGTTGCTGTGTAATTGAACGAGTCTAAGGTTTAATCGATTCATACAGGCGCCGGCGTTGGACATGTGGACGTGGTAATCGAAAATCCAACCGGTTGTCAAAAATCCGTGGTTCCCAGCATAAAACCTATATCAGAAAATGTCTACCGCGTTACTTATACACCCGAAAAAAATGGTCCCCACCAGGTACATGTCATGTTTGCCGAAGAAACAATTCCGAAGAGCCCCTTTGAAGTGAACATCTCCATGCGTAAGTGTTGATCTATTTTGCAAATAAAAAATCATTACAATATAATATACTGTAGTTACGACGTTTTTGCGATATGATCAAATAGTTAAATGTAAGTAAGATTGCATCGCAAAAAATTTAAAACTGATAAAGCTTACATTTGTAAATTAAACTTACTTGTTTGTAACGCATATTTTTCCTGGGTAAAAAACGTTTAAAGCATGACAAACTGGCCACTAAACGCCAAAAAACGCAATTCTAATATCCTGTTACATCCCCATAACCTTTTCGAGCATAAATAACATGGAATACTAAAACGACTTTTGCACGTCACAGCATTTAATCCTGCAGCAGTTTGGGCGGAGGGAAAAGGAGTAGACCCAGAAGGTTTGACGATTCGTCAAAGTGCCGAATTTGTGGTTCACACTGAAAACGCGGGAGATGGCAAGCTGGAAGTAAAGTGCATTGGTCCAAGTAAGTAAAAACTAGGCATTCTCGACTTTTTCCCATTTCACTGCTTCGTTTTTATTAGATGGAGTAACGGAATTGGTAAATGTACGAGATAACGGCGATGGGACCCATTCCTGCGATTATTTTCCAGTCAAACCAGGACAGTATGTCATCGGTATAACATACAGTGGAAAGCCAGCCTCGAAGAGCCCGTATAAGGTAACGCACTGATAATTTTGTCCGCCTGTAAAACATGCCAGCACCACTAGACTTCTTTTCAGGTGGGTGCGATGTGATTCACTGTCCTGTAATATCATGTTGTTTCAACTCAGTTTGGGTTTGACTTTAACGTTTGAGTGAGTAGACATTTGTCGAGACGTGACGTCAGTCTCTTTAAGTCAAGTAATAGACCATGTCCTATAAAGGTAGCCTGCCTTTCAGGTTACGTCGCAAGCACTTTTTCGGCGTGTATTTGTTATCCCTTCACTTCACCGCTGCATGTCGCCGGCGGCTACACAAACTTGTGGTGTTGGTTTTGGACGTTTTATTGCTGCCCAATTTTGGCGCTGTCGTCGTTCCCCCAGTCAATGCCAGTCACTGAATTAGCGGGGGAAGGGGTCGTCACATTTTTCCTGTCAAACAACTTGTCTGCGATATTCATAAAGGTTCTATCGCTGGTTATTTCCTTTCATTGAAGTGGAATTGCTTCGCTAATACCAACTATGAATAACTGGATATGCTGTCACAAAAAGCAGTGGAAATGCGCTTGCGACGAAGATTTCAACTTACATGTCATCTGGTTTGCAGGTTTATATTTCATCGCCACCGGACCCCAGCAAAGTCAAAGTTCAAGGACCTGGCGTAGAACCAGGAAATATAGTTGGAGACCCGACTTATTTTGATGTGCTTACTTCCGGTAATTAAGTTTTGTAAATACGATAAAAAAGATTGTTTTGCCAACAAATGTTACATCCGCTATGTCGGATGCTGAGTTGTCATGAAACAAAAAAGCAGATACTCAATGTTAACAAGTGATCTGTTCTATACCAGCTGCGTTATCCGGTCGATTTTCAAGACCACTTGGAAATAAAGTTGGAAAATACTCTGGAGGTTATAAACCGACCACAGGTTTCTACAGCTCCTGCATGAATAATGTCTGTTTCATATTGTTCATGTATACTACATAACTTACAATCGTTTTCGGCATGATGTATAAACTACATCGGTGTGCATCAATTTGGCTTGCTCACGCCAGGCAATTACGTGCTAATATTGCAAAAGCGCTTCGTTTTGTCAAGTAAATTGGTGGTCAATTGTTTCTTGCTTGTTTGCCCGTTATGACGATATAAAGTTGTTAATTCAAATTTAAACTAAAACAAGTCAAGCAAATCATCACATAACGGCGGCATGCGTCATCTCAATACTGCTGTACGTTTTGTCAATTGTTTTGCTTATCGGCGGTTGTTGATTGCTTTTTATGGCTACGCAGATTCTGGGAAAGGAAATGTTGAAGTGACTTTAGTGGGTCCGAACGGGAAAAAAGATCTCATTCCAGTACAATTGGAAAGTCGGGGAAATGATGTCATTCGTGGCACCTACACACCTCAGCAAGCTGGCCCACACAAACTTTACGTGGAATTTGCCGGACAGCCTGTGCCGAAGAGTCCCTATTTAGTCGACATCAGTCCATGTGAGTTATTCTAACTTTTCAAAAACGACCGCAATTATTTAAAAACAAATGTATGGTGAAAACAAGTAAAGTTATTTGTTTCAGCAAGGATTACAGAGCCTAAATTATCCAAAGCAGCTTTCCAAATATTACCCAAAACATCAAGCAAGTTAGCCCCCGTTTCTAGCATCAAACCGTTAAACCTCGCAACTGCATCAGGTTCTCTTTCATTCCATATATTTGGCCTTGGTCAACAATCACACACCCATACCATAATGATATTTTCAAGGAAAATATCACCCTTTGCCCATTGTTTGCTCGAAATACTTCTAAACTAGTGTTCGAGACGATTGATTCATAAATCAACAGACAAAAGAGGTTCCCGTCGGTTTAGGTTGGTCTATTGCCGTCGAGAGCCTTTTGGTTGCTCACGGCGTGACTTTTTGGCCTGTATTATAGCTACAATAACTTACACATGCCCATAGGCAGTGCGGTTTACAGCATGTCGTATAAATTGCCTCCGTAAAACGACTGTGATCGGGTCACTTTGACGAACTCATAAATTTTAGTCAAACTGTGCGTCTTTTGTTAGCATTCAATGCGAACGCTTGTCGGGCCTATGGACGTGGAATCCAACCCACCGGGGTGCGAATGCGAGAAAAGGCAGAATTTCATGTCTCTGTGGAAAATGCTGGAGATGCCGACCTGAAAGCTGTAGTTAAAGGCCCACGTACGTACCATTGTATAGAACTAGTCAATCAGTGAACACGGTTAACCTTTACACAATTGCATGTCCAGGGGGCAACGAGCCAGTGACCATCAAGAAAAGTAGCAAGCCTAACGTGTACGATTGCGAATACTACCCATTAAAAGCGGGCGATCATACCGTATCTGTAACTTACGGTGGAAAACCCATTGCAAGAAGTCCATTTCAGGTTGGTGAAATGTTTGCGTTATCGTTTGCAATTACGCCATTACCAATATTACTGTAATGAAGGTTAATGCATCCGTGTTTGTCCCATGACTTCATTAACATTATATGTTTTAGAATTACTTTAAGTTTTAAACTCGGACCTAAAGCTATAATGGCGTGTGACGTTGTATAAAAACTGATGCACCGAAAACTAATTAGGTCATGAACTTCGATGGATATAAATTACCGTGAAAATATTGGTTACACTCACCTGTCGACATTAAAGCTTTTGACCGTTTGTTCCAGTTGTGTAAGAACTTCTGGATAAGTAAGCTTATATGTACAAATTCGTCTGGGTCTAGGACATGTAAAAAAAACAAGTGAAAATTAGAGATCAAACACAAGTAACATTTGTTGAATTTTTTTTATTCCGGACAATCCTAAGAAGCTGGTTTAAATACGGACATATAGTTTATGTTCACACAATCACACCACATATTTTTTAGGTTGCTGTTGGGAACGAGGCAGGTCCACAGAAAGTGCGGGCGTATGGTCCTGGATTGCACGAAGGAAAAGTTGGTCATTCAGCTGACTTTGTTGTTGAGACAACTGGGAGCGATGTTGGCCAGCTTGGTAAGTAATTTATACCTCCCCTGTCACATTATGGTTGCTTAAAAACATATTGTTGCTCTAGGTTTTTCGATCGAAGGTCCGTCTCAAGCCCAAATAGATTGCGAGGATCGTGGCGATGGTTCATGTGACGTAAAATATTACCCCACAGAAGCTGGTGAATACGCGGTTCACGTCATATGCGACGATAATGACATTAAAGGATCACCCTTTATGGCCCACATTGAACCAGCTGATGCCAAAACAAATCCAGACAAGGTGAAATATTTTTTGGTCTTACATTTAGAGAATGTACTACTTACATTTACGCATTTTAGGTCAAAGCGTTTGGTCCTGGATTGAATTCTGGCGAACCTGTATGTGGCCATCCCACAACATTCACTGTAGACGCACGGCATGCAGGTGATAAAGCACCAGTGGATGTTTATGCCAAAACGGCTGAAGGCGAAGATATTCCAGTAAAGATCAAAGAGAATCACGATGGGACTTACGAGTGTTCATATTCACCTCAAAAACCTATCAAACACACTATTATTCCGTCTTACGACGGTGTGGCGGTCAAGGACTCACCATTTAGGGTAAACTATACTAAAAATAGCAGGTCCGATTTTGTTTTTAACATTTGGGCATAATAAACAGGTTGCCGTTCAAGAAAATTCCTATCCAGACAAGGTGAAGGTATACGGTCCTGGAGTCGAATCTGGCCTCAAAGCAGAGGAACCGACATATTTTACAGTGGATTGCTCCAAGGCTGGCTCTGGCGATGTTAGCATTGGCATTAAGTGTGCAGCGGGCGTGATTGCCCCAACTGAACGCGACGTTGAGTTTGAAATAATTAAGAACGAAGCATCGGACACATTTACTGTCAAATACACACCACCGGGCGCAGGTATATTTGTTGATGGAAATTTTCATTCTACAATGCACTAAAAATATTTTTCCAAACAGGAGAACATACTATTATGGCTTTGTTCGCCGACAAGAAAGTTCCTAATACACCTATAGTTGTTAACGTTGCCTCGTCGCACAACGCTAATCGTGTTCGAGCTGAGGGACCAGGGATCGAACCGGACGGTAACACATATACTATTCCTGCTAAATTAAAAGCAAAACGTATTTCGTGACCAAATCATTTGCTTTTCTGGCAGAGGCCCAGTGCGGAGTGCCAACCGAATTTAAAATCTTTACGCGAGGAGCTGGTAAAGCTAAACCGGATGTTCAGTTTAAACCTGCACGTGGTTCTTACAGAGCCCCAGCCAAGGAGCCTGAGATTATTGACAACAAGGTGGAAACAAGCTATTTAATAATTGATTGGTATTTTCTAATCGCATGTGATCATTTTGTTCGTAGGATGATACATACACAGTAAAATACACACCGCATTCAGACGGCCCAATGGATGTTGACGTAACTTATGGTGGTGACAGAATTCCAAACAGCCCTTTCCCTGTAACAGTTGCACCACAACTCGATGTTAGCCAAGTCAACGTGAAAGGGCTAGACGAAAGTATGTAAAGTTTTACTTAACAGAAAACATCGGTTTTAGACTATACAATGTTCCAAATCAAACATTTAGAGATGGAAGTCGGAGTACCAAAGGTGTTTGATGTCCTCACAGCTGGTGCTGGTGGAAAAGGCAAAGTGGATGTTGACGTTATTTCACCGTCCAAACTTCCCGTACATTGTCATGAAAAAGATATTTCGCGCGGAAAAGAGATTTCCTTTACACCTGAAGAAGAAGGTGCTGTAAATCGTAAACAAGTTGGTTCAATTTTTTTTTGCTGACATTATTTTTTTTTCTGCTTAGGTCCATATGAGATTGAAGTGAAATATGATGAAGTTCCCGTCAAAGGCAGTCCTTTTACAGTAGAGGCGCTGGTTCCACCAGACGCAAGCAAAGTTCGAGCGTATGGACCAGGCTTGTCTGAGGGTGTTGTTGGAAAATCAGCTCCATTCACTATTGAAACAAAGGATGCAGGCAAGAAAATGCATTCAAAAAACGGACAAGAAGACTGTTCAAAAATTAAAACTGTGACGTTTAATTTAGGAAACGGTGGTCTTGGTTTAACTGTTGAGGGACCGTGCGAAGCAAAGATCGAATGTATCGACCAGGGTGATGGCTCGTGTTCTGTGTCTTATCTTCCAACTGAGCCTGGTGACTATAAGATTAACGTTCTGTTTGCCGACGAACACATTCCTGGATCACCTTTTAACGGTACGAAACTGATCGTAATGTTAACCGATTACCTTTCCACAAAAACACCTTCGTTTATTGTTTATGACATTAACACAAGATTTGCCTGATAACAGTTTTTGAGGGTTATTAGTTCATGGTAACAGGAAGTTATTTCTGTAAAAAGTCGTTTACTGGGTAATACTTGACCGGGCGTTCGAAATGGTTCTTTAATAATTAGCATGGTGGCAGTGCTGTGTATGTAACGCGGTGGTCTATTTTTAGCTTTGATCGAGCCGCAGTTTGATGCAAGCAAAGTTAATATGGTCGGTCCGGGTTTGGAAGAGGGTAAAGTTGGGTCACCCAGTCATTTCGACGTCGATTGCACAAACGCAGGAGTTGCTCCCTTAAATGTTGAAGTTTTTAACGACGACGGATCGTCTGTCCCTGTCAATGTCAGAGATAATGGTGACGGAACTCACAGGTACGTGAAAATATACTTATGATTTTCGTGCTCTAGTGATATTGCATATGACCAGATAAAATTGTGCTTTAGTGTCACATTCGTCCCCGACAAGCCAGGTCAGGAAGCTATACATGTTACGTATGGAGGCGTGGGTGTTCCAAAGTCTCCAAAAACGGTCGAAGTGAAACCGGATATTGACACAAGCAGTATTCGCACATATGGACCTGGTGTTGAACGTGAAGGTACTTTCCCTAAACTTTGATTCCCGCAGGAATTCGGTTTACAAGCATTTTTATTTGCAGGTGTTTTAGCTGATGTCGACACGACATTTACGGTCGATGCTTGCTCACTTGCGCCTCATGGTGGCAACCACATTAAGGCAAATGTAGTTGCCCCTGACGGGCATTCTTATCCTGCTGAGGTCATCGACAACAATTTGGGAACGTACACCGTGAATTACATGCCGATTGAAAAGGGTATGTGTTAACAGAGTTTTTTTTCCGAGATCAAGAAATGTAACAATTTCTATTCTAAAGGAACACACGAAGTAGCAGTGACGTATGATGACGTGCCTGTCCCCGGTTCACCATTTCCTGTTGATGTTGATGAAGGTTGCGACCCCAGCAAAGTTCGTGCTCACGGCCCGGGTCTTGAAAAAGGAACAACGAACAAACCGGCCAAATTTACAGTGGACACTCGTGGGGCAGGGACAGGGGGACTTGGACTGGCTATTGAAGGTCCATCAGATGCCAAGATCACATGCACAGTAAGTGTTATTACCTTAGTTTGACAACAATATTTATAAATTTGTAACAAAAACTTTTGCATACAGGACAGTAAGAATGGAACTTGTGCGGTTGAATATTTTCCAACTGCCCCCGGCGATTATGAAGTTAACATCACGTACGGAGGGGAAAACATCCCTGGTTCACCATTTCTTGTATCAGTTAAAGACGTTGTTGATCCTTCAAAGGTGCTTACGAATAACTATTTTGTACTGGTTGAACTGCATGTGTAATTTAAGTTTTTGAAAAATCATGTTTAGGTCGAATGCAAGGGTCCTGGATTATCACCTGGTGTTCGGGCAAATATTCCTCAGAAATTTGAGGTTGATTGCACCAAAGCTGGTGTGGCACCACTTCAAGTTGCTGTAAAAGGTCCAAGAGGTAAATTATAAAAAAGCGAGAGTTGAAATTCTACAACACACCCGTTTAGGGCTCGGCACCAAGCAATCAAATTGTGCAGTACCTGTTAAAACATTGTTTTTACAGGTATCAAAGAAGACGTCGACATCGTAGATAATCATGACGGCACATACTCAGTCGGTTACACGCCAAGCAAAGAAGGGTCATACCAGGTTCAAGTGTTATATGCCGATGAAGAAATTCCACGGAGTCCATTCCGCATCCGAGCACAACCTACTCATGATGCAACTAAGGTATCAAAACTATCATATCAAAAATACAAAGGGGTGTAATGCATTTAATATATTAGGTCGTTGCCGTGAAATTGTTTTCACAAACATAGAATGCAGCTTGTTTTAACAACATTTTTTTCGCTATATTAAGGTAAAATGCACAGGGCCAGGTGTAGCTGCAAGTGGCGTACCTGCTTCACTCCCAGTGGAATTTGACATTGACGCAACAGATGCGGGAGACGGTGTTCTTGCTGTTCAAATCACGGTAAAACAAACAACTTTTTACAAATTGCATTAATATACAATCAGGTACACTATTCACGGTTTTAAATAATCTGAGCAAAAAACCAGAGCCAGTATTTGTGTGTAAAACATGACTACGTTTCGACAAGTGCTATTATCACCAAAAATAAAGGCAACAGAAGGCATGCAACTAGATGCCGCACAACAGGAAAAAAACGACAAGTAAAAGGTAAAAGCAATCAAACGGCTTCTGTTGCTTTTATTTCTTATGACCTGACAATAGCACTTGTCGTAGTCATGTTTTACACACAAATATTGGCTCGGATTTTTGCTCGGATTTGAAATCGTTTTCTGTTCAATTCCACAACACTCTTTTTCATTTGGCGACATCGTTGAAAAATTTTAGAATCCCACTCGCCAGAAATACGCAATGGAAATGCCAGTGGGCGAAACTGTAAAAGAAAAATATAAGGCCGATAAAGCGAGTAAACCCGATTCACATGAAGGAGTGGGAGCAGCATTGCAAAGAGAGCCTGACGTGGTTAGCGCCACTGTAAGTTGCGAAAAATATCGCTTCTTGCCTGATTCTGGGTGCTGCTCATACAAATGCTTTATGTTCGATCAATTATGTTGTTGCTGTGCCGCTGGAATAATCACAAAATGTACATCGCTATTTTGTTTAAATAATCATTCGAAAAGATGGTAATTCGAAAGCATACGATACGCATGCGGGTGCAAAAACAATAAAAATTAACAAAACAGCTAACTGGTGCATATTGCAATGATAAAATAATCTATTGCAAAAAATCGGCTGTGCTGATGTTGTCATGGAACTAATGCCCGCAAAAGAAACCGTTTTATTTATCGCTAACAAATACTGTAAATGCTTGCTAAGAAAATTATTTCTAGCTGTCTTACAGCACTGCAATTACTTTTATGTTTGCACGAATGTATTGCTACCGTAACCAACCAAAACTTTGATAACATTAAAACGAACGCAAATTTCAGGATTCCAACGGGAACCCGAAGAAAGCAACTATCCGTGATAACAAGGATGGAACATACACAGTTGCATACGTACCAGATCTTGCTGGCAGATATACAATTTCGGTAAAGTACGGTGGAGACGAAATCCCTTATTCACCGTATCGCATCAGAGCGCACCCCAGTGGCGATGCAAGCAAATGTCTTGTTACTGGTAAGTCAGTTTATATTTATTGTATCTTTATTTTCCTTACTTTTTTCATGAACTTTTTCTTCTTTCTCTTCCAAAAAATGGAAATAAACCTTTTTTCTGTTTCTTCTTCTTTGATGCTTCCAGTCTCTTTTGGTCGAGGTGCGTTGTTCAAATATGTGATTTTAAATTGTTGTTTTTACAATTTTTACAAACTTATTTTCCAAACAGGTGATGGTCTTGGGCCCACAATTGTCATTGGTGAAGAGGCTGTTATATCTGTCAATCCAAATGGGGCTGGAAATGGTAAAGTCACATGTTCGGTGGTGAAACCTGATGGTGGGCAACTTGAGGCAGATGTGGTCGAAAACAAAGATGGGACATTCGATATATTTTACACCGCACCAGAACCGGGATCGTACACCATCAATGTTCAGTTTGGGGGAGTTGATGTGGTGGACAGTCCTTACCGCGTCACTGTAAGTTGCGTGTTGTATTGAATAAATTTGTTTTGAAAGCGGTGTTATTACTTGCACTTATTTGCCAATGGACCTAAACTAAACGATAATGTGCTTGGTTGCTTGTTGTAAACTGCTAAACACATTTTTTTGTTTTCGGCTTGTGTTTGTCTACACCGTAAAAGTAAATGCAGTTGAGTGTATATTGCAAGTGAGTTTTGTCATTGCGTTGCATGCGAACGATTCGTCATGCTATTGTTGTCATGCATCCCTTATTGTAGGCTGATCATGGTTCAAAGCCAGTTGAAGTCATTGAAGACCTGGTTCAAACCACAGAAGTTGCTCCCGCATATTCGTACATGAATGGCGACAACCGGGTAAACAAACATTTATGACATGCGGTTTGATGTTGGCTTGTTAAACGGTGTGCTGTGCGGCGATATGCATGAAATATTGTGTTTTGTGTCTATCTATTTTACATCGAATATTGTTTCACCAGGCCATCGACCAGGTGGATGGAGCAGATTCCCTCCGTCCAGTCATGCTTATGTTCGATATACCAACAAGACACGGAAAGCTAACAAGTAGGATTACTCAACAATAAATATTATAGGTCTACTTAATATAAGGTAACACGGCATATCTGTTGTAAGTATTGCCCAGCGGTTCATTAATAAACATGTAGGTGACAAAACGGCCAAACCGAAGGTTAAGCAGTAAAAGCCACACGCGGGAAATTAAGTCGGCTGTGGAAAAAACAATAAGTTAATGCAAATCAATCAACGTGAATGTGTGTAGTGAGCCTACGGTTGTGACCACCCAAAAAACAGCTCGTGCCCCCACTGTTATAGCCAATCATGTAGTTTTTGTAATGTAAATATAAACATAAAATATAAATTGGCAATATATCAAAACTATTCCAGTTTTTAATGTGCTGATATTTTTTCAATAAGTGCAAGTATAAGAAAACACGTGACCTGTTTGCAGGTGAAGTTACAACTCCTAGTAACAGCAAAGAAGTACCAACCATCAAGGACAATAAAGATGGGACTATATCTGTGCAGTACCAACCACACGAGACGGGACTGCATGACATGTCGATCTACCTTGACAACGAACATATTTCAGGTTTGTTTACGATTCATTTTTAGGTTAAACTGTGACCTATGTAGTGTGTAGACAACTTGCGGTTACGTTACAGGAAGTCCCATTCAGTTCTACGCGGATGTAGTGGCTCCGGGACATGTCACCGCTTACGGACCAGGTTTGGTGACCGGAAAAGTAGGCGAACCGGCTAATTTCACAATTGTGACAAAAGATGCAGGCGCAGGTACGCTTTCTTGTTTAAGAGTAGTCTTGGAATAAGCAAATCTCTGAGGTGCTTAGCTGTATGTCTAAGTTTTGCATTTGAAACACTTGGTTAAAAAAAAGATTTAATTTGCACAATATTACTTTTATTTACATTTTCTGTTAACTGTTTGTTTGCAGGTGGATTGGCACTGGCGGTAGAAGGACCATCAAAAGCAGAAATCTTCTGCGAGGACAACAAAGATGGGACTTGCTCGGTGTCGTATCTTCCTACAGCACCAGGCGAATACACAATTACGGTGAAGTTTGATGATCAAGACATTCCCGGATCTCCCTTCCTTGCAAATATTGCTGGTGAGAACTAGGAAAACATGGATGTAGTGGATGTGTGATGTGTAAATCATGGGTCATTTTGTGTGTATAGGTGGTCCAGACCAAAGAAAGTCGAAGCTAGCTTATGGAACTACAAGTGACGTGGCTCTGAAAATTAACGAGTGTGATCTCTCAATATTGGCGGCCAGTATTGTTGCTCCGTCAGGTCACAAAGAAGATTGCTGTCTTAAAAAATTACACAATGGCCATATTGGTAAGCTCATAATCTATATGATTTCAGTTTTAATTTTACAGATTCAAGTTATTAATTTTAACGACAAAAATACTTACTTGGTTGATACGTTTAATATATTTGTTATGTCAAAATGGTAATGACTACCCGTGCCAAAATTTGTGCTCGTGGTGTAGTAGTAGCCTAGTTTATCCCACCTATCTTAAACAGTACGATAATCAGAAAGCAAGTAACAAACTATAAACACGCAATGTAGTAGTTTGAATTCGATCAAACTGTACCAAAACATTATGGAAAAACCATCCCGCGTGCCAGGGTTTGTCGACCCCTGGTTATACCCTTCATTATATTTCTATATTACCCACTTCAATTTGCTCAGGTATTTCGTTCACGCCCAAGGAAATCGGTGAACATTTGGTGAATGTGACAAAACGTGGACAGCACGTGACTAACAGTCCCTTCCACATAATGGTCGGAGAGTCAGAAATCGGTGACGCGAGCAAAGTGAAAGTGACTGGTGATGGATGTAAAAAATGTTGCGTCATGGAAAAAACGAACTTTTTGGTGGACACTAGAAACGCTGGTTAGTTTCATGTTTTTTGTTAAAACATTCTTATTCTACGTTGCTATTTTAATCTCATTTCTACCTTTGTACCAAGCACAAAATTTAGGACACTTTAGTTTTGACATTTAGTTTGTATCAAAGCGCATTGTGTGTATATTTCTAGGTTACGGTGGCTTGGGCCTGTCAATAGAAGGACCGAGTAAGGTTGACATCAACTGTGAGGATATGGAAGATGGAGTGTGCAAGGTCACATACACACCACAAGAAGCTGGAAATTATATCGTAAACGTGAAATTTGCCGATAAACATGTCCCCGGTTCTCCGTTTACGGTCAAATGTAAGAAGTAGTGACGGTTAAACAACGTCATTCGTTTAAAACAGCTCTTGTGTTTTGACAGGCGATGGTGAAGGTGCGGTGCAAAAACACAGCATCACCAGACAACAAAAAGCAGCATCAGTAGCCACAGTTGGAAGCACCTGTGATCTTAACTTGAAAATACCAGGTATATTTTTGTACATTTTCTTGTATGTCACTTTCTTTTTTTCACTTTCTATCTATTTTCTGGCGTCTTACTTTCTTCTATTCCTTTCCGCTCGGGATGAACAGAAAACTGGAAACACTCTTTATCTACAACCTCGCGACCATCTAGTGCCTCATCTTCCTACAGCCAGTCTTATTCAAGAATGGAACAGACCTCGTATAAAAGCTCGTCACTGGGTGGCGCACAAACACAGACATATGTCCAGGAAAAATTCGGTGGTCCTGTTTCTAATACTTCATCTTCTTCTCCTTTTGTTCCTAAATTTACTAAAAATCTGACGAAGTTTGGAACTTTTGAACATCCAATATACAATAAAGGCAAGACTTTTATTGTAACACAATATGTTTTCAAAAGCTTTTTCGCTGGCAACCTGCCAATAATCTGACAATTTTAACTCTTAACTCTTATAGGTGCTGGAGTCGCAGATCTTACTGCCGAAGTAAAAAATCCCAGTGGTCACAAAGAAGATGCTGAAATTGTAGAAACCGATCAAAACGCATACAGCATTAGATTTGTTCCGAAGGTATGAATTGATACATTAATTGTGTTCATCACCTGTGTGTGTTTTTTATTTTACGTGTTTTGAATGTTAGGAGATGGGAGTCCACACCGTAAGTGTTCGATACTTGAACCAGCACGTACCAGGAAGTCCATTTCAGTTTACTGTTGGACCATTGGGCGAAGGTGGGGCAAAGAAAGTTACAGCAAGCGGACCCGGACTGGAAGCAGCCACTGTTAAAGTGCCTGGTAAGGAAATTTGCAGCGTGTAAATATGACCAAAATCAATTTCGTTCACTAAATAAACACTGCTAATATTATTCAGCTGATTTTTGCATTTGGACCCGAGAGGCTGGAGCTGGTGGACTCTCCATTGCCGTGGAAGGACCTTCAAAGGCAGAAATTAACTTTGAAGACCGCAAGGACGGATCTTGTGGAGTTTCCTACGTTGTCACCGAACCAGGTCAGTTTCTAGATAAAAATGTGCAGTCAGCTTTAACAACAGAACAAATCTATGAGTGTAACAAAAAAAAACTAGATTTTCAACTTGACCGACATTTTTGTATATCATACAAACGTATTGCATCTTTTCTTTAGGAGAGTATGAAGTTTCTGTGAGGTTTAATGATGAACATATTCCAAACAGCCCATTTCCTGTTCATGTGAGCGGAGTTGGTAGCGGGGCAGTTGATTCAGTGAGTAAAACAAAATCTTTGTTGTTGTGTTGAATCATCACACAATCTGTTTTTTGTTCATAACAGAGCCGCTTTAAGTCGGACTCTTCTAAAGTAAAGTCGTTCGGTAGTGGGTTGCGCCGAGCAAAGATTGGTGAAAACAATTCCTTCACAGTTGACTGCGGAAATGCAGGTGCGTTGATGTTTTTGGACTTAACCTCTATAAACAGGCTACAAATATTTTTTCTCTATGCTGTTGGTTAAAGTATTGTTAAAACTCGTATTCTTTGGTTGCACCTGCATATCGGTATAGATCCCATGTCTGCAAAATCAAAACAAAACTTTTGCGCCGTTATTGGACAAAACATAAACTAACAACCTTATAATGTTTTGCCTGATGCGTCGTTCAGTTATGTTTGAAAATAAATAAGTTTTTTGCAGACAGTGCACATTATTTCGGCCTATGAGGTCTCATTAGTGTAGCTGGTGACTTTTACATAAAATGTTATTTTCGTTCTGAAAACTTGGGTTGATCAAGAACGCTTGTTGCATGCTGTGTACAGGGAGTAACATGTTGCTGGTCGGCATCCACGGCCCGAGCACGCCCTGCGAAGAAGTCCATGTGAAGCACATGGGACACAAAAGGTACACCGTCACTTATACTGCGAGAGAATCCGGACAATATCTGCTTATTGTCAAATGGGGAGAAGAGCACATTCCTGGAAGCCCATTTCAAGTTACTGTGCCATGAGCCACATGGAAGTTGGTGGTAGAGCATCAAAACGTTCAATCAGCTTCGTACTACCAATGGAAATGAACAAATGGTGGTACAGCTTCTTTTGCCGATAGACGCAACAAACTAAGGATGTTTATGAGCACCTGTGTTTATGTTTTTGCGTGCTATATTATAACATTAGAATAGTATTGACGTTGTAGTTGTTGTTGTGCTTGTTTTAAATTTGATCAATCATTGTCGGCCCTTACATATGTTTCAAGTTTTTGAATTATGGCTTCTTCGAAAGTGTTGTCAAAATGTACATTTTATCGTCAAGCGCATCAACAGTCTCGTGTGTAAGTTGCGAATGCATGTTGAACCAGATTGTATACTAGTTGCATAGCTTTATTTTTCTGTATTTTGCATGCCTGCCCGATTGTACATGCAAAAAATCAAAAAATCCACATGCTTTCATGCAGTATATCATTATTGGTGCCGTTATAATCTCAACAATAAAATATCGGATGGAATTTTGTGAAAGCAAAGTTTTCATTGCCTCTGTTCAGATCAGTAGGTTCCAAACTTTTTATTATTCTTTGGTTACGGTCACGAAACAGATTTCTTTAGCTTTCCCAGTCCAAGCTAATCTATCGTCCACACTACATAAACAGAAATTACTTATTTCTGAAGTTACTAAAAAAACATAAAAATGATGTACCAGAAAACAGAAATTAGCCTAAAAATCTTCCACTTGCAACATAAAGTAACAACCTCAGGTACTGTTTTCGCGTTTCTGTCATTTTCTGTCGAAGATATCGGCCAAAGAAAAATCTCAATATTAAACCGTGTCAGTATTTAAATATATCACCAAGTTATTTTTTTCGAGTTGATGCTGCGCCCTTTCGTAAAAATTTAAACATTGCGACACAACTTCGGCGTAGCCTCTTCAGTTTTAAAAATGTATAGCCTACATTATTGGTCCCAAATTATGGTGTTTCAATGCAACTTGTATAACGTCACAACATTATCTAAGTTGATATACCTTGACACAGTAATATATGTTTTCCAATGAAAAGGGGCGCAAAAAATACCGAAAAACGATAGAGAAAAAAGGCTGTCCCGAAATGGAAAGAATGGAAATGATTTGAAAAAAATTTGGAACATCCTTTGAATTTAAAACCTGGAAAGTTTCTACTTCTGATGGGTACAGATCAATTTGATGTGTGTGATGCAAGAAGAGAAGCAATCGGTGCATTGGCACACGTATAATGATCAAAATACGAAACGGTTAATAAACTTACACATTACAAATAATGTTGTCGAATGGAAAAGATAAAGCTATGATAACATTCTTACGTTTTTATTTTTAACGTTTAAGGCAAACAAAGTTACGTCTTTCGGTTTTTACGTTATGACAGTTCCAATGGAAACAAAAATTATCCGTTTTACTGTTACTGTACTTATTTGAAGTTTAGTGTAGGGCTTCGCTAGACTTTTCTAAAGGAAAATTTACACCAATAAAACAACATGTATGTTACAAAGCATTTGTTTTGTCGTGAAATGTCGATCATCGCCAAACGTTGTAAGTTTATAGCCTGGTCGTCGCGTGCGATTAAATCGTGCACCAATGTATATCTTGTAGTTCTATGGCCAGTAATCGGTAGCGAACGTATTGCACAATCCGTGTATGGCAGTGGTTTTCAACTGGTGGTCCATGAAGACTTTTTGGGTGGTCCACAGGACGTTAATTATATTTTGTGTTAAATTAGAAATAAGCTAGTTTCATATGATTTATTGAATATTTATGACATAAAAGCTTATCCAAGTTGCTGGCCATTTGTTGTTATCTGTTATCTAAAATTATGTATTGAAAGATTTTATTTCAAGCCAACAGACTTGTTGTGGATGCTTTCTTTGTCCTTTTTTAACAATGGACTGGTCCACCATACTTTTTTAATTGGACTGGTGGTCCATGGCCTGAAACGAGTTGAGAACCACTGGTGTATGGTTTAACATCATGTGAAAAACATTTGTTTCTAAAACAATAATCGATACTGTTTATATGCCACCCTAAGCTTGGAAATGCGCTTTTCCGCATCTTTTTCTTACAGCAGAGTCACTGAAATTTGCAATGCTCTAGAATAATTGTGCTGCGGCAACTGTTTTACCGTTTTTTGTTGCCATTAAGATTTTTTTTCTTTCGTCAACATTTCTAATCTTTTACGTGCTTCCCGTCGTTAATCGCAGCCAGTCAAGAGTCATTTGACGATCCAGCAACTATAGAAACGCGAATACTGCAATAACTGAGATCACCACATTAAAACGAAAAGTGGATTTCTAAACAAGCAACAAACAGACTACATTGTGTTGCAAGTAGACGCCAAATGGTCGAATGCAGAGAATTCCTTAGGCAAGTTGGTGACGCATCGTCTGCATGGGTTTTACAACTTTGCCAATCCGGTAAAATAATTACTGTATCCCAAGGCTTCCTAATTAAAACAATTGTTCAGAAGCAATTTGCCGATGTAATAATTGGGATCTTTACGCTTTTACCAAAAAAATCCGTGGGACGAAAAGCGGCGGCAAGGCACGCACCCGCGCGCACACACACAAAGAGGCAATCTATGCAAGGCAAAGTATGGTGCGCACACACACGAGATTCCGCGTTCCGGTCGCGAAAGCGCTTACGAAGGAGGAAAGCCGCCATGCACGCGTTCGTCCAGTTCGTGAACCACAGGACCGGAGCTGTTCGAGCCACTGTTGGCATTTTGCTGCTTTCAAAACCAAACATCGTCAGCTCACAGCCTCAGACGAGACGCGCAGCCGCGCAAAACGTAGCCGGAAATGACGTCAGTAATCAGATCTGACGAGATACTCACGACGAAAGCAGTACTGTCAGCCTGTCAGCAACACCGTACAGCCAGTCTTGCAACTGCCCTTTATGAGGAAATGACCATGCCTTAGAGTACGAGCTTCGAGATGACTAAATGCTAAACAAAGCTTAGCGAAAATAGAAATACTACGATATGCGGGAAACAGGAATAGATGCAAGAGAAAAGTAGCGACAATTCCGTAGTTCATAGTCATTAAACCGAGATGGCCGTATAACACACATGGTCAATGTAATCGCTGTTGTGTAACTTACGATTTTTATCTCCCATAAAATTGAATAATGTAAGTGTACCGTTAGGCAAGTCAAACTACTGTAAAACTGCTAAAATGCGAGGTGACAAACGAAAAACATCCAAAAGCAGTACTGATTCGCGGCAAGGAAGAAATCAAAACGTCGAAAAGACAACAGTGTACCACATTGATACAACCCTGAGCATAGATAATGACTTGAAAGAAACAACCGGGAGCATAGGACAAAACCGAAGTTGCAAACAAGTTGGAGACAAAGGATTTAAATCGACTGATCTGAGATTGAACGTTGCTAAGCATCAAAACGACGCAGAACCTTCCGAAAAAAATGCCAACGGTTGCAATCCTACAAAGCCGTTGG
Source organism: Phallusia mammillata (assembly GCF_965637545.1). NCBI lineage: Eukaryota > Metazoa > Chordata > Ascidiacea > Phlebobranchia > Ascidiidae > Phallusia > Phallusia mammillata. The sequence continues at coordinate 12,029,560 of NC_137257.1, forward strand.
TGTCAAACAACATGCAAGTGGATGAACCTGACGGGGCTACAACGAACAACGAAACTATCAGTCACGGCGATGACAAGGATGAACTACAGAAAGAAAACGAAGATTGTTCGGTCAAGTCCAATTCGCACCAAAATGTCGCATCAAATTTTTACTCAAGGTTGGTTTGTTTGTTATGGTTTCAAACGATACTAGCACCAAAGACCCCGAAAGTTCCGACATACATTCATTGTTTGTGCATGAGTTGTTGTGCATCGCTCCGACTGGTTGCACCGGATGTGATGTCATTCTTTCGCCTTCGCGTTTTCGCTATGATCCTTTGAGTGTGGTCGACGTAACGATGTGCTATTGTTTGCATCACTTCGTCAGTTTGGGCTAGCCTGAGTGATAAACCAGTATGAATAGCCTAAACGTTTAGGTCTAAATCTAAGTTATTTTTGTAAAAACAACTGCATCTATGTATAAAATAACTGTTGTCCACGCGCTGTCTTACATACTTCTATAATATCGCTCATTTGTAATTTCATTCTGTTTAAACTAAACATTCCCCCAGCAGAAAGTCATTTGAAAACGTACAGCCTCCACTTGTTTTACGGATTGTCTGCAAACGGTATGCAGCACAATTGTCAAAATCAACACGTGGCATAAAGGCTGTAAGTTTAATGCTGTCACATTTTAGCAGATAAATAATTGCACTGACAACTGCAATATTTGTCAAAATATATGTCTTTCGTTTGGACAACATTGGTAACTCAACTTACTACAAAAGATTTACATACGATGTCATGACTTTTTGTTAAAAAAACTGACAAAATGCCAAGTAGGTGAACCTTCAACAATAACATTTACGGTGCTTACCATTACACGTTAAATATAGTTATATTATTAAAAATGTTTTAAAAGAGCGTGATGACACACTACATACCAAGGGATTTCCACTGATATTCGGTACACCTAAGATTTTTAAGCTAAATATTTGCGGAAGAACTGTGTGATACTATACTTTTGTTTTAGCTTAAATTTGCTGGCTACTCGTGCTTTTATCAACGTAAAACTGGAACCGGTTGAAGTATCGGTGGCAGAAAGATGTGGAAAAGATTACATGTCTAGTTTAGAAAACAGGTTTGTGCCCATTCGTGTATGATTTATATGTTTGACAAACGCATCAGCATATTTAGGTTTCACCATATTTCAAACTTTTATTGTCATATGGTGAACAAAATATTTAACCTAATCGAATTGTCTTTCACTGACACATTTTATTGAAATAAAGACTCAAACGTTAAACATATATTGTTTTGAAGATTTTTTGACTATGTTTATTTCGTTTGCAGGACAAGCACTGCAGGGAGTAATACCAGTGTAAGCCTTTACCAACGCAGAAGTGAAAGTCAAAGTCCCGTTTCCCACGACCATGACCTGCAATATTTGCAATCTCACGCGGAACTTTCCCCACAAACATTTGCCGAGCAGTTGCGGCACAACGATTCGGCAAGCATGGTTGTTTGTCGATCACTACCCGGAAAAACATCTAACCAGGGTTTAGGTGCGTAGGTTATTTGTTTTCAGCAAGTTTTGAGGATGGTTTGCATTTTTACAACATGTAGCCGCATTGTAACATTTTTTTTCTGTAAATATATTTTAAAAACCGATTCTGTACATTTTTTAGACTCTACAAATACAAGTGGTGCAGGCCGAACCAATGGATCCTCGCTACATCATTTTGTTACTCGATACACCATCGAAAAACCCGACGAATCATCGAGGTTGGGACTTGACATATGCCTGGAAAATGATAGCTCCAACGAGGCAATAATGGAAGTGGAGTGTGGGGGAAACAAAGGTCTACTGTACGTAACCAAACTTTGCCAAGGAAGCAAAGGTTAGTTAGTTGTGTTATTCTAAATCAGGGGTGAATAACCTGCCGTACAGCCACATGCTGTGCCGAAGATGAATTTACCCGGCCGTGAACATGTGTATTAATACAGTGTTTCCTAACCAAAGTTGGGTCGCCTGTATAGGCTATTCTGTTGGGTCGCCAGTTTTTGTGACAATAAGAGCATCTACGTTACGTAGCGTTATTTTGTTATTTCCCAAGACTATAAATTGTTTCCCAATAACAATTTCATGACTATTTGGCGTGATATTGAATTATTCTGTTTGTGTGAGATCACTGCTAAGCGTTGTCTGGCTCATGCTTTGAACCAGCTCTAAAGTTGGCGGAAAAACGAATAATTTTTGTTTGATGTTTTTTATTTTTCAAACTGGCGTAGTAATTTTCGAAAAGCTTTCCTGATTTATAAACAAAAATACAACCCAAATAGTAAGAATGCATGTCCATGGGTCGCGAGAAGCCACAAAACAAAATTTTGGTAAGTATTTGGGTCGCGACAAAAAAAGATTGGGAACCACTGTATTAATACGCAATTAAGTACCGACGGCCGTGAATTGATTAAACTCTTTTCCGAGATATTTGGAGGCTTTAAAACAATGGTTTGAATGGATTTTACTGGAATGGAATCATATGTTATATATATACCTGTTATACCAGTCAATTTGCCAAGTTGTACGCAAGACTTGTTGTACGGTTATTATGTGCAAACAATTAAATTAACAAGCAAACAAACAAATGTAACACAATACAGCATAAGATTTGTCCATAAGGTATTGTGTCATAATATTCTTTTTACAACTCGCTTGTTGTTTTCACTCCACTTACAAAACACTGATTACATTTTTTTATTTAATTTTGGACCCACGCCCTCCTTGGAAATGTCTGACGCCCCCTGGTTAAGAACTACTCAGTCTTAGACTGTTAAGACAGATTGCCAAATCGTTCAGCTAAATCAATGGATAAAGTAATATCTATCTGAACTTTAAGGCAGATGCAATATTATAAAATAAATTCTTATCTTGATAACATCAATACATAAAACAAAAACATGGGACACTTGTGGCCGTTGGTAAAATAAAATCCCTTGTTCGGTAAACATGGGATGATGTTATTTTGGTATAACTTGGGAACTGATACACACTGGTGGTCAAGAAAAACAAAGTGCTCTATTTGAGAACACTAGTGTATATAAAAACTTGTTAAATATAATTTCGTTTCTTCGAAAACTTTCGTTTGGAAAGAGTAAAAAACACTGCACTCTCTAGCGCCTAATGTGTTTGCCGGTAGAGTGTTGTTGTGCCGGCAATACTACAAGTTTACGTCAAAAAACGGCTACTATATCGTTTTTCTCCTGTTGGCAAGCCAACATACCTAAACAACAAGAAAATACATACCGTATTTACTCGATTGTAAGCCGCATGTTGAGGTGTTAAAAAAATAATGTAAGCCGCCCTTGATTGTAAGCCGCACGCTGGAATTTTAGATAGGCCTACTGTTGTTTCATATTGCATCTTTCTGTTGTTACATAGTAAGTTATAACTATTTGCCCATATCTGTTAGTTACGTTGATAACTGTTTCCAACAGAACGTATATCGACGTATAATCTGTACATGCATACAAGTTTTGAACCTGAAATAAATTAAAAAGTTGGAGTGTAGAAATAATATCAGTATAAAATTAAAATGTAAGCCGCCCTCGATTGTAAGCCGCCCTCGATTATAAGCCGCACAAACGGCAGGTAAAAAAACAATGTAAGCCGCGGCTTACAATCGAGTAAATAGACGGTACCTTTTTTTCGATAGGTCAGTCAATTCTTTTTAACGATGAATGGTTGACCCCGAATGAATTTCAATTTATAAGCGGAAGAGAAACTGCCAAAGACTGGAAGCGGAGTATTCGTCACTGCGGAAAAAGCTTGAAAACTTTAATGACAAAGGGTGTTCTGCAAGTTCATCCACCTGTGTGCGAATGTGATTATTGCAAAGGACAAGCGTCGGGTAAAACCGTAAGTTGATTAAATTAAGTTGACTTGAAAAAAAAACATTAGTGCAAATGTTTTGCATTTAATTACAACATGTAGTGAATGCATATCTAAAAAAACGTGTCTAAATAATGTTTTTTTCTGTTTCGGATATTAATAAATCAATGGAAGACAGTTGATTATATTCATAAACTATACCAGGGTTGGGGAACCTGGGCCTTTTGGGGTAGTAAGTGCGGCCTTCGATGTAAAATTCTCTTTAAAGACCTTGACGTTGCACGCTACATCGAAAAAAAGAAAAATGTGAAAATTCTATTTTGATTCACCTTTATTTCCTTTCTAATTCTTAGATTACTATTTAATTGGTTCTAGACCAGATGTTTGTTTTTTCCATGAGACTACTAAGAGCTTATTGCACAACTATCTTATTTATGTGACAATTAACCAATTGTTTGCGCATAATCAGGCGGCAGTCCGAGAACTGGAAATTGCCCTTTGTCTTTCACGGGATTCGAACCCAGGATACTCCCGGGGACGAAACCCGATCAGGTTTTGTATATGGGTTAGGCGCGCCAGGCCATTCGGCCAAGTTTCCCGCCCATAATGCAATGTTTTAGATTTGTCTGTGACGTAACAAACATCTCTTAGAATAGATCATAGATATGCATAAAAAACGAACCTACAGGTAAAATAAATCCTGAATTTTGTAGTAGGAAATTTACTTAGGTTTAACATTGCATTCAGCTTTGACCGTGCTATTTGGAAAAAATACAAAAGACCATTATGTAAATAAAACTATTTGGAAACCACTGTTTTAAACATGAGAAACAGATAATGCGGCCTACACGAGTGTCGACAAAACGTTGGGTGGCCTTTATGAATCAAAAGGTTCCCCACCCCTGAACTACACTATAATCCAACTGCTTTCGGTGTTTGAAGTGAATTATTGAAGTGGCAGTTTTTTTATACACCCGTTCGTTGTCAAAATATTTTCGTCATTCACAGTGTAGACCAGTTCCATCATTTTTTTCTGTCCCGCTCAATCCTTAATTGAGGGGCGCGGGGGCAGCAGCTCAAGATTGAACCTTCACACTTCACGATTTGTATAGACCAGTAATGTAACCAAATTCAAACTATTATCAAATTCTATGTCAATGACAAACGCAGCATATCAACACTGTCCGTTGCACAAAAACAAACGACATGTCACAAAGTACAATTGCTTACCTAAATATTCACTACCACTCGAAAGTGTTAAAGTTGTGTTCTGCTGTTTTGTGTATTGGATATCGCAAGTGGAGATTACACTCATGACCCTGACAGCTCGTGATGCTTAGTTGTGGACCACTAGATCAGATACTGGTGTAGACAGGTTGTGCTGCGTCCTGAGGTCAGCATTTAAGTTGTAATAAGTCACTGTGATTTTTGGTGTTGCCTGCGGTGCGCCTTACACACTGCGAAGAACTGGTACGTTCATAACAGCAAAGTAGCTGGAAACAACTCGTCAGTTCCATGGCAGGAAGGAAGGAACTGTGCCGTTTTGAACACAACGAAGCAAGGGAAGGAAGCGATGAAGCACAGTGCGCACCACTCTGTGCTGTTTGTATTAGGTTTGACTGAATGTAGCTTAGCATGTTATAGGCTTTAATATGTAATATTGCAAGAGAAACAGGTAGGCAGCGATCGGGATGTTAAGATGGTTTATGTACATTATTTTCCGTAGTAATTCAGGTGATAGCTAGTTATGCCGCAAGGACTTTTATGAGGATAATTGTTTTAGCTTTTTGGTACATTTGACTGGATGTTGGCAAACAATAATTATGTATTGGTTCGACACTTAGCAAACGAACAATTATAAAAAGTGTCGCAAAGAAAGTCGTGGTGCAGATTGCAATTGCTAAATTGAAGTTGATTAAATTGATCAGCTTATTTAACAAATTTGTCCTTGCATGCAAAAAATAAAGTCACTGTTAAAATCTAGCAATACGGTGACCATATACCCTAACGTTTTAAAGCCAAATTTGCTTCTGGCATTTTGGCAAGAAATCTGTCTCATGGCTTGGTTTCGCAGGAAAATACCAAACCGGGTGTAGGTTTGCAAAACGACACTTCCTTGTGCGCTGACGACATGAACGATCAACCTTTGTCTCTTGTACGGAATGATGCTTCAGCAACACAATCTCTAAAACAAGGGTAGGGATATCCCTAAAAGGCCTTTTCAACACCAGTTCGACATTGATTTTTTAATTCGTGTAGACGCGAGGGTGGTCTAAATTCTATCATATCCCAATTGCATAACAAAAGGGCAAACATTGGAGTTGATGCAGTATCCCCAGGTGCTATGGAATCCTTGGATTTGAGGGTGAGTTCTTCCACCAACGGTTCAGGGAACAGAAAAAGACGAAATGATTCCTCTCATAATGACTATGCTGTAAGTAATTTTTTTCACAAACTTAAAGTTGTAAGTTTTTTTAATTTTTGGTTTACTTGTTTGTATTTGTAAGATCGTGCTATTTGAATTTTTTTAATTTAAACCTTTTTTCCTGTTAGAGTGACGTTGATGAAGATCATTCCGTTTCCTCGTCGAAAAAATATCTCTCTGATGCAGATGAAAGTAAGTACTAGACCCAAACCCATATTTGATGACCTCGGTTTGGTTGCGTTTTATAAGTGTTATGGACTTGACACGACTCTAAACCATATCTGTACAACTTTTCCCATAGTGTTTGAATTGAAACGTTAGTGCAAATAAGTTACCACACTAATTTTGTTATTCGTTTGTGTTATCTTTAATAAGTTATTTGTTTAACTACAACCGTATATTTTCTTTATTGCAAAATTGCCTTTAAATAACAGTTTATTATTGTAAGATTACCGAAATCAGAGTTACGATCAAAACAGTGGAAACACCCAAAGACAACGGTACGTCAAAAACAATTTGCTTTCATTCATTTCAATTATCGTATTCTATAATTTTTTGATTGTACTCGTACAGTACGCAGCCTAATCCACGTTGGGAGAACGAAAGATCAACGGACCCGCAAAACACTTTTAACCAGTGGTTAAACACCGAAAATGGCTTCAGGCCGTTTCATCGTCCCGGTTTTGGATATAGCGAGTATGCTTTATACGATGCAATGAAAAGGGCAGTCGCTTCGGTTGCGGCTCAACCAAATGGTTACTGCACACCGCCTCCACCTATGACCACGCGCCACACCGGAGGAGGTTTGTGACACTACTCATGTAAAAATACTTTTGTAAACATGAATTTGACACATATATTGTACTAACTTAAGGCAAGAAGCAGCCCATGATGGAATTGACTTCGCCACGCAACAAAAACCTGGACAGAAAGATGTCAGACGTATACTCTGACTGGGATTATCCAAAACCAATACCTCAAAACATGGAGCCTTTAAACGGAAATAACATGTACGTAGATTTGACTTACAACTGACGTGCTACTTTAAGACGCTCACAATTCTTCTTTAATACAGGTTCAATGATGTTCCTTTTCACAACCGGGTTGATCTTCGCACAAAAATAGCCCGATCCACCCCGGACCACAACAACAACTGGTTTAATATCCCTTCGTCACATTTTCAGTCAGAAAACAAAATGTCATTTTGTGACAGTGCAAGTAAAAGATACGGCTTGAAGTCTGACAAACGAGGCAAAATTGGAAGAAGTCCTTCGTCGCATAAAACGCGTTCGAAAGTGGGAAACAATAGGCAATCAAGCAATCAAAAGATGGTGAATCTGCACAATCACGCTATTCCCATGATGTCACTAACTTTTAAAAACAAAAGAATAAACAAGAAAAGCGACTCAGAAAAAGTAACCAGGTTGGTTCGGACTTCATATTTCCGTCCAAGTTTTCATCTTGAGCTAACCCAAATACTTTTAACTTAACCCAAGTAGTATCGCGATCACAACAAGTTATATTGTCCTCTTGGTTCTGTTGTGTCAATAAACCTGATATATTCTGGCTTACAAACAGTCTGATAACGTTGAACTTAATTTGTTGCATTAGATCTTGTCAGAGAAGTACCGACTCGAGCCCACCGGCCCTTGCATCAAACGCTTTCCACACATCAAATGATAAACATGAAGCAACTTTTTTAAAACCGTCAGATGTATCAAGGAGACTAAGTTCAAGCGCACCACCTTCTCAAGTATATGCGGAAGCAGGGTAATTGGTTCAAATGAGTTAATTGTAATAGTGTTAAAAGCAGTTCAGAGGCAAAAATCGTTACTGTTGTTTCTCTTTACTTTCTTGAGCACAGCGGGCAGCGGTGAATGTTTATGTGGTTTCACTTCCGGTATGCATTTTGCCGAGTCTGTCCGGCTGGCTTGGTAGAGTGGTCGGCTTGGTAGAGCCTTACAGTGGCTCTCACACCGTGGGCTCGCATATGATCACCAACTAGCTTTTCCATTTTTTTTTTCAGCGCTTTAAGACCCCTTTACTTCGCCACAAAGCTAGACCCGTACTATGATTTAAGTATTCAACATGTACTGATGTAACTTCCTTACCACCCTTTGTCTTCAAAGATTTTCCTTCCCTGTGATATTATTTAGAACGCATTTTGAGATATATCTTCCATATTTCCTCAAACACTGTTTCTGTTTTGACAGCAACACAACTTTTTCATCAGCAAAGCAAGCAAAACATTTTGATTTTCACAACGGAGCAAAACACTCATCAAGTGCACTGAGTCCCACACCATCTCAATCTGTGTTTGGCGACCTGGTTCAGGGAGAATGCAATAATAGTGATGCAACACCTTGGCAGGAACTCAGTACGGCCTTGGATGAAATGGGGGCGTGGACTGTGGAAACAGTTTGTCAGTTTTTGGACGAAATTGGATGCGGACAATATGAACAAGTAAGTCGGATGCTATGCTCATGTGTACATTGGATAAAAAGAGGATATCACAGGCTTAAGGATTTTCTCGCTATATGCTTTTAGTCCTGCATGCTTATTTTTTCGTAATTGCGAAGTTAAAATTGCAGTGTGATACAAAACCTATGTCATTTTGTACGTAGGTGTTTAAAGACAACAAAATTGATGGCGATGCCCTTCCACTGTTAGTTGAGCGCCATCTAGTTGATAAAATGGGTCTGAAACTCGGACATGCACTGAAAGTCATTGCCCGAGTACACCGACGCCTAGGAACGCATCTTTCGCTTGTAACCAACCAACATTGTCCAATAACATGGCCGCATGGTTTTTACGGATCACATGAAATGTGCAAGCAATTTGAGCAATCGAAATCTGAAACCAACGAAGATTGCACACCCTGACGGGAACTGCCCTGCGAAATCTTTTCCAACATTGTGCACTTACTACTGTGAAAATTTGCTTTTGTATTTGTTCCTTTTTTATTTTTACAACATATTCATTTGCGTTATAGTAGTAACGAAACTGATCTTTAACCAATCACAACAAAAATTTTGAATGCATTATACGTTTAGCAAAAAAAAAATAACATTTTTTCGGTAAATTGTTTATCTTATTTTCTAAAATGCTTGTATTGATTCTGAGATGATGATTTCCACTAACTTAATGTGAAAGCAAATGGGTAGTAATTCAGGCTTTGATGCTGTGTTTGGGTATTTGCGTTTGAACTATTTTACAGACATTAAAATTTTGCGCGGTTGCAGGAGACAAATGCCCTTGACCTTGACGATTGTTAACCTTTTCCTGTAGCTACTTTTATACTCAGATTGATACTCGTACTATGGTTAAGAAAAGCATTCACTGTCTTGATAAGTTTCGATTCGAATGATCTTTTCATTATTAATGATTTTTGTGTTCTTTCTTCCGCGTGCGATGTTTTAAATTTTATTATACGTCCAGGTTAGATTGAAAGTGAACTTTCCAGACTGGATTATTTGATCACATCACGCATGGTTACCAAAAATCTGAAAAAATCTTGTGCGGAAACACCTAAGATACTCGGTCACTCCGTTTGTTTTTCCAAGATGCCAGCATGATAATAGGGTAGTTTAGCATGTCATTTCACCGAAGGCTATGCAAAAGATGATTACATCTGCATATTTGCCACCCTACTAACTTGTTCAGTCGCATTGAACATATTCTTTTGGAAACACATAACAAATAATTGATTGGTGGCAGACCGATTAAGCTTTGCGGATTTTAGAAATGGAAAAGCCCATATTTTGTATGCTTTTGCTACGACGCACAGAATGTGTCATATAATCGAATAAATTCGGTTAGCTTTTCTTTTTAACGTGAACATATATAAGTCGGGCTACAAGAACAATCCCCACATTGCCTATAGCATGGCCGTGTATATCACAAACCTCCCAACAAGGTCTTTAAATTCCAAGCTTATAACATACAAATTGTTTTACGGTCATTTTCTGCCTTAACGTAGTAGAACGTCATGAAGTAGTAAAGTTTGTTCCCAAATACAACTCAAACGATTCTTCTAAACATTACTACATTACTAAACACCATCCACATAGCCCGTATTCCTGCGTTTGTAGTTATCAGCAAGCACATCTTGTGAAAAAGGCGAACGTTCATTTCTACAAGTAACGACATCAGTTCCAGACAGATAGATAGCGAACAGATGATGAAACATAGTAGACTGTTTCGTAGCTATAACAAGAGGTTTTCTGTTTGTCTTTCAGCGTTAAACAGGTTTTAAAACAGCAAAACAATAAAGACAAGTTTTTTTAATTTACCTGCGGAAGAAGTTTTAATCTTCACCGGAGTATCCTCCTGAGCCCGATGTTCATTGGCCTGGAGGGTTATTTATTTGTTTATTGTTATGTTCTCATAATGCAACTTTTGTCATACACTTCATTTATTGTCATTGGATTGGCTGTAAACCTCAGATTTGTGGCCAGCGGTCGAAACTTCTCTCGGTAAGTTTGAAAATAAACGATACCGTTTCAGGTAAATTTAAATGATTATACTTTCGTGGTTTTGTTAGACGCAGAAGAATAAAACGTATCCGTAAGTTAGGCGTATATGAAACATCTTATGAAGTAACACAGCGTGGGCAGTAAGGTATAGATCGCTTAATATGTTCTTTAAAGCAGACAAGAGTTGTTTGCACTTTATTCAATTTCCATTATTTAGGCATAGTCGAACAGTTTACTCAGGGTTGGGTATGTAATGTTAACTTGGAACAATTGACAGTGTAGTAAATCACGTGCCGTTTTTGTAACAGAACCTAAAAACCTACTCTTAAATTTTGCAATATTTTAGAACTGGGACCAATCTCGGGAGATCGCAAGAAGATTGTGGAAACCAAAGAACCGACCCCAGTGTTATACGGTCGGTTTTCCATCAATTAAGAAGACTTTAAAACTGAATCATAAAAAATAATTTCGCGTGAATTTAGAGCAACGATGTCTGCTGTCTGTGAGGGAAAGAAACTTGCCGTTCAAGAATGTCAGTACCAGTTTCGTTTTGAAAGGTGGAACTGTACGATTTTGGACAACGGTCGGGGGCAGTTGTCAAGAATAAAACAAAATGGTAAATATTTGGAACATTACGAAATTTCTTGCTGTAACTAAAAAAAACTTTGTTTAGAAATTAAATACAGCCTACTATTGCGCAATATTATTGCGTTACTTCGTTAAGTGGAAGAAAGATTTCTTTGCAAGTGTTGCGTAAAATGTGCTTTGTTTCATATTGTCCAAAAATAGACTTTAAAAACCCTTGATCGCTTTTTATGATTTAAAGTGGTTCGTAAGTTCGTGTTAAAATTATGTCAAAGTCAAATAAGCTGTCACCTCTACTTAGAGCTGACAAGGAGGTTTAAAAGAGGTACTCAGCCCGCAGCACAATCAACGACGGGATATTCAATTTTAACTAAATTTCCATGATAGCAGAAATAACATTTTTTGTTGCATTTCAAAAATTACTCTAGCAACTAAAGAATCAGCTTTTGCTGTTGCCATTGAGACTGCTGCTGTGGCTTACAAAATCACCAAAAGCTGCAGAAGTCAGGCAAATGAGGAATGTGGGTGCGATAAAAGCGAAATAACCAACGACACAAAGGGTGGGTTAAGTGAACTGTAAGCCTACTGCCTGGACCAGAAGCGGTTTTAACATTTGATTTTAATTATTTTTACTAAAGGTGGAAAGGGAAGCTCGAAGCGAACCAGTTGCAGTGACGATGTGGAGTTTGCCATTTCCCGAACGAGAAGTATTTTTGGAAACAGTGAAAGCAAAAGACACGACGCTCGGGCAGCGATGATGCAACACAATCGAGAAACAGGGTTTAAAGTAAGGGTGTACAAATTTACAATCGACATTTGAAACAGATTCAAACATGTTTGGTGAAAGTGATGTAAGAACTGTGACCTTTTCTAACCACATCTGCACGTGTACCGAGCAGTGTTTGCCGTACAATGGGTCATAATGTTGCAATTTAAACCTCAAATAGGTTAGGCGGCAGATCACTGAAGAAATAACATCGTAAATCAATCCAGCTTTCTTTGGCGAGTAAACTTTCTCCTCGAGAACACTAATTTGTATGAGCAAAAGCAAATAGCGACAGGAAAATTATTCAATACATTTATCGCGTTAAACAAACGATTCATAAAAGCCCATCAAACCATAATCACATTTTGACCAAAAGATGTAATTTGTTTCGGGTAACTGTACAGAGAATTATTATGTACACCGTTACGAAATTCTATCCAAAAATGTGCTAAAATTGAATGACTGTAAACTGATACCAAGGAAAAAAGACGCAGTTATTGCCAACACGAGAAGCAAAGGCATTATCCATGACACCATCGCTACACGTTGAACTTCACCAAATTGACTCTGCTACCTAGACAAGGTTTTCACAACAAATGTTATGAAAACCATGTTGGCTCTTTCTCCATGACACTTCTCTTGCGTGGGCACCCATTTCATAGCGATAAGATTCGGATAAACGTTGACACAAGTTATCTGTCTATTTCGATAATGTTTTGGGTACACATGTAAAACAACTTAAGTTTAGTTTAATGTTTACTCATGCCAATTATACGAGTTCGGCTCCCAGTAAAATTTAGAGCACAGATTTTCGATTTTGCGAATTTTTTGCGAGAATTTGGCTTATGCGTGAATCGTGGAAATGTAAGTAATTTAAAAATCCTAGTTAAGGCACTTCCTACCGAAAATTAAAACGCTTTTAAGAAAATTTATAATTGCTGACCTGTAGCACATTAGGTTCATTTTACAGGTTTACAAAACCCATTTAGGTTCCACCCACAACGACGTTAGGAATTTAAAAATGTTGTGAAGGATCCGCCCGTTTGTTGGTGGCCAATTGCTCTTGTTATTAGGGTATCAAGTTTCGCGCTATATACGTCTGTCTGGCACTTACTTGGTGCTACTAACGTCTGCCTCAAAAGGAAAGTTTTACACGTAAGTTACGTCAAAATTCTACGAACAAATGTAATTGGAAGGCTAAGGCAGTGGTTTAATCTGCAAAAATTGGTTGAAAAGCTACTACATACACAAAACGTTTGGCCAATGCAAAAACGAGATCGTTTTCTGTTTAAACAAGGCTTTTGATGTGCAAGTTATATTTACACGGCAAATTCGCATATTCTTTGAAGGTAATTGCGACAAAAGATGACTGTCGGCGTGTACCTACAGGGCAGTGGAAAGAATTAAACAACCTTCGTAAAACAATTGAAAAAATTTTGAACAAGCATCGTCCAGTAAATGATATGCCTGATACAATCTTACTTCCTGCGGATCGACAGGCCGAAACGTTGGTAAATGTGCTATGCAACCAGTGGCACCACCTGGACAAAACGCGTTTTGTCACATATCACATCATGGGAAAGTAAATAAGAACATTATCGTTTGACTGCGTTCCGTGTGCTTTGCGCCATACAGCTTTAGTTTTTGACCTTTGATGCGAAAACTGAAAAAGTAGACTCATTTTACCCAAGCAGTCCAACATTTCCACTTTCTTTAGTCTACTTACTTTAGTGCGGTGCTAATGAATAGAAAAGGCAGCTCGGTAAATGAAATGATTGTAAAACTTGTAAATAAATTTCATTTCGCTCTGTTTGCATCCCATCTATTCACCAATAAAGTAAACTGTTAAATATCGAGCCGGAATTACAGGTAGTACGAAAACATCAAAAAGTTCGGTGTCGATGTCACGGTCCAACAACATCGTGTATAACGCAAACCTGCTGGCGAGAACTGAAACAATTTCGACACACCGGTGAAGATCTAAAATCTCGATACAACCAAGCAATCCGGGTCACAGTCCGACAAGATGGTCCACCCATATCCCTGGTGCCAGTCAAGAAAAAAACTCGATTAAGCAAACAACGCCTGGTTTTTCTTGAAAGATCGCCCAAGTATTGCGATTACCGACCCAACGAAGGTGCGTATCATTTAAGTTTTTATGCAGACAAAAATGGCCGGACTTAATTCTATCCTACACATCTGTAAAAATTGTGACAAATGTTTTTGGTTTTTAGTATTTATTCTTCTAGTATTTTTATTCTAATAAGATAAACAATCAATTTGTTGAACGGGTATAAACAAGTTTGTGGACATAAAAAAATTGTTTGTTACCCACAATTCTTGTGTCGTTTTATGTTGCTCCAGTGCTTTCGCAACTAAATCAGTTCAAAAAAATTTATTCAACTTTCTTTTTTATTCAAATATTTTTCGCACTTAACGTTTAATGCCGATGTATAGTCACGTACACGCTAATCACAACTACTACTGTATTTCAAGGTTATCTGGGCGTAAGCGGAAGAGTATGTAACAAAACATCAAGTGGGCGAGACGGTTGTCGCAAATTGTGTTGCGGTCGAGGATTTAAAACAGAACTACGCAATCAAACAACGCGATGTAACTGCAGATTCACGTGGTGTTGCCGAATCGAGTGCGAGACGTGTAAAGAAGTTGTAAACATCCATACATGTAAAGCGGGACGAAAAAGGAAAGACAGAAAGGGAAGAAGAAAAAATCGAAAGTCGCGAAGACGAAAAAAGCCTGCCAAACACCAAAGGCGTAGTTTGGCACAAACAAACTACCTAGATCGTAATGTTATGCTTGACAGCACCACCTGACACGTTAATTGCAAGCAACTTTGGCAATTGACAGAACTGCTACGAGAAGGATTTACAATCCACAAAACGCATTGGTCTCAACATATCTTTACCTTCTATTTAACAAAACAAACTCTAAATAAGACAACTTTGCAATGAACAAACAATTTATCTGTCCATTCTTTTGATTTAGCGCTTTTACCTAATCTTGCCCTTCGCGATTTTTTCAACAAGCTTCAAGCACATAATGAAGTGTTTAAACGTGACCCAAAACAGAACAAGCTCCATGCCCAAAGACAAAAAGGATCACATACAATCAAATGTATAAAGATAGAAACAGTGCCAAAATCAGAATGTAATTTTGCTTAAAAAGGGTACGGTGAGTTTTGACTGCTGTAAACGGCAAATACAAAAGGATAAAAAACTGCATGAATTTTGGCAGTAAACTAAGGAGTGCAAAGGTCGGTTTAAAAATGAATACAGCATGTTATTGTCATCATAAGATTGCAACGGATCTACAAAAACTAGCACATCAAGTAGAAACACAGAAGTAACACAATGACAAAACTAAGATGCACAAAAACAACACTACACACAACAGTTTAATTCCAGCTGCACCATGATCCTAAGAGCTTCAAGATAAAAATTTGCACAATTGGCATTAAATAGTGGCATAGCACAAGTTTACTTAACTACAATGTTGCATTGTCTTGTAAACAACAACTTGCATGATTCAACTTAGTGAAGAAAACACAAAAATATATTTTAAAGAAGCCTTTGAAACCAAGGACACAATATTGAAGACATTTGGCATGAAGGAAGTAATTCTGGGACGCTGAGATTGACTATTTTTAGACACCACTTGTCATTGGCTGGAGATGAACACTTTCATAGTTCGCATTTTTCTAAAAAAGGTATTATAACTGTGTCAAACAAAACTCTTTAGTTTCTTACCTGACAATGGTTGCATTAACAATACGAACTGGCATTTAATATGTTGGAATGTATGGCTGACAGAAATCCATAAAAAAATGAGAAAAGTGGCTTTCTATTTGCCACACTTAAAACAGGAACACTTATATCCTAAGTTAGTGGATCTTAATTGTCAATAACTGTTTTTTTGCAAGCAGAAAAGAATGGATCCACCACATCAATTTCTACTTGAAAATGGAATTAAGTTCAGATTCCAAATTTTACCCAACCTCACTTCTTATCCATGTCCTTTTACATTTACTATGCTTTGCTTTCCAAAAGTAGAAGAAAAAATACACACAATTCTAAAAGTTAGACCTAAATGTAAAGCTACTGACACCATCAATCCTCCACATTCCAAAAATTGGGTACCTTTGGAAAACTATTGGCCAACAGTTTTAACATCTACTAAAAGTCACCCATAACATCACAAACATTGACAAATTAAAACGACATGTTGGGGCACAGGTGCAACAAACTATGGCAGAATAAGTAAATTACTGCATATGGCAGAATAAGCGGTAGGGTTGTAAATGGGTAATTCAACTTCAAGTTACAAATAGATTTCAAATACTATGCTATGTTCCAACCAACCAAACATGCATTTCTTGATTTGTGTATTTTGGAAAAAATAAATAAATAAGTAGTTGTCATACTTTTCCAAGGATCCTAGATTTTTTTTTCTGAAAGATTACTTCGTCACTTTGGCCATCATAGTCTGAATCACTGTCACTTAATGCACAACTGTCAGCAGCAGGGAGTTCACCATCATTGTTTCCACCTTTACTATTGATTACTAAACGATGGTATTTGTATTCCAACCTACAAACAACAAAACATAAATTTAAGACAGGGAAAGCGGATCATGAAACTGATAGAATGAAACTGTTGCACTGTCAGCAGCCAACAATAAAAAGGCTTTAACAAAAGAAAACAAACAAACTTTTTGCTCTTTTTCCAAAATTGACATGTTGTTGCAATTAATATCAACAAGAGAAGCACACAAAGGAAGCTCCCAACTTCAATGTAAATAGTGAAGTCTCTGCAGGGCACCGAGCTTTGCGCTGGTAATGAAACACCATTTTTGCAATTTTTAGGGTAGAATTTCCAGTGGTATTTAGTTACCTATAAATACAACAATGCAAATTAACTTTGAACCTAACTGTAAGTACGTTTTTCGACAACAGCAAAGTCTTGTCATTATTTTTCATAAAAAAGTTCAATAAACAGCACTTGTTCTCCTTGAATGCATGAGCCAACAACCGCTTCATAATCATTTTCTGTACAGAGTGGGCAAGCATCAAAACTTTTCCATAAAAAGTGAAAGTTACATCCATCACATGTTCCATCTGGGCAGTTTCTTAAAAAAAGGGTGCAACGGTTTACTTACCAAACTTTAATTGTATTGATTGCTTGAATTGATTAAACTTTTTATAACAGCTGTGGTCATATAAGGTACACCGTTGGCTTAACGCATATTGCTATTGCACTTACATTATGACCTAATTACAAATGTTTCTTGTCGTCTGTATACTTATTTCCTATTGGGTCTTATATTATCCAGCACGTAAATGGGTATATTTTAACAGATAACTAGAATAGTGGTTTTCCTATATATTGCCAGTTTATATATACTACATCATATTTAACGATGTATCACATATACCATTTACTATCTTTATAATGGATATATATTTGGCACTTACATTTCATTGGGTCCCTATCTTTTTCCTGGCACTTTATAACATAATTGTTTCTGCAAGCATAATCTAATGGGTCGCCACACATATGCATATGCGATTTGGTAACAGTAAAAATAGGGCACAATCATTGTTAAACTGGAATAGTGGTTTTCCTATATATTCCATTTTACAGAAACTGTGCCATATTTACGCACCATTCATTATAATTGTAAGGGATATACATTTGATGGATACATTCAGTATGGTACCAATATTTTTGTGGCCTGTTATAACATAATTGTTTTTTCAAGCAAAAACCAATGGGTCCCCACACACACATATATTTTGAATTCGTAACAGGATGAATGGTGCATGCATATGCTAGGTTAGAATTTGAATTGCACAGATGACATTTGTCATATTAAAGAAATATTTATAAACTTTTGTTATGTAACAGTCACAGCCCTTTGTTTGTTGAATTATGAGTTTTAATCCACACATAGCGTTCCCTGGCGCCGTTAAGTTTCTACACTCTACATTAACGTTTACAGCGCAATATAACTAACATCGTAATATCTTAATTCCAACCAGTGAGAAAATGGTCTTTGTGACGCGTTAATGCGTTAAGGAGAGGCATTTTTTCCATGCGCCACTATCGTCAATCACTCCCATTGCATCAGATGTGCATGGAGCGAGCACAAATTTGTCAAAAGACAGCATGTAAAAACATATTTGGGGCTGTAAAAGTAGTCACTAAGCCAAATGCACTGAAATTTTTAACAACCAACAAGGAGCACCCTATCCACAGCTGTTGTTAAGTCTTGTATTTCTGACCTCATTAACATGTGAACAAACAAACAAATATTTGGGGGTAAAGGGGTGAAAATGGATGTACACAACTTCAAGTTACAAAATACTTTAAAATACGCTGCAATGTACCAATCAAGAAAGTATGAAACTCCAGAATCAGCTTTAGCAAGTATAGCCGTTTTAAAAATTTCACGTTTTGGGGGGCTGTGGGTGAACCGAGGGATCAAACGGGGTCAAAATTCACATGGACCATCTATAGACCAATATCTATAATGTGTGTAAATTGGAAAAATTTGAACCATTCTTTCTTGACCAAAACGTGGGAACAAATCTGCGTTAGACGGAAAAAAAGAACTAACAAACATGTGTGTAAATTTAAGTAAGTTTGAAACACTCTTTCATGATCAAACAGGTTAAAAAAACAAGCATTAGACAAAAATAATAATACAGGCAATAACAATGTGCCCCTTTAAGGAAAGGGCCAATAACTAACTGGGGCATTTCAATTTGTCCAGCTGGAAGATTTTTTAAAGGATCACATCGTAAATAAACATAAGAATGTCGCCCATCAGTGCACTCCTTGCTGTCACTTTCATAATGTCTAAAAATTAAATATACTGCAAACGTTAACAAGTGATGCATTATTGTCATGTACAACCTAAGATATTTAACAACAAGAATTCATGTACTTAGAGAAAAGACGAATACAAGCACAGATTGCGAAATCACTGTAGTTATTAAACACTAAATAAACACATCACTAAAGTTCTAATTCAAAATAAATAAGACACAATTTAAACTTTTTTTGTTTTAATAGTCATAACACCATTTGCCAAGTTAGAGTACCTCATATGATAGACTACATCTTTTATGACAGCATCATCTTCATTTTCAAAAGGACTAGAAAGTGATGTTTCATTGTCAACTTGGTAAACCTCCACTAAGGAATCAGCAACAATAGTTGGTTGAGAATGGACTGTCACATGCTTTCCTGGGCCGATAACACGAAACACACATTTTAAAAATAATATTGTAAAAGTGGACACATGCTACCTATCCCCAATAACTTTCTTTAGCATAAATTTACTTAGAAAAATGTCTTTTCTAAATGTTGTCTTTGGATCCTTATCATTCACATACGTCAATTTAAAACAGTTTTAGGCACTTTATTTTGTGTCTAAAACACTTGGATTGGACAGAAAAAAAGGGTTGAAAATGTGCCTCCTACAGAGAAAATACATAAATAGAATATGTAAACATACAGAGAAACAAATTATTACTTGTAAAATAATAATTATAAGATAGTCAATAAAAATGTCAAATAGTCAATAAAACTTCGCACAATTAGTCAATAAATAAAAAGCAACAACCATGGCACAATTACAGACAGTATAAACAGCAATCGCCTTGCAAGGTCCTCAATGCCCTACAGTTCATCATTAGCTAACAACAAAATTATCAGAATCAAATATAAAACTAATATTGAGTATACATGTCATGTACCTGGCATTTATGCCAACTTCCAAAAAAAGTCTTATGCCAGGTACTTGGCATTTTTTCCCCAAACAAAAACAATTTTGTTTCTCTTAAAAGCAGTGTTTGGCCCCACATACCTTGTTGATCAATCATATTAGTTGCAGTTGAACGACAAATCATTCCTTGAACTGTGCTTGTGGAACCTTCCCGTGTTGTCATAGTGACATTATCAACACATTTGGCAAAACCAACACCCTGGATCAATAAAAACACCAGTAATATATAGAGATTTTATTCACATCCAAGCTAGTAAACCAAAAGTCTTGTGGTTCATTGTATTTCGAAAGCTGCATAAAACAGATAACATTTTCTGCATATATTTTATCAATTTTGCTAAAAAACTAGAAAGGTGGCTTTCCGATATACTTCCATTTTATATATTCTATATCATATGTTGCCAAGTTACTATGCACAAAATTTAATCTACACATATGATTGTTTTTGTAAACAAAAATGAATGGGTCCCCACATGCGTGTTTGTGCGGATTTACGGTAAACAAATGTTGCGGTGATTTTTAGATTCTTAAGGACAAATTTTCAGAAAGCATTAACCCAACAATAAAATTTTGTTCGTATTCTTTTTGCACTATTATTGTCATACAATTAGAAAAACATTAAAAAAGAACAAAACAAATACCTAATTTATACATGATTGAAGTATTGATTCCTAAATTAAAAAAACGCTATGTTATGACGAAAAAAGTTCTGAACTGTGTTTGTAATACCTACTAGTTCACCTTTAGTAACCCATGGTCATGCGGCGGCCAAGCTGACAACAAGCATTTAAAAAAACATTCATCTTGCGAAAAAGTTAAGTTTATTTTTTCATCTTTATGTTGGTTAACAAAGTTTTGATTGACATATACAAAACCGAAGCAAGTTTATCAAGTTTAAATCACGTTGTGTGAAACCTTTGCCAAAACTGAAAATGTGAGTGATAACTTAATAAAACGAAATAGCATTGCTGTGCAAAATCAGCTGATTTCTAATCACCAAACGACATCTTGTAAAACGTCTGTCCGATGTCAAGCTGAGCCCTCCCGCTCTGCCGTCTTAATCGTAAACCAGTGAGTTACTCTCTTGGGACTTCTGCCTACAGTGTCTTTCTTGACCAAACGAGTGTTAGACACATTTACATTTCGGGGTCAAACTTCTGGAGGATCAAGTTCAGATTAATAACTAACATATGTCCAAATTTGAAGCACTCCTCTACAAAACGAGCGTTACAAACCTGCGTTAAAAATTTTACATTTCGGGGGGCTGTGGGTGAACTGCTGGGTAATTCAGGGTCAAACTTCAGGAGGATCAAGTTTGGATTAATAACTAACATAGGTCCCAATTTGAAAAAAACTTCAAGCACTCTTTCTTGACCAAACGAGCGTTATAAACAAGTGTTAGACAGAAAAAAGAAGAATAAAAAACTGACAAAAACAATGCGTCCCCTTCAGGGAAGGGGAGGGGACCCATAACAAGCATAAGCATGTCCATAATGCGTGTTTTTGAAGAAAACATCTTTAGCAGTTAAAGGAGTTCAACAGTTTAAATTGTAACTAGAATGGTGGCTTTCTGATATACTTCCATTTTATATATTCTATACGATATTTACCAATTTACTATACACATCATTTGATCTACACATATGATTGTTTTTGTAAACAAAAACTAATGGGTCCCCACACGCGTGTTTGTGCGGATTTACGGTAAACAAATGTTGCGGTGATTTTTAAATTCTTAAGAACAAATTATTAGAAAGCATTAACCCAACAATCAAAAAATTGTTTGTATTTTTTTTGCACTATTCTTGTCGTATAATTACAAAAACATTAAAAAAGAACGAAACAAATACTTTAATTTAATCTCTTGCTTTGACCCAGATATTGTCGTCCAAGGTCGGGTTTTAAACACATTTTTTTCTAGAAAGCTGTAACAGTTGTGTTACAGACACTTTAAATTAAAAAGCGATTTGCTGCAAGTGTATACATAACAAATTGTTTTTTACTTAACTTTGTTTCGCAAAACGAGTACCATTGACCTGTAGTAACCTTTTAGGGTGCACACACCAAACGACTGTTTGACCTTTTGACACCGTTTTCAATAGCACGCCGTCCTTAGTGTTCAACAACACCGTTTGACCTAATTTATACATGCCTTGAGAATTTGATTAAAAAAAACGCTACGTTATGACGAAAGAAAGTTCTGAACTGTGTTAGTAATACCTACTCATTGACCTTAAGTAACCCGTGGTCATGCAGAGGCCAACCTGACAACGAGCATTTAAAAAAACATTTATCTTGCAAAAAAGTCAAGTTTATTTTTTCATATTTAGTTTGATTAACAAAGTTTTGATTGACATATACGAAACTGAAGCACGCTTATTAGGTTCAAATCACGTCATATGTGTGAAACCTTTGCCAAAACTGAAAATGTGAGTGATAACTTAATAAAACGACATAGCATTGCTGTGCAAAACAGCTGATTTCTAATCACCGAAACGGCGTCTCGTAAAACGTCTGTCCGACGTCAAGCTGAGCCCTCCCGCTCTGCCCTATTATTTGTAACCGTAATCTCTTGGGACTTCTGCCTACAGTGTCTTTTTTGACCAAACGAGCGTTAGACACATTTACATTTCGGGGGCCTGTGGGTGTTACACTGGGTCATTCGGGGTCAAACTTCAGGAGGATCAAGTTCAGATTAATAACTAACATATGTCCAAATTTGAATAAATTTGAAGCACTCTTTCTTGACCAAACGAGCGTTAAAAACAAGCGTTTAAAAATTTTACGTTTTGGGGGTCTGTGGGTGAACCGCTGGGTCATTCGGGGTCAAATTTCATGGGGACCAAACTCAGATTAATAACTAACATCTGTCCAAATTTGAAGCACGCTTTCTTGACCAAACGAGCGTTACAAACAAGCGTTTAAAAATTTTACGTTTTGGGGGTCTGTGGGTGAACCGCTGGGTCATTCGGGGTCAAATTTCACGGGGACCAAACTCGGATTAATAACTAACATCTGTCCAAATTTGAATAAATTTGAAGCACTCTTTCTTCACTAAACGAGCGTTACAAACCAGCGTTAAAAAATTTACGTTTCGGGGGCCTGTTGGTGAACCGCTTGGTAATTTGGGGTCAAACTTCAGGTGGACCAAGTTTGGATTAATATCTAACATATGTCCAAATTTCAATAAATTTAAAGCACTCCTTCTTCACTAAACGAGCGTTACAAACCAGCGTTAAAAAATTTACGTTTCGGGGGCCTGTGGGTGAACCGCTGGGTAATTTAGGGTCAAACTTCAGGTGGACCAAGTTTGGATTAATATCTAACATATGTCCGAATTTCAATAAATTTAAAGCACTCTTTCTTTACCAAACGAGCGTTACAAACCAGCGTTAAAAATTTTACGTTTCGGGGGCCTGTGGGTGAACCGCTGGGTAATTTGGGGTCAAACTTCAGGTGGACCAAGTTTGGATTAATATCTAACATATGTCCAAATTTCAATAAATTTAAAGCACTCTTTCTTGACCAAACGAGCGTTACAAACCAGCGTTAGACAGAAAAAAGAAAAAAAAAATATGGACAAAAACAATATGTGTCCCCTTCAGGGAAGGGGACCCATAATGACAATTATTAGTGTCACATGAGCATACAACTGTACCGAGTTTTAAAAGTCACAGACATAAGCTTTACAACAGAAATATATTGGCAACATGTTATAGTATGTTGTAAAAAGTACAACCTTACCTCATTCATACAAATATTTAGTTGATAAACATGATTGTATTTTCTTCCAGTGTTTGTAAAGCTAGGTTTAGTTTCAACAAGGAATGTTGAGGACAGGTTCATAAAGTCATACTTGCGGTTGTTCTAAAAATGGCAATGACTCCCCAAGTAAAGTTTTGAAAGATTAACTTAAAATTAACAGATTCCAGCAAAATAATATTTATCAAATACAATGAGATTGAAATACTCTTGTTTACAATTAAAAAGAGATAGTTATAACAGGGAAACACACACACATGAAAACAGTATGTGCCCAATAATGGAAAAAAGATAACCCACAGTGACTTAAAATATTATGGTAGAATTGTACATACATGGGTGGAAATGTATGTGCAATTGTTAAGACATTTTTCTTTGTCCTCTCTGCTCTGAGTATTTTTTCCACAAGTCACACAACCAGTCCTGTCAATATTCAGCCTAGTGTTTGTAGGACATTCGAGACATTGTCTTGTCGTAATGTCAGCATAAGAGCCCATGGGACAAGGGATGCATTTTTCATCTAAAGAAAGCAAAAAAACATACACAATAAAAGAACTAGAATAGTGGTTTTCCTGTATATTGCCAGTTTATATATACTACATCATATTTAACGGTGTATCATATATACCATTTACTATATTTATAATGGATATATATTTGGCACCTACATTTCATTGGGTCCCTATCTTTTTCCTGGCACTTTATACCATAATTGTTTCTGCAAGCATAATCTAATGGGTCCCCACACATGTGTAAATGCGATTTGGTAACAGTAAAAATAGGGCACAATCATTGTTAAAATGGAATAGTGGTTTTCCTATATATTCCATTTTACAGAAACTGTGCCATATTTATGCACCATTCATTATAATTGTAAGGGATATATATTTGATGGATACATTCAGTGTGGTACCAATACTTTTGTGGCCTGTTATAACATAGTTGTTTTTGCTAGCAAAAACCAATGGGTCCATAATTACAAACGTGAAACATTACACATAGCACATACTTCTTGCCTGGCCAACGCATGATTGACAGGTATCAGCAGACCCACCAAGCGCGTTGGTGACGTTCACCACAAACAGACTTGCCATGTCATCAGTTCCCTAGGAGTTTTAAATGTTGTTTAAGAAAATCTCAAATACTTTTTTTCATGAAAAGTAAACATACCAATTTGCTTCTTTGAAATGCCCAAGTAAAAGACATTGGACCTTTGTGATATTTGTTGACATACGTATATGTCTTTCGCTCTTGTTTTCCCCTCCAACTCTCCACAACAGTGGTTCCATCAATAGTATTATCCTGCATCGTAATACTAGAAGGTTAGCTTTGCACATATACTACAAGCTATTTAAATAGGTCATAGATATATTTCCTAAATATTTAACCACATTTTTTAACACCCCAACAGGAAATGCATACCATTGACCTTGAGTAACCTCTCGTCATGAAAGGTGAATGGTTGTTCAATGATCTTGTTACACATTTTTTAATAGCAAGTGGTCCTCAGTGTTCAACAATAATGCTTTAGCTAATTTATGCATAACTTAAGTATTGATTCTCAAGTTTATTGGTCTAAAATAAAGCAACTACATTGTGACATAAAATAGTTGTAAACTGTGTTTTGTCATACCAGCCAGTTGACCTTCAGTGGCCCCTTGTCATGCGGAGGTCAAGATGACAATGACCGTTTAATGACCATTTATTGCAGCTTTTGGAAAAACTTGGTTAATTTTTTGACCTTTATGTTAAGCAACAAAGGTTGTCCAACATATAATAAACCGAAATACCATTAATTGTGCTTAAATCACGTCTAAAGAATGAAACCTTTGCCAAACTGAAAATATCATGGTAGAGTATCTATGGTTTACATGATTCATGACATATGCACCTTCATAAAATAAAACTGACACTCTCCCAAGCAATCCAAAGAAAATATGAAAGTCACTTTTCCAACTATATTTTCTGAATATGATTCAAAAAACCCATTAAGGTGCAAAACCAGTATAAGATATGCATCATCAGATTTAGAGCTGACAGTCCTAACTTGATCTCCAACTGGAATCCAACCCTGAAAAGATTTTATTTCATATTAATGTAAATAGGAAAATTTCTTTGAAGCATTTTTTTATAACAACAATAAATGCCTAAAATAGAAATTCTGTACAAACTGTCCAATACAGACAAATCCGGTTAATTGCATAATTCATTTAATTGCATCACAATTAAAAATCCCGAACCATCGCCCATCGTTTGTTAAGAAAATCCTCCGGTTAATCGCATACCGGTAAACCGGATATTCGCATCGATTTTCAACGAAATATGCGATTAACCGGATTGCTGATCTCTATGTGAAAGTCAAACAGACCAAGTTTTTCGAATAAAAAACACATCTAATTTCAATGTTGAAAATGACAAGTCTCAACCATAAAATATTTTTGAAAAGTTATTGGGAGATTAAATCGACGTTCAGTTTACCGCTGTGCGATAACAAGGAGTCGTTATCTCACAGCTGTGCACATTGATTCTTTTTTTGTTGGCTTATCTAATCGCCAATAGTGATTCAACAAGCGTCCAAATAAAGAGTCTAATGTGTCAAAATTACAAACTGTTGTTCCATTGTATTTTCTTGCCAAGTGCAACTGCACCAAATTCGAAGCATTAAACTGTATTGAAATTTGAACAATTTTGAATGTAAAACAAATGATTAAAAATGTTTTCTGTTATACTGTTCATGACCCACAAAACACATAATGGTTGTAAAAAATGTTAGATTGCAAGTAATCACACTATGTTGTTTATATTCACGTAATTGGTAACATGCAAATCATTGCCATATTTTATGTCTTCTATTCGTGACCTTTCGCGACTTTTCAGATAGATCACTGATTACGAAAGGCATTTATTTCTTTAGTATTTGTTGCTGGTTTAATTTTTTGAAGCAACGATCACACGTTGATCACCTGACAGTCACGCCAATCTTGCAGTTGTAGTTTTGCTGAGTAAGCTAGAAAGTAGTGCCGCAATCTGAGTCTTTAAAGGTTTTGCAAAAATCAATAATTCTTTTTGTCAATTGGACAACGGGTTATAATAGAAACTGATGCAGCTCGCCTTGGTGCCCTTACGCTGTAGAATGTGCCGAAGTTGTAAGTTTGACCAGGTTTTGGTCGTGTACTTTCGAGTTTGGGCTTGCTTGCAAGTATGCACCTAGCACTTTGCCGCTTAATGCGTTGATTTGAACTAGAAAACGAAATAGGTCAGAAACAATGGGACATTTTATGTGTATATCAAGCGAGAGGCCTGGCACATTTATAAGGGAAACTACCCAAACAAGACTAAAACGTCATAAACCATCGTCATAGCGAAGTTCCCAAATTTAAATGTTGGGCCCCTTTGGCTATGATGCGATGCAACATATCTTTTCAAATAAACCCGACTGCAAGAGAAAGCACAAATCAAGCGAAGTGTGGCGTGTGCGCCAATTGGAGAGTGTGTGTGCATTTCTACTGTTTCTTCAACACACTTGGGCGCTTGCACCATATCCGCCACAGTTAGGAAGCATGACGTCATGTATTGCGCTGAGAGTAATAAATCTAGTTTTGACTTTAAGAGTACTTTTTTTAATTCTCGGCAACAAAAGAGAGAAAATACTGCTCCGTTGGCATAGTTGAGCGTCACTGCAACTTTGTTTTAGCTGGGGAAGTGAAAATGAGCACTTATGTTAACGGCGTGTACTGTTTACATAGCAACCATAGGTTAAACGCATCAAATGCCCCTGGCAAATCGATGATGCGATTAACCGGATTCGTCTGTAGCAGTTTTAGTACATTAAAATACAAGAAGGCCAGTACATGATAATGACAAAAGCATTTAAATGTTAACAAATTTTGGTAAACTTAATACATGTTTGCAGCATATATAAAGTGTACCTTTTTTACATTGCACTGTCGGTTGTCAAAACTAATGCAAGAAGTTTTCATGTTGGAAGGTAAGCTATCCCACCAGCTATACCAAAATCCATAATGTGGTGCTGTGTTAGCTGGACAGGACTTGCATTCTAAAATAAAATGTTTGCAGTGACTGTATTTTGCAGTCATTTTATGAGTCTAATACAGTGTTTCTCAACCTTTTTTACTGTACCGCGTCTTTTAGGTCTACAATTTATGAATGCCACCCTTAGAACTGACAAAATCAAAACAATTTTATTTCACGTACAATATTAATGTGATAATTAAAAGCCTAATCTTTAACAAACTAAATTTTTATCCTTCAGGGTCGTATTTAAGCTGTGGAGATCCTTTCTGCATAACATACGAGGCAAGCCAATGCAGGGTGAAACACCAACGTTTTTTAAGTAACAAACAATAACTAATTAAAAAGACTTTTTAGTGCGTGTGTGCCCACTATTTGACGTTTTTAAAAACGGTCACTTTAATTCCTTGGGATCCTACTTCCGTACGTCAGCAGTGAACAAATCACATGTTCAATTGTGATGTCAACAAACCCGTTTGTGACTTACCTGGTACATTATTGTGTAATTAACAAGTGATCACTTTATAGTATGGTTTTGCAGTGATTGTCTAATGGTCTGCGGCCGAGCACCGAGCATACAAAATCTCAAGTACTCGGTTTGACCAAGCACAACTTAATTACTACCTGCAAATTTTGCTATTACAGTGCAGACAAGCCCGACAAATATTGCATTGTAATTTACACTAAATGCATTGTGAAAGAGATATGACAAAAATAACTGTTTCTTTTTGTTTCATTTTAACTGTTCTATCTTCTCTCAGCGCCCCCTATTCGCCCAAATATTCTCCATCGCCCCCCTTAATGATAACAAACGCCCCCAGGGGGGTGCTGGCGCCCCGGTTGAGAACTACTGGTCTAATACTACAAGCTACCCACTTGGTAGTCACGGTGTTACAAAACAACTAAAAGCATAACACTATAATACACACCAGAGGAACCGTTAGAGTAAGAATTTTTTTGGCATGCAACACATCCTTTTGCTGTGTACGAAAATCCTGGATTGCATGGAGCACAAGGCTTCTCGTGGTTCGAATCAGGTAGCTTTACTGAAGTTTCCAATGAGTCAAGGCAAACCTTAGGTTCAACCCATTTGTACAAAATTTTCGTCTGGAAATTAGAAAGCAATTATTGAATATAATTGTGTACTAAATTGAAAAAAATAGTAAGATTAATTTACTCACTGTTTTGTTTTTACTACATTTTGAATGTGTTGCAAAGTAATCTTTTTCCATACATGGTGGCCTGTTCAAACATTCTGAAGCTCCTTGGGCTGCATATTCAGTAGATACATCACATGGAGTACATGAAGTTGCTCCACCCAAACTCATTGTGTTTGATGGACAAAGATCACACCAGTGGGAAGCATTGGAGGGTGCAAAGAAGCCAGGTCGACATTCATGACATTTGGTTGTATAAGAAACTCCTTAAAAAAGAAAAAAAAAATTAAAAATGTTAAAATTGACATTTAGTCCAATATTTACCAGATATTTCAATATCCTTGATTTTTACAGGATTTATTGATCTTTTTTCCCCAACTAAAATGCCAGTTGTCTTCCAGTATAAAACATTTTGCCCAGCAGATAGCATTACCTAAACAAATCAAGTAAAAACTAGAAAGGTGGCTTTCCTATATAATGCCAATTTATATATTCTGTTTCCTACTAAACCAGTGGTTCTCAACCTTTTTTCTTTCGTGGCCCATTTTCATTAAACAAAAATTCTGTGGCCCAGTAAATTTATATGAAAGAAAAACAACAACTATATAATAGGTTCAGAACAAAAAAATGCAGATCATATTTTAAACAGATTATAAGTTTAAAATAAGTTAATGCAAAAAAACATAAAACAGCACTTTCCCTTCTTTTAATCAAGCACTTTCATTTATGATCAAAGTCTATTGGTTATGACCAGAGTAATTGGACAATTGATATGCTGCTATTATCTGGCTTTGTTGTAATCACAAAGTAGTTTATTACATCATAAACATACGGGGTTGCAGAAACGCAAAGTAACTTTATACCGAAAATAGATCAATTCAAATAAATTTACATTCCTTCTTAATTCCTCCCCAAGCCATTATTCTTATAAAATCAAGTGTACTGACACAAATGAAAGTAATTTTTTTTAAAGCTTTCTATTTGATTGGTCTGTGGCCCAATTAAAATGCTTCCATGGCCCACTGGTTGAGAACCACTGTACTAAACAATTTACTTCATACACCATCTGACCTACTAAAATGATTGTTTTTGCCTTGCAAAAATAAATAAGTTCCCACAGACCTGTATATGCAATAAAACACAGTAACAACATGATGTGAAAATTTCTGAATTCTTTAAAAAAAGAAAAAAAGGTTGTTAATTCAGTCACAAAATCCTGATTGTAATAAAGCAAAAAAATTGCACAGTCACAATATGTGTACATAGTCCTGCAAAAACATCTTGTAGTGCGATGGTAATGCAGACAGTAACCTCTTGACCTTAACATGGATAAGATCGTTCATTATTTGTTTCCGACATATTGCTAGACGTTTTTGAGATTTTTGTTGTTTTTTATTTTTTTTATTTCAAGATCAGCAACTGGACCATCACTACCTTTCGACACAGTTTTTAATAGCATGCATGTTCAACAATGCCATTTTGCCTAATTCATGCATGACTCAAGTACTGATTCTTGAATTGATTTGTCAAAAATAAAGAAGCCACATTATGAGAAAAAAACGTTCTTACATACTTTTGTAATACCTACAAGTTGACCTTTAGTGACCCATGGTCATGCGGCAGGCAAGCTGACAACGAGAATTAAAAGACCATTTATTGCAGCTTTCGAAAATTGTAAGTTGATTTTTTTAACTTCATGTTGATCAACAATGTTTTACTTGGCCGAAGCAAGTTTGTCAAGTTTAAATTATGTCTTAGGTGTGAAACCTTGGTCAAAACTGAAAATGTGCATGATAACTTAATAAAACGTCATGGCATTGCTGCGAAACAACAGCTGATTTACATTGCACCTATCAACAAAGCATGAAACTAGACAATGTACTTTAGTCATTACAGCCGTTTTAAAAATTGTAGGTTTTGGGGGCCTGTGGGTATACCACTGGGTCATTCTCAGTCAAACTTAAGAAGGATAAAATTTTGACTAATAACTAACATCTGTCTAAATTTGAAGCACTCTTTCTTGACCAAACACGTATAACAAACCAGCGTTAGACAGAAAAAAGAAAAATGGACAAAAACAAAACTATAGCACAAGTTAATGTTATGTTGGTTTGTTATTTCTGCATGAAATGTGTATTACATCCAGGGCAAGAAAAAACAGGAAATTTCATGGAAAGCCAGCAAATATTTCCTGTCAGTTTTCAGTAAATCTGATGGGATCAATTCTAATAAATTGCGGACAAAATAACATCAATTGTGTAAATTGTGTATTTTAGAATAGATTGCATACTCCAGACGAGAAAAATGTGTTGAAATGTGTTTGCATGAAGCTGTAGTTTGTGAATATCAAAATAATCCAAATAAACTGAACCCAACATATTTTACCCATACAACATTGTACTTCTTGCACATTAGGCAACTTTCAAACTTATTGATTTCAATTTTGTAGTTTCCTACATGTTTATTTAATGTTGAGTGGAAAACTTTTTAGCTAAGAAAAACAATGCTATCATAATTGTTAGACCATTATTGCTGAGGAGGTGTTATCTGTGAGTGTTCAAAATCAACTTAACCATTTGTTAAAACGTTTTTAAACAATTTAAATACACATAAACAACTAAAAGGGTGGCTTAGCACATTTTGCTATAGCATATACAATACAACCTATTTTGCAATGGTAATACCGTAATTTTCCATGCATAATGCGCCCCCGTGCATGATACGCACCCTACAAATGGCATGTTGATGCTGGAAAAACGCCTGTACCCATGTATAGTACGCACCCAAATTTTAACTCTTACTTAAGTCCGTAAACGTAAAATTATTTCAGAAAAAAAATCATCATTGGGAACAACCGGATGTTATTCTGCCGGTCAGTATCACTGCGCATGCGCTAGCAAACTCGATGGCGAAGAAATGTTTCGGATTTGTGTAGGGTACATTATGACAGCAAACGAGCAGGTGATCGAGCAAGCGTCTGATACGAGAGCATTGTAAGAGTGTTGTTAAATAAAATATTACCTACAGACAACAACACCACTTTTTCCGATCATTTTCCGTTATAAATGCTGAAATCTTACTGGTCGCGAAAACTCGTGTGGTTTAATATGTATCAGATTAAAATACCTAAAAATCAGAATAATTAATTCAAACTTATATACAAAATTTTAGTTTGATCCATTGCGTACAGGCAAAGATATCACCCCATTTATGTCGTCGCTAAATGGGCAGTGTGCAATCTCTGCTTAGTAGTCTCTGTTGAAACTAATGGGTAGAGAACTGAACTCTCGCTCTTTATATAGCTGACGTGTCTTGCGCATCGGATTCGAATTTCCGCCGCCGAGTTCCAATATCTAGCGCCATCGAAGTGTCGATTTTTAAACTAGTACTGCTATGGCGGCCTCCATATGATATCCGGTCTGCGACGGAGATTAAAAAACAAACAATATTTGACAATAACACACCATCAAGGATTGCACGGTGCAATTTGCACCATCGCATCAAACGATGTGTCGTCAAATATGAATTTTACTAACTAAGTGTGTTGGGCAGGATGGCTGAATGTGATGCGCGATTGACAACAAACAAGAAGAAAGGTGTAATTTCAAGTTTTATTTCGAGGGAGATTTTCTTCAAAAATTGTTGTACCCATGCATAATGCGCACCCCAGATTTTAGGACAATAAATTAATTAATTTTTGCGCATTATGCACGGAAAATTACGGTATATTCTCTATGCTTTTTTACATTGGGCCCCATATTAACCAACGGTTTTAATAACCTTTATTTGTTTCTGTAGGCAGAAACTCATGGGTCCCCAAAAACCGCGGCGTTGTAAACAAATAACCAAGTCTAACACAGTGATCAGTAGTGTGCCTTAAATATTCATGCTATGTAAAGCACAAACTGCAGGATGAAAACACAACTAACTAGAAGAGTGGCTTTCTGATATACTTCCATTTTATATATTCTATATGATATTTACCAATTTACTATACACATCATTTGATCTACACATATGATTGTTTTTGTACACAAAAACAAATGGGTCCCCACACGCGTGTTTGTGCGGATTTACAGTAAACAAATGTTGTGGTGATTTTTAGATTCTTAAGGACAAATTTTTAGAAAATATTAACCCAACAATAAAAAAAATTGTTCGTATTCTTTTTGCACTATTATTGTCATATAATTACAACAACATTAAAAAAACATAACAAATACTTTAATTTAATCTCTTGCTTTGACCCAGATATTGTCGTCCAAGGTCGGGTTTTGAACACAATTTTTTTAGAAAGCTGTAACAGTTGTGTTACAGACACTTTAAATTAAAAAGCAATTTGCTACAAGTGTATACATAACAAATTGTTTTTCATTTAACTTTGTTTCGCAAAACGAGTACCATTGACCTGTAGTAACCTCTCAGGGTGCACACGCCAAACGACTGTTTGACCTTTTGACACCGTTTTCAATAGCACGCCGTCCTGAGTGTTCAACAATACCGTTAAGCCTAATTTTTACATGTCTTGAGCATTGACTCCTAAATTGATTGTCAAAAAAAAACGCTACCTTATGACGAAAGAAAGTTCTGAACAGTGTTTGTAATACCTACTAGTTGACCTTAAGTAACCCTTGATCATGCGGCGACCAACCTGACAACGAGCATTTAAAAAAACATTTATTTTGCAAAAAAGTCAAGTTCATTTTTTCATGTTTACTTTGATTGACAAAGTTTTGCTTGACATATACAAAACCGAAGCACGGTTATTAGGTTTAAATCACGTCATAGGTGTAAAACCTTCGCCAAAACCAAAAATGTGAGTGATAACTTAATAAAACGACATAGCAATGTTGTGCAAAACAGCTGATTTCTAATCACTGAAACGACGTCTCGTAAAACGTCTGTCCGACGTCAAGCTGAGCCCTCCCGCTATCGTAAACCAGTGAGTTACTCTCTTGGTACTTCTGCCTACAGTGTCTTTCTTGACCAAACGAGCGTTAGACACATTTACGTTTCGGGGGCCTGTGGGTGAACCGCTGGGTAATTCGGGGTCAAACTTCTAGAGGATCAAGTTCAGATTGATAACTAACATATGTCCAAATTTGAATAAATTTGAAGCACTCCTTCTTTACCACACGAGCGATAAAAACCAGCATTAAAAATTTTACGTTTCGGGGGCCTGTGGGTGAATCGCTGGGTGATTCGGGGTTAAACTTCTGGAGGATCAAGTTTGGATTAATAACTAACATATGTCCAAATTTGAATAAATTTGAAGCACTTTTTCTTTACCACACGAGCATTACAAACCAGCGTTAAAAATTTTACGTTTCGGGGGCCTGTGGGTGAACCGAGAGATCAAATGGGGTCAAAATTCACATGGACCATCTTTAGACCAATATCTGTAATGTGTGTAAATTTGAAAAAGTTTGAACCATTCTTTCTTGACCAAAACGTGGGAACAAATCCGCGTTAGACGGGGAAAAAAAGAACGAAAGAAAAAAAAATACGGACAAAACAATGTGTCCCCTTCAGGGAAGGGGACCCATAATGACATCTTAAAGTGGGACAATGAACAAACTGTTGGCACATCTAAGCAGATGGCACATCTACATAACTATATCTGCTATCCATGAAAGTTTTATCCAAATCCACCAAAGATTTCATACCAAAAGTGCATGGACAAACTTCACCGTAAAAAAACAAAACAAATTTTTGAGAGAAAAAAAATTGAGAGAAATCAAGAATGTGTCCCCTTCAGGGAAGAGGACCCATAACTATTTTTTAACATGTTTATCATGTTTTGCTTAACACCAGTGCTTCTATGTTCTGTTGTACATGCACACAAACACATTGTGCACAACAAAATGCAAACAAATGTTGTACTTCACCTTGTGTGTTAACATGCGCAACACCAGTCACCCTTTTAGAGGCAATGTACTCAACAAGACTCATTTTTGTGACCAACTAATAAAAGCTTTATATCATTGCAAAGCTTAGTTTATGTCCACTTGTTACACTAACTGACAAAAAAGCAACAACAGTAAAGTGCCACAGAAGAACTGTTTGGAATGTGTACAGATAGGTCCACATTTTGTATGTAGGAAAACAATATATGTTACTTTGATGGAAGGGCCCACAATTTTTTATCAAAAGATCTATTAAACCAATTGACACCATAAATCATTTTTGCAGTTGAACCCAGCATTTGTTAACTCATACAGCATGTGGATATTAACTACAATTTGTTAATAACAGACCTTCCACGATTTCCATTCAGTACCAGTAATATTTAAAAAAGTGTTTTTCTTCTTGTCATGTGATGTTTGACATTGGCCATTCTGAATCTGCAAAACACATTTGCATTATTGCTGTTTATTTCAAGTCAGTGGTTTGTAAGTTTTTTCCTTAATATCCACATTAAGTTAGGTGAACACATGTTGCATGTATTGAGTCAGATCTCCTCTGTGTTACCAACAGACTTTATACTATTTTCAGCATTTCACAAACTCGCCTCAAAATTGCATAGCGAACAACAAACCTTACTAGTTACTACCTGCTCTAAGACAATTCTGGTTGCAAATCAAGAATTGACAAGGTGATAAATGTGCGGCATGTATGCCATGCTTTAAAGTAGTGCTTATATTTTTTCGAAGATAAGATCAACGAGTTTGGAGATGTGACAAAACATTTTGCAATACGCCACAAGCAGTTACCAAGTTACAACAAAAACATCTTTGTGATAAATAAGCATGATGTTTGCACTTTTTTCAGTTACTGGAAAATCACAGTTGTGATCAACCGGATTTGTCTGTAGTGTTGTAAAAAAGGGTAATAATTTTGTTTTAAACTATGGAATCGATCATAATCATATCTATTACAGTGGGCGAGAGTAATCACACAGCATGTTATAAAATCTGTACAAAGCATACTCACATAAAAATGAAACATCATGTCACTGTCAGAATGCTGATATTTGAAATTAACAAATCCATCTTGTTTTAAATTTACTGCATAACTTAATGAGCTGGTGCAGTCATCATCATTTGAAACAAGGTACTGTCCTGTGGTTTTCCACACAGATCTATGAAAAGAGCTTAAACTAGAAGGGTGGCTTAGCACATTTTGTCGTTGCATTTACACTATAACCTATTTTAAAACATAAATATATTTCCTATGCCTTTTTCTATTGGGTCCCATATTAGCCATAATGTTTTATAACCTTAGTTGTTTCTGGAGGCAGAAACTCATGGGTCCCCACACATGTAAAGTTAAAAATAGTGCATTTCAAGAGATAACCATAGTCCACATGCTACCCAAATTTTAGCCAATTCCGACCCTGTTTAATAAACTTACCCATTTTAGGGGGCTAGAAGGGTAACTAATGGGATGTGACACTAAACTAAAAAAAATATGAAACCTCAATGACTCAATCAAAAGTACTGCAAAATTTCAGCCCAATCGGCCAATGAAAAAAAAAAAATTCGACCACTAGAGGTGCTTTGAGAAACAACTGTTAATGCTTCTGATGTCACCCCCTAACTGCCATGATGCAAAAATGTCCACCAAGCAACCCACCAACAAGTAACATACAACTAGTTGGCCTTGTAACACTATTGCGCCACAGAATTATTTAGTTTGTGGTGCACATTAACATACAAATATGTTTTACACTTTGGGGGCTTGTGGGGTAAATGTTGGGGCTACAGGATTGAACACAACAATCGACACCTATAAATGCCATACTCTACAAGCTATCCAAATTTCAGCCAATTCCGACATCGTTTACAAATTCACCCATTTTGGCTAGCGGGATAAATACTGGGGTTATCAGGACAAACAAAGTGGGAAGCATATCTACATACCTACATCTACCATCTGTGTAAGTTTCTGCCAAATTAATCAAACATTTGATGGCAAAACAAGTCGGACAAACTTTGGGGAAAAATACCCATTTTAGGGGGCTAGCGGGGTAAATATTGGGGTAATCAACAAAAACAAAGTGGGATGCACATCTACATACCTATATCTACCATCTGTGAAAATTTCATCCAAATCCATTAAACATTTGATGGAAAAACGAGTCGGACAAACTTTAGGCAGGGCTAGCGGGGTAAATATTGGGGAAATCAACAAAAACAAAGTGGGATGCACATCTACATACCTATATCTACCATCTGTGAAAATTTCATCCAAATCCATTAAACATTTGATGGAAAAACGAGTCGGACAAACTTTAGGCAGGTCTAGCGGGGTAAATATTGGGGAAATCAACAAAAACAAAGTGGGATGCACATCTACATACCTATATCTACCATCTGTGAAAATTTCATCCAAATCCATTAAACATTTGATGAAAAAACGAGTCGGACAAACTTTAGGCAGGGCTAGCGGGGTAAATATTGGGGTAATCAACAAAAACAAAGTGGGATGCACATCTACATACCTATATCTACCGTCTGTGAAAATTTCATCCAAATCCATCAAACATTAGATGGAAAAACGGGTCGGACAAACTTTGGGAAGAAAAAAAACAAAGAAAAACAAACAAACAAATTCGAGTAAAATCAGCCTTCAGGGAAGGGGACCGATAATGATGAATTTTCTAAATATTTGCAACTTTATATCTTGTTAATGTGTGTAAAACCTATCGATCAAACTCATTCCATTGCAAGTGTCAAAAAGTTTACGGTGCAAACATTTAGTCATGGGGCTGATTGGATCCAATTTTAAAAATCAAACAATAAGTGTCCTATCTACAATTGTTAGAAATTTTAGTACTAAAAAAATAAAATAAAAATTCAGCCTTTAAAAAAAACATATTGGCGATAAAAGGGTGAAAATAGGAGAATTAAACTAAAAGTTACAAACGCTTTAATTTTCACTTTACAATGCATAAACCTACGTTGGATATGAAAAAAACAGAAGCAAAAGTAATTGAAACTTGTAGTTTTTGGTCACTTTTAATGAATAAGTCAAAACATGCATTTAATAGTTAACCAGCAATGGCCAAGCTAGTGACTGGCAGCATTTCACAGAGCCTGAGTCTTTCAAATTGTGGTGCACATTGCCCGCTATAATTTGGATTAAGTTTTTGGGTTGTGGCGATTTCACAAAAAAGCTGTCAATGGAACTTTATTTACACGTTAGAAACGAAGTATACATGATGCAGAAGCAACCGAATCCCAGAATTTCCTACAATCCAGCATACTTGTGTTCTAATTCTAAGAAAAACAAACCTCACCAAAAACAGTGGGCCTGAGGGGTGTCTTCCCCTGATAAAAATTGGTGCCCATTTAAAAATATTTGGACACTCCTGCCTTACATTAAGCTACCAAATGCAGCATATGCAACACACAGCGATGTATGTGATGGACTATGCAGCAAGCAACCAGCAAACGGGTATGGGTAAAATTTTTTTAATCCAGTGTAGTTAAAACAAAAAAATGCTTGAGTTTAAACAACATTACCATGCAAATCTGCAACCAACCTGGTGCAGTTGTTCACTTTTGTCATGTATCCATATTGTGAAAATGTAACTGACTCAGCATATCTTTCAAATCCTTCTGGCATGGTATTCCAAACATCAAATCTAACACCACTTCCTAGTGAATATGTACCAGGGGGGCAAGCTTCACATTGTTGAGATTGCAAATTCAAAAAATGACCAGATTTGCAAGAAAATCCTGATATCAGTAAGATGAAAAACATTACAACATCATTGTGGTACTGCTACAAGAATATATACATATAAATATAATTTTTTTAACACTTTATTTTCAACTCATACATTGCATTTTTCCCAATGAAAGCTTAAAAATGATTATTAATGTTTAACAAAAATGCCTGATTACCCCATGACAAACGAATTGTGGCATTATAGACGAAGTTTGTTTGACAAATGCATTGGTGTTAACCTGAAAGCAAGTTTCAAGGATGCATATTTGATGAAATACATGGGGCTGCAAATTTTTGCCCCTGTGAGCCAGTTTATACCAGACATAACTTTGTGACCCGGCCCGGCACTTAATAAAATATAGGGTTAGCCGCGGGGCCTGTGGGTTAACCGATAGGTTTAAAATTTTCTTGCACCAGCTTTGTTAGTAAATGTTCAAACACAAAATGTTGCTGCAACCAAAAAGGACAACGTTTCATGCATACCACACTTCATTCCATGTTGGGGCGCTTCGGGAGATGCAAGTTCACAAGACTGTGGTTTAATAGGAACTTGAACCCACCATCTATTGCCATTATCATCACATTCGGTAAACGTATATTTCAAATCCTCCTGTAATCAAAGGTGTGTGTTTGTAACTGTTTTTGGCTTGCGAAAAATTAAGATGTGAAACCTTACTGGTGCACAAGCAGGTAGTTGGGAATAACCACTTCCAATGACGTTTATCAACAGCCACAGTCCGGCTAAATTCCTACAACTTATCAACATGCTTGTTGGTTTGGAGACAAGCAAAGCTAGAATCTATCACTGTTATCTTATTCTTTGCATATGCTTCAAAACAAATGATACCTAACCTAGTTTTTTCCTTAAAGTCACAACTGGTTTGTTAGTTATTATATAAAATAATAAATATATTTGTTTCTTCTGGGCATATACTTAGGAACACAGCAAACATTTGATTTAGGTAAAGTTGACCAATTTCCAAATTAAATACCCGAATCCCAATCTGTAGAGTTTGGTAGCTGCACGCATGATTTTTTTTTAATACATTTTTTTGCACACCAATTTTTTCAGGTTGCACATAGAAATGTTGCACCAAAGGCATTTAATTGGGTGCATCTAAAATATACAGGATCGCTTGGTGCATTATTATTACCA
Source organism: Phallusia mammillata (assembly GCF_965637545.1). Taxonomy (NCBI): domain Eukaryota; kingdom Metazoa; phylum Chordata; class Ascidiacea; order Phlebobranchia; family Ascidiidae; genus Phallusia; species Phallusia mammillata. The sequence continues at coordinate 12,069,272 of NC_137257.1, forward strand.
CTTGGAGCATCTTAATATCACTTGGTGCAAATTTATATAAATTGCAGCATCTTTATATTGCTTGGTGCACCTTAACATCGCTTGGTGACATTTTTATCGCTTGGTGCATCTTTATATCACTTGGTGCACCTTAACATCGCTTGATGCACATTTTTATCACTTGGTGTACCTTTATATCGCCAGGTAAACATGCATCGAGCGATATAAAGATGCATCAAGTGATTTTTATGCGCACCCAGCGATATAAAGGTGTACCAAGCAATCCAAGTGATCCTGTATATTTTCGATGCACCCCATTTAATTGGCCTGTCTTGACTTCTTTAACTGGCTTTGTGCCTGCAGAAATTGGTCCAGCGAGCCAACTTATTTTTCCTGATTCCCACATTTCTTGTTTAAGGGTTAATTTCCTGCTTTTATTGTTTTTTCCTGCTTCTAGTGCAAATCCTTTCAATCTGTATGTGTATAGTCATAAAGCTGTTCTAGAATTAATTATTTATTTAAAGATTTTTCATGTAAATTATTGCCCATATTTGTCTTTTTAAATTATTTCTGAGATAATACTAGCCGAATTTACTGAAATTTCAAACGGTGTTTGGTTTTAATTTAAAATTTTGAAACAAAGAAGTACAACATACATAGCCATAAATCTGTAATGCCAAATGTGCTTATTCAAATTGCCCTATCTGAATCTGCCCCTCCAAGTCGGTATTTATTCTCGAAAACATTTTTACAATTTCTTTATCTTCTACAAACATTATTTTAATCCATAAAATATCATCATCCCGTATTTGTGGCTTAATTTTGATAAGGATTCAAATCGAAAGTAAGAATAAAATATCTTGTAAATCGGATCATTGGTTACCAACTCATATATGGTTGCATGCTATTATCTAATTATTTTTTCAAAACCACATAAATAACTGCAGCATGTGAGCAGTTGAACACTGAACAGTGAATCAGGGTTGCCAGATCCCAGTGATCAAATAAAGCAAAGATGAGAAAAAATAAAAGCCAAAAAAGCCAAATTATTTTACTAACCACAAACATACAATTTAATTACAAGTTACACATAAATTACATAAAAATTTCTTCTTCAAAAAGGTTCTCCTCTTCATTGTTGACAGACTCAGTAGAGAATTTCTTAGAATATAAAATGTCAGCTTTGAATCTACTCAACATTTTGGTTGAAGGAACAAATTCCTTACAGCACTTATTAGAAGTCAAGAGTTCTGCTCTAATTCTAATTGTTGCTTCCAATAGAGACAGCTGAAGTCTATTTCTTGCTTTAGTTTTTATGCAAGTTAATAGAGAGAACACCCTCTCCACTACGGCATTGCTTATAGGTGTTATAAGGCAAGTAAGAGCAAATGCAGCAAGTTCTTTAAATTGTGGATGCTGCATTACTCCCTTCCAAAACTGCTCTGTGTCTTGGGGTATCCCATTTTCTTTAAATTGTTTTTGTTCTTTCCAATCAATAAAGGGCAATTTTTGGTACTGCTCTTCAATAATAGTCTGATATTCCCCAGCCCCCCCAAAAAAGCCAAAAAAATTTTGTAAGCCAAACAGCAATAAAAAAGCCAGTTTCGAAGAATCTGGCGTCAAAAAAGCCAATATGGCAACGTGAATATGGATTATTATTGATCCAGAAAAATAATGCAAAAATTTATAAGCCGTGACTAGGGTTGGTTCGGATATCAATAATTTCCACTATCCGGATAACGGATATTTTGAATTTAACTATCCGGTTAACCGGATAATAACAAGTCTATTACAACATCATCCAATTGTGGCACAAATGTTGTTTTAGTGTTTATAATTGTCCAACATTTGTCAAGTTTGCGCCTTACTGCTTAAGCAGTGTAGTTCTGAAAAAGAACTATACATCAGTTGTTTTACATTTTGCCCCACAGTCAATTTTTCTGAGTGAAAGTATGCCCCAAACATTGTGATTAAACATATAGGCTATATTTCTTTTTCGAATCTCACAATTTGTCGTTCCGGTTGAATCACTTTACAATGGATAGATTTTCTATTATATTAGTGTGACTTCAATTATTTCGTAATTTTTTGTAGGGAATATGTACAACAAAGTGAATATTCGTATTAATTAGGATAAACAAAAGTCGTCTGTTGCACCTATCACTGCACGTTAACTCGTGTTTTCTAAAAAAAATTTAAAATGCATAAAACGCTTACGCGGCGCTATTCTTTTGTTATCCGGTTAACCGACACAAAAATATCCGGATATCGGATAGCAAAAAACCCTTCGGTTAATCTGTTAACCGGTTATCCGTTATCCGGATAATTCAACCCTAGCCGTGACCAATCATGCATCACAACAGCCATAGAAAACATTTGACATTTGACATTTGACTCTTCAGGCAAAAAAAAGCTTTTTTCTAGATCAGTGCTCTCAGGTTTGAGAAAAACTATGTGAAAGCTGAAGTCAACATATTAACTATACTTGAGTATGAATCGGTGCAATGTACTCAAAACAAAACCAAAAATAATTTTCGTGTGCATGAACATAGCAAAAATAAAATACGGTAAATATGTTGGAATACATATTTCAACATATCACAATTTTTACTGCTAAAAATCAATAATTTAATAAAGCAAAAAAATGTAAGCTGTTCTACAAAGTCTTTTGCAGGAATGATTTCTCTCGACTCACGATTCTTTTTCACGAAATTGTAGTACCGGTAAGGTATTTTAATCGTTTTTTGCCAAATAAGCGAAACCTGTCAAGATTATCAAGTTTATTGGTACGTTTTCTTGCACCACCCACCACAACGGCGTTAAATGAAGACAAACGAAAACACGCGTTTTAACATATTTGCATTACTGTATTTTTGTCAAATCGTATAAGTTGTATAAATGTCTAGCAAAATACAACTTCGACCAGTGCATAAAAGTTTTAATTAAATACACAATACGCAAAATAAACAGTTTGTCCTCACAATTCGTACAAACCAACTGATTTGTTACCGTACCTTTAAAATATGGTTCTGTGTTTGTTGTTTTATAAAATCCTGGAATCTAGTCTGGACATGGAAGTTTGGGCTCGCTACGATGAATATTTCACAAAATGGCGTTTTTTAGGAGGCCTGTAAAATGCTATGATGACGTCATAGTGACGTCATTGTGTGTGACGTATCCGGGTTATGACGTAGTTCATTATATATCAATATTGTTAGGTTACGTCATAGGGTTCGGAAGTTGTTCCGTTTGGTCAAGAAAGTACCAACAGGGGTTGTGACTACCTGACACCCTGTCATTGACAGGCGATATGTGACAGCCTGTCACTAAATTGTCACAAGTCACAACCCCGTCTCGAAAGTACACCAGACCCCGCGTCACAGGGTTAGTGTTGTTTGAGAGTTAAAAAAGTTGTGTTAATGATGAGAGAATGACGTCATTTTTTGCATGACGTCATTAGAAGGTATGATGACGTCATGTATGAAGTTTGGGCTCGCTACGATGAATATTTCACAAAATGACGTTTTTTAGGAGGCCTGTAAAATTCTATGATGACGTCATAGTGACGTCATTATGTGTGTGACGTATCCGGGTGATGACGTAGTACATTACATATCAATATCATTAGGTTACGTCATAGGGTTCGGAAGTTATTGCGTTTGGTCAAGAAAGTACACCAGACCCTGCACCAAGTGTACGTTCTTGACCAGAATTCGCGAACCCACTACGCAAAAACTAAAGAGCTCAGAGCGACAATCGGGGTACCGTTGGAAAGGTCCATCCCTCCTCTCGACCTTGCACCCCCTCACTTTGCCCTCCCAAATACGTGCGCCACCTGGCGATTGTCTAAACAAAGAAGATTTTCGTCGCATTGTGACGTCACAACCGATTATGGTAAAATTATGGGACCGCGTTCGATGGAAAGAGTAGTACTTCTTGATAGTTCGTACAAAATTTCGAATTGATACCTCGAAGGGTCTGTCGTTGAGAGCTGCCCCAAGGGGGGCACCTCCGCCAATGGATCTTCTTTAAAAAAAAATTTTTGTGTTTTCATTCCTTTCGGTTTAAATTCATTGACTTATACGCAAGGTTGCCATTGACATGGACCCTAAAATAAAATATAACCGTAATATGGCTAAATAATAATAAAAAAAATATGGCAGAAATAAAGGTTTTTAAACAAATCTTTGCATTTATACGAGCCATGACATATTACACGCCATATTATTGCCATAACAATCTGTTCCAGCAAATCCTTGTTCGTAGAAAATATTTTTTGCATCTCAAAACAGCTCAGATCTTAGTTTGCTTTTACTTGTAGAAGGGACAAAATAAGGTCACAAGTTAAGAACAAGGACATTTCTTAGAAATAAGGACAATATTTTTTTCCTAGACATTTCCCCTCAAAATAAGATCAAATCTGATAAATGAGGATAGTATGGCAACCCTGCTTACACGTGATACACGGTAGCAAGCAGTATTTGTTTCTGCTTGTCTGTTTTTGCATTTTGTGTGTGTTATTTTGGCAACAATCAAGATCTTCTGGTTTAAATTGTTTATATAGCCTGTCTGCAGTTAAAATTATTAATGCGCGTTCTGAATTTTTAGAATAAGAAGCTTTCATTTTTGTTTGAGCCTATATTAACAGCGTTTTCATGTAATATCAGACGTTTCTTTTTGCACTAACGGCCGAAAAATTCAGTTAAAGCTGCAAGACTTTACCTTACCCCCCTTTCCCCTTAGCTCTACCCGCCATAATTTGTACAGATAGAATATATCGAACGGTGTTAATTCTTGTATTTTTTAAAAGGTATGACTAAGCCGTGCGTTTTACAGGTCTCCCCTGCGAGAAAGATGTTTCGAAATTTTGTTTGTCTCATTAATTGTTGCCGGAACTGTTTGCAGCCGATGTGTAAAAAACGTTATTATTTTCCTTTGCAAAAGATGTAGTTTTTGAGGCAATTCCGGAACCAATTTTTTACCTGCCAATATAACAACAAACCAACGACATAAGCTTACTTTGGTCCGATGATTTTGTTATCCGAAACTGTTTCTTAATTCGACAGAACGCCCACAGGCACAACGTTAACGACCGACTCGCGTTTGCTACAAGCTTCAAAATTCGTAACAAATTTAAATGTAACTAGTTTAGACCTCCGCCTTAGTGCAGTTTCGTGACGCACGCTACGTTTTAATGAGAGCCCTACTAAAAACCTATATGTGCAATGTGTTCTGATTGATACTTATTTTTACGCTTTTTATTCCGTTGAAAAATAACATATACCTGTTTTTTATCTTCACATAAGTGTCAACATATTTCATCTTTGTCACCTGTTGAGCGTCCATATTTCATTTTTTTCACCTGTTGAACGTGTGGATAAACACAACATCTCAAAGCAGTGATCGCTTTTAATTTTTACAATAAACTTTCCGGTAATTGTAAATTGTAAACTTTCCTAACACAAAGAACTACATCTTTAACTAGCCTAATCACGAACATCAGCAAAAGCACAGTGTGCAGCGTAATTACACAACGGGGACTGCAAGCGTATTAACTTGATTTTTGGACAAAAATGTTAATTACTGAGCCTCTGCTTACGGCACCACGCGTGATCTACCGCGGTAGATCAAAAAACAAAAATAATGACAATTAGCGTAACTGGTCAAGTTTCATCAATAAAACGTAAATAAGATTTCAACTCTTGTTACCATGTATCTAAAACGTGTTAATAGACAAGTTCAATACGCGTCGGCGCATCTGGTCGATAAATAATTACCTAGGTAAATAATTACGATAAATAATTACCTAGTTCAATTAGCTAATTGACTTGCTTAAAGAGATTTGTGGGAAAAACTAGCTACGGCAATAATTTTGTATTCAAAACAAAACAAGAAGACATAAAAACAATAACAATGTTGTGGAAGTACAAGACCGAGAATGCGGATAGATCTTTTCAACGATACCCGGTTTGTCACTCCAGGCGTTCTACTCTTTGCAGGGTCGCGAATTCTGGTCAAGAAAGTACACTTGGTGCAAGCATAGGCCTTTTACGTTGTTAAAGTCTGCGATTACGTCACTTCGAGGTGCCTCCCTTGGGGCAGCTCTCAACGACAGATCCTTCGAGGTATCAACTCGAAATTTTGTGCTAAGTATAATTTTACCATAATCCGTTGTGACGTCACAATGCGACGAAAACCTTCTTTATTTTCGATTGTTTAGACAATCGCTGGGTGGCGCACGTACTTGGGAGGGCAAAGTGAGGGGTGCAGGATCAAGAGGTGGGATGGACCTTTTCATCGATATCCAGATTGTCGCTTTGTAAAGAAATGCCTTTTCCATCGAACCTGATCCAATATGTTACAGTATTCTTTTGGGGCATTACAATTCACATCTTGACATATTATTTTTCATTTGATTTACGGCTGTTGGTGACTTGTAATTGGGTCAGCATGATAACACGCGGGTGTAAGTATATGAACAAGCATTTTCATGCACAGTTTCTTTCTTTGGATGCAATTATTTATCATCGCCATTTTAAATATTTTTGTGGGACTGTACCTAACTCCCGTTTTACGGCAGAGACGCGACTGCTGTGCTGTGCCTGCGTTGGTCACCAGTGTCATTCTGGCAGAATAATTTCCCCTAAACACAAAAATTTTACCACAAAATTTCAGGTACCATATCAAATGAAACATTAATGTAAAACACAATTAAAAAACGAAAAAATCAATGGAAAAATGACATGATAAAGAGCATTTTAATGTGATCACGCGTCAAAGAATATCAATACTCAAATAAAATAGAACCATGCAAAATCTTGTGCGTCCATTGTGACATTTTTTCGAATTTTATTGTCATAATAGAAATCATAGCTCTCAGTGTCAAAACACACAAAAATTAGCCGTAAACAACCTCAATTTTGAAACTGTTCCGGAGGGGGGCTTTTAACCAGCTGGATACCATGTTGTAGCCCGGAGCTTACTCTTTTCTATCCCGTTGCCGTTACGAGACACCCTTTGCGCATTTTTACAGCAGAACGCTTTACGCGAGAGACCTTTTTCAATTTTTCAAACATCTGTTTAATTTTTCCAATGCGAATAAATTAGCCGTAAACAACCTCAATTTTGAAACTGTTCCGGAGGGGGGCTTTTAACCAGCTGGATACCATGTTGTAGCCCGGAGCTTACTCTTTTCTATCCCGTTGCCGTTACGAGACACCCTTTGCGCATTTTTACAGCAGAACGCTTTACGCGAGAGACCTTTTTCAATTTTTCAAACATCTGTTCCATTTTTCCAATGCGAATAAATTAGCCGTAAACAACCTCAATTTTGAAACTGTTCCGGAGGGGGTCTTTCAACCAGCTGGATACCATGTTGTAGCCCGGAGCTTACTCTTTTCTATCCCGTTGCCGTTACGAGACACCCTTTGCGCATTTTTACAGCAGAACGCTTTACGCGAGAGACCTTTTTCAATTTTTCAAAGACATGTAGATTTTTTCTAATGCGGAAATATATTAAACAAACAAATAATGTGTTTATTTTCCCTCAAAGCTTTTTTTGTAATCATCACTGCGTATTTCACTACAAATTAAGTCAATGTGCATGAAAGCATAACTGCACTACATGCGGCAATTATCTCCTGTTTGCAGTGTGTGTGCCACGCGTGCAAAAGTTCTTGCATATAATCAGTAACAATGGGCATTATTCCGTAAAAAGTAATTTCTTGACACGTTTAGGTTTGTCCTTTGTCCTGAAGTGAGGTTTCCAATTTTTATGGCCAAATAAAACCTAAGTCAAAACAAATGCATACTAAATCGACTCGTGATAGAAAAGCATAGCGGAGTTGCGAACATAGCACGGCACTGAAGTATAGTCTGTTATAAGCACAAGACATATATCCACACGCTTATGTATATGATAGATTTCTGAAATTTCGTAACCTTGTACTGATTGCAATTTCATGTTATTCTGTACAAGCTGATTAATTACATGTTTTAACCGTTTTTAGAGTCGATACGGCTTTCCCGTTTCTAATGTGCGAATTCGTCATGTTGACGGGCGGTCATGCCCTTCGATCATTTAAGATGTTCGCTTCTCATTTCTGATTGGCTAATTGGAATGAACTATAACATTGCACGTTGGTAATGGATGCAATTTCGAGTTGGTCTGCAAAAACTGGTTATATATGTGCTAACCGTTCGTTTTTTATCGCTGGTAGGTCTTTCCCGTTTCCATGGTTCGAATGCGTCATGTTGTCGGGCGGTCATGCCCTTCGATCATTTAAGATGTCCGCTTCTCATTTTTGATTGGCTAATTGGAATGAACTATAACTTTGCACGCTGGTAATGGATGCAATTTCGAGTTGGCCTGCAAAAACTGGTTGAATATGTGCTAACCGTTCGTTATTTAGCGCCGGTAGGTCTTTCCCGTTTCTGTAGTGCGAACTCGTTGTGTTAGAGGGCGGCCATGCCCTTCGATCATTTAAGATGTTCGCTTCTCATTTTTGAATATTCAAACAAACTAAAATTTCGCATGTTGATAATACAACATGGTATCTTGCTGGTTAAAAGCCCCCCTCCGGAACAGTTTCAAAATTGAGGTTGTTTACGGCTAATTTATTCGCATTGGAAAAATTAAACAGATGTTTGAAAATTTGAAAAAGGTCTCTCGCGTAAAGCGTTCTGCTGTAAAAATGCGCAAGGGTGTCTCGTAACGGCAACGGGATAGAAAAGAGTAAGCTCTGGGCTACAACATGGTATCCAGCTGGTTAAAAGCCCCCCTCCGGAACAGTTTCAAAATTGAGGTTGTTTACGGCTAATTTATTCGCATTGGAAAAATTAAACAGATGTTTGAAAATTTAAAAAAGGTCTCTCGCGTAAAGCGTTCTGCTGTAAAAATGCGCAAAGGGTGTGTCGTAACGGCAACGGGATAGAAAAGAGTAAGCTCCGGGCTACAACATGGTATCCAGCTGGTTGAAAGCCCCCCTCCGGAACAGTTTCAAAATTGAGGTTGTTTACGGCTAATTTATTCGCATTGGAAAAATTAAACAGATGTTTGAAAATTTGAAAAAGGTCTCTCGCGTAAAGCGTTCTGCTGTAAAAATGCGCAAAGGGTGTCTCGTAACGGCAACGGGATAGAGAAGAGTGAGCTCTGGGCTACAACATGGTATCCAGCTGGTTAAAAGCCCCCCTCCGGAACAGTTTCAAAATTAAGGTTGTTTACGGCTAATTTTTGTGTGTTTTGACACTGAGAGCTATGATTTCTATTATGACAATAAAATTCGAAAAAATGTCACAATGGACGCACAAGATTTTGCATGGTTCTATTTTATTTTGAGTATTTATATTCTTTGACGCGTGATCACATTGAAATGCTCTTTATCATGTCATTTTTCCATTTGTTTTTTTGTTTTTAATTGTGTTTTCATTAATGTTTCATTTGATATGGTACCTGAAATTTTGTGGTAAAATTTTTGTGTTTAGGGGAAATTATTCTGCCAGAATGACACTGGTCGTTGGTCGCGTCACAGGGTTAACTTAGTTTAAGATGTAAAAAAGTTGTGTTAATGATGAGCGATTGACGTCATTTTTTGTATGACGTCATCAGAAGTTATGATGACGTCATGTATGAAGTTTGGGCTGACTACGATGAATATTTCACAAAATGGCGTTTTTTGGAATGCCCATAAAATTCTGTGATGACGTCATAGTGACGTCATTATGTGTGTGACGTATCCGGGTGATGACGTAGTACATTACATATCAATATCATTAGGTTACGTCATAGGGTTCGGAAGTTATTGCGTTTGGTCAAGAAAGTACACCAGACCCTTCGAAGTGTTTGTTGTTTGTTTTGTTTTTTGGTTGAAGGGTGCAGAAAATAAAGTTAAAAATATATTTTATATTCTCATATATGAGGATCTTGGCTTGGGTTCGTTGTATTAACTTAAAAGATACAGGGCAACTTATGACATGGTCGAAGACTAAGAGTTACACCAGACGAAAGACGGATATTAAAAAGTTATATTTGAAGTTTAACTGCCCAAATTTAGACCCAAAGAACCTTCGCCAACAAGACCGTATGGTATATATATATATACCGTATGGTATATATACTATGGTCAACAATTGACGCACCGCATACCACTGTCATCGACGACGTTGCAGTAGTTAGAGAGTGCAACTGCAACCACTCAATCATTTTTATAAGTAATTAAATTCTGGCTGGTCCATAGGGATTACCGAGTTTAGTGAAAATTTTGATCCAGGTTTTATTAATTATCTTACACAAACTGTTGATGAAAAACATAGATAGATTCATGTGTAAATTAATGCAAATAAAGCGACGGTCGGTTCTGAATAGTACCGCACATTAAAAATTGCTGGTTTGGGAGCAATGGAAGAAAGTAATGTGATTTTTCAAGATTTAAGAAGAAACTCTAGCATGTGTGACGTCACAATCTGTGCCAAAAGTAAAATTATTTATTTATTCTGAGCAAGTAAATTTGCCATTTTGGCTACACAAGAGAAACAGGCATTGTTACTATATTATGACCCCTCTTCTGGTTTACACAACAAGGTACCAGACCCACCTACTGCCTTTCTTGACTTGCTACCACCCAACTCTAATGAAAAACAGCCCACAAATTGCAGGGATACTAAATATCACATGTTACCGCATGGTACCACATGTTACTATATGTGACCGCATGTTATCACAAGTTAGGAAGTTGGAAAAGACTTAAATATGCTTTGTGAAAATTATAATTTGCGGACTTTTGAAAGTGCTAGGGGTTAGAGCTATTTGCATTGGGTGAGGGTTTGTAATTGAAATAGTACAGAATCTGGTCTAATTTACCCATGTTGGGGCTTGTACTGTCACATTTCACACACCATGCAGTATTCTAAACAGTATACCAGGTGGTATCATGCAGTATTTAGTGTCACCCCATGAATTGCTACACAAAAAATGTATGCCAGATGCCTAATTTTGGGTTTAGTTCAGCTACTAATATTAGAAAATGCAATTAATAGGCACTGATTCACAATTTGTTTTTAAAGTACACTATAATAATATAGCTGTGTGTCAATTAGTAACTAATGTTTCACTAAGCAATTTTATGGTTAGTTTTGTCAGTTTTATACAGCAAAATGTGTTAACTGAGAGTTACATACATGGTGCACAATGCCGATGCTAAACAAATCAATAAACAGCTTGTCATCAAAACCAAGGTCAAATATACATGTATTGCAGACCACAGTTAAGATCAATTTGCATCAATATTAGCATGTAGCTTTTTAAATGTGTAGTGTTCATAATACTATAAATATAGTTTAGTTTTTGGCAGAAAGTTACATCAGTTTTAAAGCTAGAATAGTTGGCAAAATATAAAAGTATGTTAGGCGGTGGTTGTTAAACTTTTTTCTTGTTATCTCGAAGAATAATGAGTTAGATTTTTTATCCCTTTTCAATAAGCTAAAATAACTAAGTATGACTTTACAAGAAGCAGGCTGCAACAAACTAAAAAAGTGATATACTTACCCCTGAAAATGTCAAATTACCCTTTGGTGGTAATTGACTGCAGGTTAAGAAACACTGACATTGATAAAAGTTAACTCTTTGTTGTTGTTATGTTTTGTAGAGTTTTCAAAAATTAAAACTTAAATTTTAAAAATGGCTGGACAAAGCATCGGGGATCGAATAGTTGCAGCACAACACACTATTATTGGCTCTGACATGTCCAAGAGTGTTTGCAAAGCAACTACAAGCGAAGTAATGGGACCTAAAAAGAAACACCTGGATTGTATGTGTGTTTGTCTTCCGTAATGTGTACTTTCTTGTTGATTGTTGTTTGATCATTGAATTTTTGTGGTTTCATTCTAGTTTAATGCATTTCATCTAATCTAAAATGTGTGAATCGTTGTGGAAATTTGAGATTTGTGTAAAAGTTGTAGTTATTTTGCGTCATAGAAAATTTCACAAAAATGTTTATTGTGTAAAATATTTTTTTTTGAATTATGAATATCAGTTTATTAATATTTGCTTGGCCTTGTGCAACGATTAAGTATGTTTTCTTGAGTAACCTATTCTCACTGCCAGATTAAAGACATGAGTTTTTTTCAACTCTGATTATGTTGGCTTCAAATTGTTATTACAGATTTAAATTGCCTCACAAATGAACCAAATGTGAGCATTCCAGAACTTGCTGACATATTGATTGAAAGAAGCAAGCAGCCAAAATGGGTGATTGTATTCAAGTCATTAATAACCAATCACCATCTTATGTGCTATGGTAATGAGGTGAGTATAGGTCACCTATAAATGTATTAGTTTGTTTGCTCAGTTCGTCTCTAACAGAGCAGCATCATCACATCAACTTCCGTTCATCACAAATGCCAATTAAAAAATATTGATTTTTGCCTGCTGTAGAAACCACTGTTCGAACAGACTTGGTTTAAAAAGAACTTTTTGCATTCAAACCATAGTTTTGAATCTTGTTACAAATCCACTTTGCTAAAGCAGACACATACAGTTTTTGCAATACATCATCTTTTATTCCATACTTTTGGCCGAGAATGTGTTGATTTGAGTTTTTTGAGGTTAATTGTTCCATGTTTAGGTATAAAGATGAAGTTATATCATGTAGGACGCGTTGACAGGTGCAAAGCAGTGCACCTTCATTTTTTTACTTATCTTATCGTCAATTGTGATACACCAAAGTTTTAAATAGAGAGTTTATTGCATTGAAAATACAACAGTAATGTCCAGGCAAGGTCACTGATTGCAATTTCTTGCTAATTGCCTTAAATTTAAATTATAAAAACCAGGGGTGTGCGACCTGTGGCCCTAGGCTGAATGTGGCCCATCGATTAAAGGTTGCGCACCTGCAGAGACACTTGGTTTGAAGTATACTGGCACATTAATCCAATTATTGTTTATATTTGAGTAGATCAATGCACTCTGTGCTATTTTTATGCAGCAAGAAACCTGACAATATACTAGAATCAAATGCACTTTTTATTTGCAGTTGTTCACACAATGACATACTTGGTATGCAACAAAGTAAAATCACCTTGTGTTATATAAAGGCCTGAATGGAGCCTCTTGTAGTATAGCAGTGCTCTTCAACCCTTTCACCTTCAAAATTGGTGTCAGAATTTCATGCACACTTGTGACTGATTAATCAGTTCCTTTAGATCTGACAGGAAATTGTTAGGCTTGAAACAATTGAAATACATCTTTAAAAGATTGAAGCTATTGATTTGATGGTATTTGTGTGATCTTACAGACACCTAAACTACTTCTTTTGAAACACTATGTATTGTTTCATACTCATGCACACCTGTGGCTTTTGTAATGTTTCCGCTGGCATAATATCCCATTTGTGATTACAACTGCATGCTTTTGGGGTTGTCTTAAATTACTTTCGTTTTTGCATTTGTTTCAAATGAAAATTTATCATTTTGTTCAGAGATATTTGCAGCACCTTGCATCAAGAAATTCACTTTTCAATTTAAATCAATTTTTGGATCGAACCGGAGTACAAGGTACACCAAATTTCTCACATTTTTTTGTATAATAAAGGGCATTTTAGTGCAAACTTAATTTTCAAAAATGTGGGTTTAAATGTTTATTTATTAGTGTTGGCAGAACAACGAACCCAAACTTTTTGTGGTGATAATACCCCATGTGGTTATATTATGATGCATCTAATAACAAATAAATAGGTAAACAAGTATTTTTTGCAAGGAAACAACCAATTGATTTCTATGTTTTCACTGGTCATATAATTGCAGGGTATGACATGTCTACATACATTCGAAGATACTCCAAGTACCTGAATGAAAAAGCTGTGTCATATCGACTGGTCGCTTACGACTTCACCAGGGTAAAGCGTGGGTAAGTTAAAAAGCTAATATTTCTTGAATTAGCTAAATCCTGGCAATAGTTTCAATATCACAAAGCAAGTAAAACTATTTAGTAAACAAGTAAAAAATATTGGATACGCTATTTGTAGATCTGATTTATGAGCATTCATAAATACCAATGTTTATGTGTAACACCCCATGCATGTTGCAGGAAAACAGATGGTGTAGTGAGGTTACTTGACACAGAAAAACTGTTAAAAACCCTTCCAGTGATTCAGCAACAACTAGATGCCTTGTTGGATTTTGATGTAAGTTTGTTTGCAATTTCTGTAATAAAGTTTTTAATGTTACACATTCACAGTAAAGTATGTGTTTTAAAGTATATATTATACAGCATAAAGAAACTAAGTGGTTTTGGTCCTTTTCTGATGTGAAAGAAAAGTGCAGCTTTTGATGTTTTTTAATTTTTTTACTTTAATATGTGGGTAAATTTTTCATGCTGTTTATATATAGTTTCTTATCCAATATCGGATTTAATTTCTGTTAAAGGTACCCATTATCCAGTATTTAGCGTTTTTAGCTGGTTTAAAGCTTTTGATTATGGTTATCTTAAATTGCAATGGTATAGATTTTGTTGATCTCTGTGGAAGGTGGTGTTTTTTATGATTAATCTGTAACTAGTGATGGGACGATACTAGGTTTGGAAGCGAGTACGAGTACCACATGTATTTACCTTCGATACCAAGTACGATTACCGAGTACTTAAGTGTAGTGTTGTACTTAGTTGTATAACACTGGCTAATTTATCTGCCATGGTCGAGGTACAGGCGTGCACACACACATGCCGAAAAATGTAATCTCCACGTGATAGCGAAAAAGATATACGTAAACTGGCGGAACTTTTTTCAAATTTTGTGCTGTCCGAAGCAAATATTGGCATAAAGTTGGCCCGTATTCTTATGGTGTAAATCGGCCTTCGGTACTCGCACGTTGGTATCGAAAACTGAGGCAAAAATACCGAGTATGAGTATGGATACAACTGAAATTGTTCGATACCGAGTACCGGGTACTCGTCCCATCACTATCTGTAACACATTACACTTCCACATCTATACATAATGTGGCCAAATTTTGGTGGATTTCATTTGTATGCGCTTATCTGTTTAACTGTTACTGTGTTACTTAATAGTAAGCGTTCCTTCACTTGAACCTACCTGTTACTTGGACATAAACATTGCGACTTCTGTTTTGTAGGCAACACCAAATGAGCTTTTAAATGGAGTTATCAATGCTGCTTTCATGCTTTTATTCAAGGATCTAATCAGACTATTTGCTTGCTACAATGATGGCGTAATCAACTTGTTAGGTATGTGACAAGTCATATAAGTCAGTTGCAAAGTTGGTTTGTGAAGGTCTGACTTCCTACTCCAACTCCTAGTGCAAAAGAAACCAGTAAATCACAATATGATTAATTAGGACAGTTGATAAATTGTCATCAATTATTAGTTGAGGTAATATATAATTTAAAATAAACAAAATGAATTGAAATGTTTATTTTGATCAATTGGGTTCTTAATTATGGGTCCCCTTCCCTGAAGGGGACACATATTGTTTTTGTCTATATTTTTTTTTTCTTTTTTTCTTTTTTTCTTTTTTCTTTTTTTCTTTTTTTCTTTCTAACGCAGATTTGTTCCCACGTTTTGGTCAAGAAAGAATGGTTCAAACTTTTTCAAATTTACACACATTACAGATATTGGTCTAAAGATGGTCCATGTAAATTTTGACCCCATTTGATCCCTTGGTTCACCCACAGCCCCCCAAAACGTGAAATTTTTAGCGCGGCTATTGTTCCCACGTTTTGGTCAAGAAAGAATGGTTTAAACTTTTTCAAATTTACACACATTACAGATATTGGTCTAAAGATGGTCCATGTGAATTTTGACCCCATATGACCCAGAGGTTCACCCACAGGCCCCCGAAACATAAATGTGTCTAACGCTCGTTTGGTCAAGAAAGACACTGTAGGCAGAAGTACCAAGAGAGTAACTCACTGGTTTACGATAGCGGGAGGGCTCAGCTTGACGTCGGACAGACGTTTTACGAGACGTGGTTTCAGTGATTAGAAATCAGCTGTTTTGCACAGCAATGCTATGTCGTTTTATTAAGTTATCACTCACATTTTTAGTTTTGGCGAAGGTTTCACACCTATGACGTGATTTAAGCCTAATAAGCGTGCTTCGGTTTTGTATAAGTCAAGAAAAACTTTGTTAATAAAAGTTAAGATGAAAAAATTAACTTGACTTTTTTGCCAAATAAGTTTTTTTTAAATGCTCGCCGTCAGGTTGGCCGCCGCATGATCACGGGTTACTTAAGGTCAACTAGTCCGTATTACAAACACAGCACAGAACTTTTTTCAAAACGTAGCGTTTTTTTGACAATCAATTAAGGAGTCAATACTCAAGGCATGTATAAATTAGGCTTAACAGTATTGTTGAACACGAATGACGGCGTGCTATTGAAAACGGTGTCAAAAGGTCAAACAGTCGTTTGGCGTGTGCACCCTGAGAGGTTACTACAGGTCAATGGTACTCGTTTTGCGAAACAAAGTTAACTGAAAAACAATTTGTTATGTATACACTTGTAGCAAAATGCTTTTTAATTTAAAGTGTCTGTAACACCACTGTTACAGCTTTCTAAAAAAAATTGTGTTCAAAACCCGACCTTGAAGGACTATATCTGGGTCAAAGCAAGAGATTAGATTTAAGTATTTGTTACGTTTTTTTAATTTTGTAATTACATGACAATAATAGTGCAAAAAGAATACGAACATTTTTTTTATGGGTCCCCTTCCCTGAAGGGGACACATTTTGATTTTACTCGATTTCTTTTTTTTTTTTTCTTTTTTTTTTTTCTTCCCTGAAGTTTGTCCACCCCATTTTGCCATGAAATCTTTGGTGAATTTAGATGAAACTTTCACAGATGGTAGATATGGTTGTGCAGATGTGCCATCTGCTTCGTTTGTCATGACAACCCCAGTATTTACCCCGCTAGCCCCCCAAATGTAAAATGTTGTTGGTGCGCACCACAAACGTTAGTTTTCTGCTAGCCATCAAAGTGTAAAATGTTGTTGGTGCGCACCACAAATGTTAGTTTTCTGAGGTGTTATAAAGGCAACCAGACATTTGTTACCAGTGTTTGTGGGTTTGTTCGAGGATGTTTTGCAGTTGACACTTAACAGCCTTATGACGTCAGAAGCATTGACGAATGTTGCTAATAACACCTCTAGTGGTCAAAATGTTAAACATTGTCAGAATTGGATAAAATTTTACATGACTGTTGATTGGGTCGTTGTGGTTTCATATTTTATACTTTTGGGTTTTAAACCCCATCAGTTACCCCACTAACCCCTAAAATGGGTGAGTGTTTTAAACGCTGTCGGAATTAGATGAAATTTTGACAGCTTGTATAATTTGTCATTTTTAGGTTTCAATTGTTGTGTTTAACCCTGTAGCCCCAATATTTACCCCTCTAGCCCCCTAAAAGGGTGAATTTGTTAAACATTGTCCGAATTGGATGAAATTTGGACAGCTTATAGAGTGTGCTACTTATAGTTGTTGTTTGTTATGTTCAACTTTGTCGCCCCAACATTTACCCCACTAGCCCCCCAAAATGGGTCAATTTTTCAAACTATGTCTGAATTAAATGAAATTTGGAGAGCTTGTACAGTGCAATATTTATAGGTGTTAATTGTTGGGTTCAACCCTGTAGCTCTATCATTTACTCCACTAGCCCCCAACAGTCACATGCAATTCGCGCTGATTTGTGTTATAGGAGCTGATTGTTGTGTTTTAGCCTATTTTCTCACTGTTTAACACTTTTTTTCTCAGATAGACCATAAAATAGAAAAACCTTCAAAAATGTATAAATGGACTGAATTTGAATAGTTTGTTCTCCATATAGCATATTTATTCAGGCACAGTACCAATCACTGTGTTTTACCTTACAACACCCGACTTTCTCATGGTTATCTCTTGAAATGTATTATTTACAACTTTGCATGTGTGGGGGACCCATGAGTTTTTGCTTGCAGAAACAGCCAAGGTTATAAAAGACAATGGATGATATGGGACCTAATATAAAATTAGTGTAGAAAATATGTGTTATAGTGTATATGCAAGGGCAATATGTGCTAAGCCACCCTTCTAGTTTTATTGTTGGGTTAATGCTTTCTAAAAATTTGTCCTTAAGAATGTAAAAACCACCGCAACATTTGTTTACTGTAAATCCGCACAAACGCGCGTGTGGGGACCCATCAGTTTTTGTTTACAAAAACAATCATATGTGTAGATCAAATGATGTGTATAGTTAATTGGTAAATATCGTATAGAATATATAAAATGGAAGTATATCAGAAAGCCACTCTTCTAGTTTTTTATATTAAAGAAGATTCAATCAATGAGTTTTCAAGTGAGGAATACATTGTTATTATTTTGAAGACAGTGTTACTATTGTGTGTTAGGCGTGCATGGCTTGCTGTGGAGTGCCTGTATGTTGTAAATCTCCCTGTTAAAAAGTTTATTTCAACAAACTAAAACTTTAATAAAACAAAATGCCTCTCTTACTCTTTCTCCTCTGTGTTTAACAGCAGACTTTGTTTTTCGCTTCTCCAAAACTCGCCTAAAGGTTACATCGTTGACAGTGCACTGCAAAAGGCAACCCTAACTGCTAATAAGAGAGCAGCGATTGAACAGAAAGTGGCAATGCTATGTGTGCCATTTTGTGAAGTGCGTTGTCAATCTTTATTGAAACACACAAACATACACTGAAATGAAAGAAGTTTGTTTTTCGTTGCTTAGATTGAGTTGGAACTTACTTCATGAAACAATGTTGCATGTTGTGTCCCATCACCTTTTGTGCAGGGGTGTAAGCGCTGATTTATTTATGAGAAAGTGATTGGCTACTCAAAAAGTTTTGTAAAAGGTCCAGATACAAACGGCAAAAATTTGCAAGGTCCAGAACCAGATACTTCTGTCAGTAATGCAAATGCAACATGCCTTAGCCATTTTTGGTATAGGTCAGGGGTGGCCAGACCTGCTTCATGCTCGAGCCGCATATCACAAAACTAAGTTTCAAAAGAGCCGCAAGACAAAAAATCAAAAAACGCATTTATTCACTCACAATGAAGTCTACGCTATCAAATAATGATTGTTCTGTGGTGATGCTGTGTGTCTCCACCTGGGCTGCAAGGTGTTTGAAATTAGGCTGATATGATGGGAAAGTTTTTGTGTTTAGCTTCGTAATGACGCTTCAAGTTACGTAGGTAGTTTTGTAATGATTGAGCGAAGCAGGACAAATAAGACACAACAGGTTTACCTCCGATATCAATGAATGTGCTCCTCCCATTCTGTTTTAAAAGTTATATTTTCCTGTTTATCTTTCTTTTTTTGCAGCTTCTCGACAACGTTTTTTTGGCTAAACTTTGCAGTCATGGCATGTGCCACATTAAAGAGCCGCAACCAAAGGCTCAAAGAGCCGCATGCGGCTCGGGAGCCGCAGTTTGGCCACCCCTGGTGTAGGTAATGGGTAGAATGGTGGTCACATTTGTTCAAGACAATTGTTTCTGTTACTCAAAATGTACAAGACATTCAGAATACATTACATATAATTTTGCAGGATTACTTTGATTCAAAATTGATTAATTGTGTGGTAGAACAAAGGATCATTGCCTCATCACAGTTGTACAATCCGACCTCATATAAGACTTTATAGGCTTATCAAAGTCCCTCAATAAATCGCTATGCGGGCCCCAGTTGACAATGACCAAGTAATTAGGGAAGGGAACCCATATTTACTTTACTGTATTTTTTCTTTTCCTTGTCCATGCACTTTTGGGATGAAATGTTCAATGGATTTGGATGAAACTTTTATAGATGGTAGATATGGTTATGTAGATGTGCCATGTGTTTTGTTTGACTCTATAACCCCAACATTTAACCCACTAGCCCCCTAAAATTTGTGATTCTTTGAACAATGTCCGAACTGAATTAAAGTCGAGAGTTACCAGCTTTCTGTTACCCTTTCTCTTTCCACATCGTTTTAACTTTTTTTGTCAACAAAAGTGAGAGAAAGCGAAGACTATTGAAAAGTGTTGCTGTTATTACTTTGTCTAGATCAGTGGTTCTTAACCGGTGGGAAATTTCCCACTAGTGGGAAATTCGTTGCATTCAGAGGGAAATTTTGTAAGTCGGGACTCGGGAGTAATCACACACCGGCCCGTCGGTCGAATCCGGCCTTGAATTAACTGTTAAAAGTTAATTTACTACAGGTTTTTCGCAACAACATGTAAGATTAGTTTCACCTAGTGTTAAAAGGCCGTTTGTTACATCACAAGACATGTCTAAAATATCAATGCTTTTGTTATTGTGAGCGAATAAGTGCCTTCCCTTTGTTGATTGTGATCAAAAAATGAGTAATGCAACAGAGAGGACACTTCAATATCCCACACACTTTTACTCTCTCACGGTAGCACTATTCAAACTAAATAACATTGCAGTAAGCCTATATGGTCCCGACCAATTCGCTTTGTTAACGTCGAGCACAAAACATCTTTATAAAAATAACAGAGGGGGAAATTCGAACTTGGTGATCGACTTTAGTGGGAAACCATCCCAAAAAGGTTAAGAACCACTGGTCTAGATAGAATGTATACACAGTGTGTGTGTGTACCATGTGTATGTGTGTGTAATCTTTCTTCCAAAACATTTCATATCGAACCATTCCAATGCCTCAGACTTTTGGATTTTTTCTCTTACTTGTAAGCAATGGTTTTAATGGAAATGTTATCTATTTAATGCTACAAAGAAGAAATAAACTATATCAGTTCCATAGCTGGCTACCATAACAGTGTTTTTTCAGCTGGGGTAGTGTAAATTAGCACTTTTTTTCAACAACATGTACTGTTTATATCACATCCTGAATATTGTTTAATCCAGCATTTTATATAGCGTGGTAAATTGGTTTTGGCATTAACTGCATTTCTCTATAGTAAAAATTTTATATTCACAACTTAATTGTTAATATTTATGGGTCCCCTTCCCCGAAGGGGACATACATTGTTTTTGTCTATATTTTTTTTCTGTCTAACGCAGATTTGTTCCCACGTTTTGGTCAAGAAAGAATGGTTCAAATTTACACACATTATAGATATTGGTCTAAAGATGGTCCATGTGAATTTTGACCCCATTTGATCCCTCGGTTGGTTTACAGCCCCCCAAAACGTGAATTTTTTAAAACCGCTGTACTTGCCAAAGCAGATGATTCTGGAGTTTCATACTTTCTTGATCGGTACATTGCAGCGTATTTTAAAGTATTTTGTAACTAGAAGTTGTATATATCCATTTTCACCCCTTTACCCCCAAATATTTGTTTGTTTGTTCACATGTTAATGAGGTCAGAAATACAAGACTTAACCTGCTGAAATTTTAAACAGCTGTGGATAGGGTGCTCCTTGTTCGCTGTTAAAAATTTCAGTGCAATCGGCTTAGTTATTACTCGTACAGCCCCAAATATGTTTTTACATGCTGTCTTTTGTCAAATTTGTTCTCGCTCAGTGCACAGCTGACGCAATGGGAGTGATTGACTATAGTGGCGCATGGAAAAATGCCTCTGCTTCATACATGAACGCAGTCGTCACTTAAGATGTTACGATGTTAGTTATATTGCGCTGTAAACGTGAATGTAGGTCAACTTATTCATGTTTCGAAACGCAGAGCGACAACGCAGCCTGTGTAACATAACTTCTCAAACTGTGTAACATAACTTCTCAAACTGAAAGCGTTAATAAGCTATGCAAAAAAAGTATTGTGGGTATGTAGAAACTTAACGTTTATAAATATTTCTTTAATACGACAAATGGTATCTGTGCAATTCAAATTCTTACCTTCCATATGCATGCGCTATTCATCCTGTTGCGAATTCAAAATATATGTGTGTGTGGGGACCCATAGGTTTTTGCTTGCAAAAACAATTATGTTATAACAGGCCACAAAAATATTGGTACCATACTGAATGTATCTATCAAATATATATCCCTTACAATCATAATAAATCGGGCGTAAATATGGCACAGTTTCTGTAAAGTGGAATATTTAGGAAAACCACTATTCCAGTTTAACAATGATTGTGCCCTATTTTTACTGTTACCAAATCGCATATGCATATGTGTGGGGACCCATTAGATTATGCTTGCAGAAACAATTATGTTATAAAGTGCCACGAAAAAGATAGGGACCCAATGAAATGTAGGTGCCAAATATATATGTGATACATCATTAAATATGATGTAGTATATATAAACTAGCAATATATAGGAAAACCACTATTCTAGTTCTGAAATTCGAATGTATGAGCTTTCCCGATCCCCGAACAGTTACAACAGTAACTGGTGTCAAACTGTATTTCAATGTAATCATGGTTCTTCAAATGTTTGGCTTGTAGAACAAAGTCTGAATCGAAATTTAGACAGTTCATTAATAGTTTGTACTTTACATGGCATGACTATGTAAGCAGAACACCAATCAATGTGTTTGACTTTACACAACCTGATATCTCATGATCTCATCTCTCGAAATGCATTTTTTACAACTTTGCCAGTGTGGTGACCTATGAGTTTAAATACAAGCTTTTAAAGAACATTGGCCAATGTGGGACCAAATATGACAGGTGTAGGGAATATATTAGGGCTACCATATCTGAGTAACTAATAAATGTTCATATTTTAAAGAAAAATATTTTGAAATGAAGAAGGGTCAGTGCAAAGACGCATTAGACATGTACAAAAAGTTCTTGACAAGAATGAACCGAGTTTCAGATCTTCTTAAAGTGGCTGAACAAGTGGGCATTGACAAAGGTGATATTCCGGATCTTACAAAGGTATGCTTTATGGCATTGTAGTCACCTCTGTTTGGTAATACTGATCAAAATATGGGCCTTAAAACTCATTGAGAAAGCGATATATGTTGTTTTAGTATGTTTTTCTGCATAATGCTTAACATAATTTGAATTTGAACATGCTGTGGATAAATATAGCAACCTCCTGTGTTTTTGGTTGGAGTATAAGGTTGCATATTTAATAACTTCACAAGAAAATAAGGTTGCATATTTAATAACTTCACAAGAAATAGTCTCATCCAATGATGAACTGCATCACAATAATGGCCTATGTGGGCTCATAGGCGCCCACTTGCTAAAATCGGCGGGGAGGCAGAATTTTATAACTCGGTAAAGACGGAAATATTCAGCCCGGACGTCACTTAACGTCACAAATTACACCCTTTGCAGTGTTTCGGTACTAGTATACATAACATTAGCAGCCGAAGCCGACCCAACTATACAGTAATACATTTTTTCATCCCCGCAACAATTATTACAAAGCATGTTTTATTTTTACGCAACAAGGCGCACATGCGTCTAAAAAGCCATTATAATAATCGTTTCTTACGTTTCTAGGTCGTTTGGTTGGTTTCAACCATGTTTTCTATTTACACAGGAAATTGCATGTAACGCATTTAAGTTTAGTTTATTTTAAATCAGGAATTACCAAAGTAAAGCCCGCGAAGGTTTTTGTTCTAAATATATATCTTGGAAAATAACGAGTCAACCGTTGAAAGTTAATTTGCCACCAAAGAGTTCCCACAACAACATGTGGTCTTAAGTTTACCTAGTTTTACACTTCACAGGACGCATAAAAATGATCCAAAAACAGTTTGTTACATCACAGACAAGACTTAAAGTATCAATGCTTTCGTTACTGTGCGTGTACAGGTGCCTTTCTTTGTTAATTGTGATGACATAAATGAGAAGTTAGTAATTTATGTCACATAATTTTATAGTTCGACAGTAGCGCTATCTCTTAATAATATTGTATAGCTCCTGCTGGTCCCACAAAAGCGCTTTGTAGACCACAATTGCGGAACGGCGCTGCGTTTGTGCTTGTAAGCGATGTGGCCGTCTAATGTCATTTTCATGTTATGCGGCATGCTTTTCATGTTATTTTCATGTTACCCTGAAAAAAAAATTGGCTACCCCCTTTGTAAACGATGTCAATTTGTGTCGATGTTGCTGACCGAGTTTTAGCAAACACTTCTTGCATGTTTTTATCCAATGGTTCATTGCATATAACCAGGGTTGCCATCGACATGGAACTCGAAATAAGGACACACGAACAATTGGACTTTAATGTCAAAGGACACACGAACAAATTGGACTTTCATGTCGAAACAAACGTTTTTGAATCTTTGCATTTATACGAGCCTTGACATATCACATGTCATATTTCTTTTTGCCAGGAACAATCTGTTCCAACTCCTTGTTCGTAGAAAACACGTAGTGCATCTCACGACAGCCCAGGTCAAGGTTTACTTTTAGCAGGGATTTGACTTGTAATTGTTAAAAAAAGGACAAATCTTAGAAACAAGGACGGTATGGCAACCCTGCATATAACACTTCAAGTATACGTTTGTGACGTAACAATATGCGTTGTTTGATTTTTCAGAAAGGTTTGTCGGTTCAAACTAGGCAGTTGTTGACTGTGCAGTAGTACAGAGTTACTACAAAACTGTGTGTGCATAAATTAGCGCAAAACTGGTTTATGACGTAGTCAACGACGCAAATACCCGGGGAGGCGGCGCCTCCCCGCCTCCCCATAAGTGGGCGCCAGTGTGTGGGCTATATACTTGTTATTATGGGTCCCCTTCACATATGGTTTTTATCCATACTTTTTTTTTCTTATTCTGTCTATTGCTGGTTTGTAATGCTCGTTTAGTCAAGAAAGAGTGTTTTAAATTATTAAAATTTGGACAGATGTTAGTTATTAATCCGATTTTCATCCTCCTGAAGTTTGACCCCTAATGACCCAGCGGTTTACCCACAGGCCCCCAAAACGTTTTTTTTAATGGCTGTACTGACTAAAGTCTGTAATCTAGGAGTTATATGCTTTGTTGGTTAGTGCAATGTACTGTTTTCTAAAGAATTTTGTAACTTTTAATAGGATTCACCTTTTTAGGTATTACAAACACAGTTAAGAAGGAGTTTTTGTAATAACTTAGCTTCTTTATGTTTGACTAATCAGTTCAAGTTTCAATAATGTATAAATTGGGCAAAACGGTATTGTTGAACACTAAGGACTGTGTGCTATTAAAAACGGTGTCAAAAGGTCAAACGGTCTTTCGGCGTCTGCATCGTGAGAGGTTAATACAGGTCAATGTTACTCGTTTTGCAAAATAAAGTTAAGTCAAAAACAATTTGTTACATATACCTTTGTAGCATATTGTTTTTAATTTATATTGTCTGTAATACAACTGTTAAGGCTTTCTAGGAAAATTTGGGTTTAAAAACTGACCTTGGATGACAATATCAAGGTCATAGCAAGAGAATTGAAAGAATCTTTTTCTCTTTTTTACTGTTTTTGTAATTACATAACAATAATAATGCAAAAAGAACACCACCAAAACTTTTTTAAAGTTTGGGTAATGCTTTCTTACTGCTTCAATGGTACAAATGATGTGAATGTTAAGTTGGTAAATGATATAGAATATATAAAATGGAATTATATCAGAAAGACACCTTTCTAGTTTAAAATTTTGTTTGTCTGCTTTGACGTATGTCCCAATCATCACATGTTATTGCACTAGTCATTACTGCATTCTCTGCGATATTTACAAACAATCCCAAAGCTTCTACATTTTGCAGCATGAAAAGTTTTGTTAAAATTAAACTAACAACATGTTGCCAAACACATCTCATAAACGTAGTCAGCGATGCGTAACAAACAAGCGTCACACGCTAATCGTTAAACATTCCCCCACTACATTGCCATTGTTTATTTGTGTCCACTGACTTGATCCCAACAAGTCATTTGACCTATTCTACATGTATTAATGTTTTTATAAACGGTCAGAGCATATAGTTATATCGGTTCCAATTACCCTATATAAACGTCAAACTTTAGATTCAAATCGGTATTTAACTTTGAACATATTGTGGTGTTTCAAGCATTCAGTGCCTTTGAACAATCTTTTAAAAATTGCAGTTACCACATGTGTGGGGACCCATTTGCTTCTGGATTCAGAAACAGTTACTTTTTATTTAACATTGCTTAATTATTAAATACAGTGTGGTACATACATAGAAAAGCCACCTTTTGGGTTATATAATGGTACAAAATTCTGACATTTAGTAAAAACTGTAATTGTATGTAATGCAGGCACCCAGCAGTTTGCTTGATGCCCTTGAACAACATTTGGCTTCTCTGGAGGGGAAAAAAGTTACAGTCAAGTATGCAAAACTTATTGTACAAAAATGAGAAATTTGCTTTGAAATGTTCTATAAATACGTATCTGTTGGCTTGTAAATCATAACTTAAAAAAGAGTAACTATATTGCACTTTTTGACATCAAAATCTTTGTATTTCCTTTTACAAGATATGCTTTAAAATGTTGCTTGTCACAATGCTACCATGCCACTTTTCTATTTTTTTGCCAGACCAATACCAAAGGACTCTGTCATTGAAGAATTTGGGACAAGCATAAAATCCAATGATGAGATGCAACATTTGGTAAATGTAAAAACTACCCAGCACAACTATGCGATTTAAAAAAAGCATCTTATAAACCATTAATTTTAAAATTTTGGCAACAATCCAACATCGTTAAATTACTACTTATATCTATTGGTTATTTCGATTCACCCACCCTAATAAAGACCTACATGTTTTTGCTGTATTAAAAGAGGTTGTACTACTTGTTTTTAGAGTGCCCTTGAAGAGGAAGAACAGCGGTTAAAAGCTTTCAAACAAAATCATGACTTCGAAGTTCAACAAAAGCAATCACAAATTCCAAGTGAAAAAATTAATGTTGCAGCAGTGCAAAGTCAAAAGGATAGTGATGTATGTACAAATGTAATTTTTGTTTTAAATGACAGTAGAAGTGATCTATAACTATTTTTCGCGTACAAATCTTTGCAAACCACTGATCACTTAAAAAATATATTCTATGTCAGTCATGTTCATATTTAATGAAATGGTTGTATGTGAGATATAATATCAACCTAGTAAATACTCATGCAGCCATCACAAGTTACCTTTATAATACAATTAGGTAAATATTTTATTGTTATAAATCTGATCATGTGATAAATTCCTATTAAACAGCAAAATAGAGCATAATTTTTGTGCCTTGCAGATCTTGTCAAATTTTGATTTGTTAGCCACAAATACAATGGTTGTTCCCAACCAACAACAGAACAATGCAAATTTGTTTGCAACACCGACATACCAAGGAAATAGCTGTAAGTGCTCATTGACATTGCCGCATAGTTGTTATTTAATGAAAAATTATTTACAGACTTGCAAAGTACTCCAATGTCGAATCCAAATACCACACTTCAAGAAGGTGGTCAAAGCAATTTATTTGACAATTCCCCATTTACAAATGTACCTGGTAAATGCTGCAACTTATGTGACAAAATCCATATTTTTGTTATGGTTTCTTCCCTGGGAGATATATTGTTATGGGTCCCCTTCCCTAATTTTTTTTTCATTTTTTCCGTCTAACGCGGATTTGTTCCCACGTTTTGGTCAAGAAAGAATGGTTCAAACCTTTTTTGAATTTACACACATTATAGATATTGGTCTAAAGATGGTCCATGTGAATTTTGACCCCGTTTGATCGCTTGGTTCACCCACAGCCCCCCAAAACGTGAATTTTTTTTTGATTTGGTACATTGCAGCGTATTTTAAAGTATTTTGTAACTTCAAGTTGTATATATCCATTTTCACCCCTTTACCCCCAAATATTTGTTTGTTTGTTCACATGTTAATGAGGTCAGAAATACAAGACTTAACCTGCTGAAATTTTAAACAGCTGTGGATAGGGTGCTCCTTGTTGGCTGTTAAAAATTTCAGTGCAATCGGCTCAGTAATTACTCTTACAGCCCCAAATATGTTTTTACATGCTGTCTTTTGTCAAATTTGTGCTCGCTCAGTGCACAGCTGACGCAATGGGAGTGATTGACGATAGTGACACATGGAAAAAATGCCTCTGCTTCACGCATGAACGCAGTCATCACTTGACCATTTTCTCACTGGTTGGAATTAAGATGTTACGATGTTAGTTATATTGCGCTGTAAACGTTAATGTAGGTCAACTTATTCATGTTTCGAAACGCAGAGCGACAACGCAGCACGATTTGTTACACCTGTGTAACGTGACTTCTCAAACTGAAAGCAATAATAAAACTGTTTCAGAACACGTTTTGGACATAAAAAGCCCAGCTAAGCAATGGTATTGTTGGTATGTAGAAACTTAACGGCCCCAGGGAACGCTATGTGCGGAATAAAAATCATAATTCAACAAACAAAGGGCTATTAAGGAAAACAAATGTTGAAACTTTGTTAAAAGTTTAAATAGTTGGACTCATCCATTTTCCACCTCGGGAAAACAACGCGCAACTCCATGTCGAAAAAAGTCCAATTGGGCGCAAAAAGCGCAAACCTGCCCACTGAAAAGCGAATGTCTCGGCCTCGCGCATAACTGGACGTGCTATCAGGCAGTCTTTTTGCACTGTGCAATTAAGATATGTTTGTAGATCATTTGAAAACGTTAGTTATGCAATTGTTGTATCACGCAGTTTTGATTCGTATGGCGGGTAACGACAGGCCCCTCCTGTCGCGATCGGCGCCATATCTTTATCTAACAATGATCGCTGACGGAAATGAAACTGGTGGAACTTGGCCTTATGGACCGGCGCGCCTGACCCATATACAGACATAAAAAACCTGATCGGGATTCATCCCCGCGAGTGTCCTGGGTTCGGATCCCGTGAAAAAAAAGGAAATGAAACCGTGAAAAATCGACGCTTCTAGTTTTTATCTGTCATATTGATTTTACTCGAATTTGTTTTTTTCTTTCCAAAGTTTGTCCGACCCGTTTTTCCATCAAATGTTTGATGGATTTTGATGAAATTTACGCAGATGGTAGATATAGGTATGTAGATATGCATCCCACTTTGTTTTTGTTGATAACCCCCAGTATTTGCCCCGCTAGCCCCCTAAAATGGGTTATTTTCTGCCTAAAGTTTGTCTGACTCATTTTTCCATCAAATGTTTAACGGACTTGGATGAAATTTACACAGATGGTAGATATAGTTATGTAGATGTGCATCCCACTTTGTTTGTCCTGATAACCCCAGTATTTACCCCGCTAGCCCCCTAAAATGAGTGAGTTTGTAAACAATGTCGGAATTGAACTGAAATTTGGATAGCTTGTAGAGTATGGCATTTATAGGTGTCGATTGTTGTGTTCAACCCTGTAGCCCCAACATTTACCCCACAAGCCCCCAAAGTGTAAAACGTATTTATATGTTACTGGGCACCACAAACGAAAGAATTCTGTGGTGCAATAGTGTTACAACGGCAACCAGTTGTATGTTACTCTTGGTGGGTTGCCTGGTGGACGCATTTGTGCCATGGCGGGTTGTTAACAGCCCTATGACGTCATTGTTGCTCTAAACACCTCCAGTGGTCAAACTTTTAAGTATTGTCCGATTGGAACAAAATTTTATGGGACTGCTGATTGGGCTATTGTGGTTTGGTATTTTTGTAGTTTACAGGTAGAACCCCATCAGTTACTGTACTAGCCGCCATCTGATTGTTGTGTTTTAGCCTATTTACTAACTATTAGCCCTTCTTTTTCCAAATATAAGATAAAATAGGAAAAATTTCAATAACGTTTCGTTTGTACTCCATATGTTTATTTATACAGAATACTGATCACTGTGTTTGACCTTACAACACCAAACTTTCTCATGATTATCTCTTGAAATGCATTGTTTACAACTTGCATGTGTGGGGACGCATGAGTTTCTGTTTGCAGAAAGCAGGAGCATTTAGGGTTCTGAAAGACAGTGGATGATATGGGACCCAATATAAAATAAGTGTAGGGAATATATGACAAAAAGTGCTAAGCCGCCCTTCTGGTTGTATTGTGATTTTTAAACACAGTAAGTGTTACAGCTGGAACATATCTGCATTGGAAACAATTGGTTAAACCTTTGCTTGTAAACATTAACAGGAGTTACTTAGGGTAAATTCCATGCTGTTTTTATATCTGTCTTTCCAAACAAAAATTATTAGATCTTGTTAATAATGTTACCAGTTTTCTTGTGATCATGTGTGGGGACCTATTTGTTTCTGCTTGTAGAATTATGTTGTAAAATGTTGTAGAAAGATAGGGACCTAGTTAACATTTCGGTAACAAATGTATTATGTTGTAAGTATGACAAATGGGGTAAGTGGATAACCATTAACAGCATATGTATGTTGCAAGGTTGTAGGAACTCACATTTCTGTTTTTACCTTATATTTGTGTTCATCAGACAATGCTTTTGCCTCATCTGGCTTGCTTGTACCAACTTCATCTGTCAGCCAAACACATCAACAACCCACTGTAATCAACCAACATCAACAACAAACAGGAACTAATCCAAGTTTGGAATCATCACTTGCTAATGTAATGGCCAACCTGACTGTTGGAGGCCAAAAGTATGTTTCTGTTGCATTAACACAAAAACATATTGTGTATGTGCAAAATTGGTGATCATGAACAGGGGTCTGCAAACAGTCATGACCAAAATTTGGGTAGCAAAAGTTCAAACATGTAAAAATTGCTATACTTATTAAGTACAGGATCCAATTTCATACTTTGTTGTTTGGTGCATTGCAAAGTATTTTAAATTGCCTTTTTTGTTGGATTCATGTATTTCCACCCCTTTACTCATAAAGATTCACCTTCAGGTTGACCAATCCTTTAGGTGAGAAACACATCACCTGAAATTCAATAGTTGTTTGCAGGGTGTTTCTTGTTAGTTTTTGCAAATGTTAGCCTGACCAGCCCAGTGATCACCATTACAACCCATAATATGAGCACACTGGACAGACAGGAGGTCATCTGCTTTATGCATGAACAGACGTGTTACTAGGCAGTGTTGTAGAGCTGGGGTTGGCATTCTTTGCATACAGCAGACCCAGATTTTGTTACGACAATCAAATTGGGTGGATTTATCAAAATTTCTCATTGTTTACTTTAATGAAATGTATAGAAAACCTGCATTTATAAGACAGTAGGAACACTGTTATGTGTATTCCCGAGTGTAAAATTATTTGTGGGCCGGAGACAAAAAATTGTGATGATAAAGCAATTATCCACTTGGTAAATTTATGACAGCCTTTTTTCACCCATTAAGTTTATGTGTGCAGACACAGCAAAGAGTCAAGGTAACAAAATGATTTTGTTCTAGAGCCAATATGGAGTTTCAGCCCCGGCAAGAAAAGAAACTTACTGGGGGAAACAGTTTTGTGCCAACATACACTCCCACTGCAACTTATAGTCCAGCAATGCCCAACTATGGTGTTCCTCCCATGAACCAACAGGTAAACAGAAATTGTAAGTTATTTATGGAGATATAAAACATATACTCAAAGAGAGCGGCAGACGATCAGCGTCAGTGTAAAGTTTTATTTGAAACAGAAATATTAATTTCGCTTATTAAAGCATCATCAGTTTCTGTATAAAGAAAAGAACCGATAAAAAACACATAAAAGTTAAAACGTTAAAATACTAAAACAACTAACAGCTACGATACCAGACAATTGCAAAACTATGGAGAACGGCTGTAACAAAGGCCGACGCTAACTGAAAATAAAGTGGCAATAGAAACGCCGGTAGCAAACAAAAAACTAGCAGGTGTAAAAATGGCGTGCGTGTTGATAAGGGGTGGCGCGTAGGGGCGGAAAACAGGTCATTTTGTTCGCAGCAAAATCATAGGTTGTAGGTTAATAGACGCCCTTAGATCGTTTAACCATTTGTCCTCACAAATGTCCAGACGGCTCATAGGCGGCTCTTCGACGAACGTTACCATGAAGCAACTTGAAATGTCCGGCTTGTTTTTTTCGGGATAGGGATGGTTAATTATATAGTGTTTTGCCAGCGCCATCTTGTCGCCCTTAGCGTCGGTCAAATCACCTGTCCGCCACTTTCCTGTAGTCTGTTATGACATTACACTTACTTATTTATGGAGATGTTGATGTTTCATTTTCTTTACACAGCAGTATGGAATGGGTGTAAATATGATGTATTCCAACAATCAAACCGTAATGCAGCCCGGTATGACATTCCAGCAGCAAGCTCCTCCACAAACTTATAAATCAAACAACCCCTTTGGCTCAATGGTATGTAACCTATAAATATGATTATGGGTCCCCTTCCTTGAAGGGGACACATCTTGATTTCACTCAGTTTTTTCTTTTTTCGACGGTGAAGTTTGTCCATGCACTTTTGGCATGAAATCTTTGGTGAATTCGAATGAAACTTTTACACATGGTAGATATAGTTATGCAGTTATATTGTCCATGCACTCTGGTTATTATGGGTCCCCTTCCCTGAAGGGGACACATATTGTTTTTGTCCGTATTTTCTTTTCTTTTTTCTGTCTAACGCTGGTTTGTTAAACGCATTTGGTCAAGAAAGAGTGCTTCAAATTTGCACAGATGTTAGTTATTAATCTAAATTTGATCCTCCTGAAGTTTGACCCCGAATTACCCAGTGGTTCACCCACTGGCCCCCAAAATGCAAAATTTTTAAAACATGGTTTGTTATATGCGTTTGGTCAAGAAAGAGTGCTTCAAGTTTTTTTCAAATTGGGACCTATGTTAGTTATTAACCAAAATTTGATCCTCCTGAAGTTTGACCCTGAATAACCCAGGGGTTCACTCACAGGCCCCCGAAACGTAAATGTGTCTAACGCTCGTTTGGTCAAGAAAGACACTGTAGGCAGAAGTCCCAAGAGAGTAACTCACTGGTTTACGATAGCAGGAGGGCTCAGCTTGACGTCGGCATGCTATGGAAAACGGTGTCAATAGGTCAAACAGTCGTTTGGCGTGTGCACCCTGAGAGATTACTACAGGTCAATGGTTTTGCGAAACAAAGTTAAATGAAAAACAATTTGTTATGTGTACACTTGTAGCAAATTGCTTTTTAATTTAAAGTGTCTGTAACACAACTGTTACAGCTTTCTAGAAAAAAATGTGTTTAAAACCCGACCTTGGACACAATAACTGGGTCAAAGCAAGATATTAAATTAAAGTATTTGTTTTGTGCTTTTTTAATGTTTTTGTAATTATATGACAATAATATTACAAAAAGAATACGAACAATTTTTTTTTATTGTTGGGTTAATGCTCTCTAAAAATTTGTCTTTAAAAATCTAAAAGTCACCGCAACATTTGTTTACCGTAAATCCGCACAAACACACGTGTGGAGACCCGTTAGTTTTTGTTTACAAAAACAATCATATGTGTAGATCAAATGATGTGTATAGTAAATTGGTAAATATCGTAGAGAGCAGTGGTCTTCAACCTTTTTTATAGGCGACCCCAATTTAAGGAAAAATGAAATCAGAATTTACATGCGACCCCAATTTTTTTCAACACTGAGAAAAATGTTTTAAGTAATGCTGAACCGAAAGAACAATTACACAAACTGTACATAATTACAAACAAATATGGCAATACAAAAGTATTAAGAAAAAAGTTTCATTTAAGACATAAACCCAATTTTCGGAACACAAACTTGTCAAATTGTTCAACATTTAATTTGCACTGTTAGTGAGATGGTTGCGCCTGTATACTGTCCACAAGTTTTTGAAGCCACGGCTTGACTTTGCACAAGCTTAACCGCATGTCATGCCCCACTTCCAATTGATTACGATGTTTCGTTTTTAATACACTCATTGCACTAAATCCTGCTTCACACAGCCATGTGGTTGAAAACGGGATTAGAAAATTTTGGCACAGTTGGGTACGTTGCATAAATAACTATTCACTCGTTCTGGTGTCACCTTAAAAAATACAAACTTATAGTGTTGAGTCACTCATAATACACGTTGTCGAAACCCATTGTTACGCGATAAAGGCATTTTCTGTTTTTCCACTGCCACGATTTAATTGCAACATGAGGTAGCAAGCTGTACCACAAAACCAAAGTATGTATAAAACACAAGTAGTCCAACCCATTGTTACGCGATAGAGCTTCATGGGCGCCATTTTGTGTCCAAATTAATACAGCAGGTATAGGGAAAAACACATAAATTGTCTGATTTTTACAAACTAGTGGGCTTTAACGCAAATTTGACTAGCCAAATCGAATAAAACGTTTGGGTTCTAACATTTGAGCGTGATAATGCTCGCTGAACAGAAATATTTACATTTTACATGAAAATCAATCGACCAAATTTACATGAAAAACAGCAATTTAGCTTTTAATATTGCGTTGAAATGTTAGAACCCGAAATTTTCATTCAATTTGGCGAATCAATTTCGCGTCTAAGCTCTCCATTTTGTAAAAATCAGACAATTTATGTGTTATTTTTCTTTCCCTGATGTGTCATTTTGGACACAAAATGGCTCCATAGGCTTTATTGCGTAACAATAGGTTGGGCAACTTGTGTTTTATATTGACTTTGCACAAAACAAGAGCAAAAGTTGCGATCTAAAAGAACATAATAATAGTTTCATTTTCTGTAATCAATTTTAAAATGCAATAAATTAAATTCGTCGACTTATTGCGACCCCTGAAAAAGTTTAGGCGACCCCACTTGGGGTCGCGACCCATAGGTTGACGACCACTGGTATAGAGTATATAAAATGGAAGTATATCAGAAAGCCACCCTTCTAGTTAAATCTTTGATGGATGTGAATAAAACTTTTACAGCTGGTAGATGTGTCATCTGTTTGGATTGACTGAATAGTCCCAGCAGTTACCCTGTTAGCGATCCACCATGCTGTTTTTAGGTATTGATTCACAAGTCTAATCATGTAGCCCCACGAGCCCCTATAATGGGTAATTTTTTTAACAATGTCCGAAATGACTAAATTGTGGACCATCTATAGATCATGCAGTTTTGAGTTGTCAATTAATATGTTTATTAACCCCTGCAGCCTGACAATTTACCCCAATGGCCCCTTATTATGGGTCCCCTTCCCTAAAGGGGACACATATTGTTTTTGTCCGTATTTTTTTTTCTTTTTTCTGTCTAACGCTGGTTTGTTAAACGCATTTGGTCAAGAAAGAGTGCTTCAAATTTGGACAGATGTTAGTTATTAATTTAAATTTGATCCTCCTGAAGTTTGACCCCGAATTACCCAGTGGTTCACCCACAGGCCCCCAAAATGCAAATTTTTTAAAACATGGTTTGTTATATGCGTTTGGTCAAGAAAGAGTGCTTCAAATTGTTTAAATTTTGTTAGATGTTAGTTATTAACCAAAATTTGATCCTCCTGAAGTTTGACCCTGAATGACCCAGGGGAGTTTTTAATTTAAAGTATCTGTAACACAACTGTTACAGCTTTCTAGAAAAAATTGTGTTTAAAACCCGACCTTGGACGACAATATCTGGGTCAAAGCAAGAGATTACATTAAAGTATTTGTTTCGTTCTTTTTAATGTTTTTGTACTTATATGACAATAATAGTGCAAAAAGAATACGAACAAAAAAATTTTATTGTTGGGTTAATGCTTTCTAAAAATTTGTCCTTAAAAATCTAAAAGTCACCGCAACATTTGTTTACCGTAAATCTGCACAAACACGCGTGTGGGGACCCATTAGTTTTTGTTTACAAAAACAATCATATGTGTAGGCTAGATCAAATGATGTGTATAGTAAATTGGTAAATATCGTATAGAATACATAAAATGGAAGTATATCAGAAAGACACCCTTCTAGTTTGATTAATTCTTTTGAATTTGATCATGTATGACAGTTTGTAAAATTTATCATTAATAGGTGTCAATTCTTGTGGTTTACCTAATAGTCCCACGTTTTACCTCCCCTTCCCCATAAAATAAGACAAACTTACTTTATGTCTGAATTTAATAAGATTCGTACAGTTTGTACTTTACATGATTATTTATGAACAGTGCTAATCAATGTGTTTGCCCTAACAACACCAAACTTTCTCATGGCTATCTTTTGAAATGTGATATTTACATCTTTGCTTGTGTGGGGACCCATAAGTTTCTGCCAGCATAAACAAACTATGGTTATAAAGTCAATGACTAATATGGGAACAAATATAAAATAAGTATGGGGATTCTATCAATCTTTTAAAAGAGGTCATTGTGTATGTGCAATGGCAAAAAGTGCTAAGCCACCATTCTAGTTTGGTTTGTGATTATCCTTACAGATTCAATATGTAAAACCGCTCATCTTTTGTTCAGACAATAGATTGTGACACAGGTGATTAAATATGAGCTGATACATGTAACATGCAGTGTGTTCATTATTATGGGTTCCCTTCCCTGAAGAGGACACATATTGATTTTACTCAAATTGTTTTTGTTTTTTTTCTTTCATTTTTCTTCTCCCCAAAGTTTGTCCGACTCGTTTTTCCATCAAATCCTTGATGGATTTGGATGAAATTTACACAGAAGGTAGATGTAGTTATGTAGATGTGCATCCCACTTTGTTTTTGTTGATAACCCCAGTATTTACCCCGCTAGCCCCCTAAAATGGGTATTTTCCCCCCGAAGTTTGTCTGACTCGTTTAAAAGGGGCGGTTTGTAATCAATGTCAGAATTGGCTAAAATTTGGATAGCTTGTAAAGTATGCCATTTATAGGTGTCGATTGTTCTGTTCAACCCTGTAGCCCTAACATTTACCCCATAAGCCCCCAAAGTGTAAAATGTATTTGTATGTTACTGGGCAACACAAACAAAAGATTTCTGTGACACAATAGTCTTACAAGGACAACCAGTTGTATGTTACTCGTTTGCGACTTTGTGGGTTGCTTGGTGGACGTTATTGGGCCATTGCAGTTCAGGGGTTGTTAACAGCCCTTTGACATCAGAAACATTAACGGTTGTTTAAAACACCTCTAGTGGTTGAAATTTAAACGTTGGCAGATTGGACTGAAATTTTGCAGTACTATTGATTGAGCCATTGTGGTTTCCTACTTTTAAGTTTGTTTGTGAACCTCCATTAGTTATCCTACTAGCCCCCTAAAATGAGTTTTTTAATTTAAATAGTTTGTACTCCCTATAGCATATTTAAATATGCACAGTACCAATCACTGTGTTTGTCTTCACAATACCAAACTTACTCATTGTTATCTATTGAAATGCATTATCTACAACTTTGCATGTGTGGGGACCCATGAGTTTTTGCTCGCAGAAACAACCAAGGTTATAAAGACATTGCATGATATGGGACCCAGTATAAAATATGTAAAGGAAGTATATTAATCTTTTGAAATAGGGTATAGTGTATGTGTAAGGGCAATATGTGCTAAGCCACCCTTCTAGTTTGAACTTAAGATGTTACATTTTGAGTTACTTAAACAATTATTACTCATTCATGTCAACCAATTCCTATATTTCATAGACATCAAGCAAAATATTGTTGGTAAACCAAATGATTAACTACATGATACTGTAACTGAATCACAAGGTCGTTAAGGCCTCATTGTCTACTTGGCTACCAATATGACATTCATGCTCATTACCAACAAAAGAGCCACTATTTACATTTAAAGCTTTTTTAGTCTCTTTTAAAAAAATATTTTTTTTGCAGTTCTGATGATCCAGTTTTTTTGACTTTTAAGTGCTGGAATGAAAAAAATCTGTGAACATGAACAAGTGTAGTATGCCAAATGTTTTAATTTGTCTTTTAACATTTTGATTTTTTCCACTGCTATTATTAAATAGGCAAAATAAGAGGCAGACGAATTACACATGAAAATCCACACTGATTCTATACATGTTTGTGATTTATTTAACAGCAACTTGGCCACGAGTGTATTACCTGTTGTATTATTTATGATTGTATCTTTCATTTTATGCTATTGTAACATATTTATATAACATTGCTGTCAACCAGTAAACTGTTTTACATAAATGTAAGTCACTGTACAGTAAAATTGTAACCACAGTGTGAGTTGCATATCTGCCTGATTTCATTCCGATCATTGGACATTTAAATTGATTTCAAAAGCAAAATAATCTATTGTTAAAAACAGCTATGCAAGTTAGTAAACATTACCAGGCATAAAGACTGCAATTTATTAAAATGTTATTACAAGTTGTACAATGTCTAGTGGTGTTTGGTTCAACTGGTCATAAATGTATGTGCACAAGTATGTTATTATATGTTTCTGCGGACCTTCTAATAAAAATGATGTAATAC
Source organism: Phallusia mammillata (assembly GCF_965637545.1). Taxonomy (NCBI): domain Eukaryota; kingdom Metazoa; phylum Chordata; class Ascidiacea; order Phlebobranchia; family Ascidiidae; genus Phallusia; species Phallusia mammillata. Next base: position 12,107,410 of record NC_137257.1, read on the forward strand.
TAAATTTATTTTGTTACGAAACAAACATATATTCACTCTGGTAGTTTGATGATCTTGTTTTTTGTAAGATCCATTTAAATTTAAAAAAAAATTTTGATTTTCTTTTTCAAAATTCTGTTTTAAAAATTACGTAGCATTTAGACATCAGTTTTGTTAATATGTACACCCACAGAACATTATTGCAATAAAATTTTTCCAATTACTTTTATTTGTTGACTGCATTCTAAAAAATGTGTTTTCTTCCATGTCAAATGCGGTGTTGGTAGCAGGTATATTGTCATTTGCATTTTTTGTATGCGCATAATAGTTGACATACATACATAGTAATATTTATGTGTCAAACTTCATTGACTGTGTATACTGATACCAAACACATTATGTTGACAGTGCTTTTAAAGCACCACAGGCTTAGTTAAAGTTTTCAATACTACATGCACTTTCAACCAAAATATTATACATATTTTATCCGTTTTTTATGTTGTAGAAAAGGTTATAGTGTACAACCAAAAAACAATCACAATAGCTGGCTCATTTTTAGTAAACGAAGAAAAAAGGCGGGAAGTATCCGGTTTCTTGACTTGTCGTCATTGACTACATTTCAATCCTTCTGTGCAAGATAAAATGTAGCTAGTGGTTGTTTTTTAACGAGTTTTCCTAAAAATCAAATTTAGTAATTAAACGTCCTGTCATGCATTTGCACTCCCAACAAAAAATACTGATTAACAACATTTTTGTAACCTTCTAGTCCAGGTGTATCAATACCCCACTTTTCTATGTTCTCTAGAAGTATGCCCAGGCTCATTACTGAATCTGCAAAAAAATATCATCAAAACATCCAATAAATGAGCAACAAAATGCAGGACCACAGAGAATCAATTTTCATTATTTGAAAAATTGAACGTACCAGTGTTAGATGACTTAAGTTTCAGCAATGTTTCTATTTGGTGGTTTACAAGTTCAACTAATATTTGTTGTAGGTGTTTTTTCATAATATGATGATCATGGATACCAATTAAACATCTTGAGCACACAAATCTCCATATATAAGCCTGTAAAAGGAAAAAAATGGCAATTTTTGTTTAGCAGTACGAAGTAAACTGCTGTTACATTGTTTTGAGTAAACATGTTTTGTGCAACACCTCTGAACCAAGTCCGGAACTTTGCCAGTAGACCATTCTGCTTGGATATAACTGCACCACCAAGTACCTGCTCAGTTTTATGGAGACTGAATGATTCAATAACATTTAAAATTGTCTGAACAACTTCTTGGATATTGTGCTGTAAAAACATTCACTATTGTGCATTTACCAACTGGAAAGTAACAGTCATTAGGGTTTTAAAAAAAACATGATCAAACCTGTTTTACTCCAATGACTTAAAGCAAAAAAAGAATCATGTAGGCGCCTCTATATTTGACTTGCGAGCAGACGACCCCGCCACCAACGTTTTTTCAAATGCGACATTTGCATTTTTATTGTTTTTTTACAGTCATGATTAGTCGTTTGCTGTGTACTTTTATGCCTTTGAATTGTTACTTCTTACCAGATGCATGGGTAGAGGGCATGCTACCAAACTTTCCAACCAGGATTCCAAAGACAAAAGCAAGTTGTCCGTTGCATTTAAACACAGAGTAGCGTTCCGGGAACTTTCTAATCGATCTAATACCAAATATAAAAACGTTTAAAACCTAAATCGATTTGCTAATTTATATTCCGTTCCCGACCCGGGTTGCAGAGTCATGTAAAAGGCCCAACTGAGCCCGACGGACTATACCGAAAGTCGATTTTAACTCCGGGTATGCCTTCGACTCATACCCCTTAAGTTACGTGCCAATCTTTTTATAACTCATCGCATGGAGTAAAAAAATTCGATTCTACAACCCCGCCCTTGGAGACGATGTTTCAATTTGGATCACAGTAGTGTAGCCTACAACCTGCGCTCAAATTATGCCGCTGAGCATAGGCACAGACGAAACCAGTTAATCGGCATTCCAATTCACCCCGTTTTTCGAATTTTGTAATTGTCAACAAAATGCAGTTGTTATAGGCTAAAGCTCATTCTAAGCAACACTTTTCTTTCTCTTTGATTGCCACAAAAATTCAGTCTTTTGTGTCGTAGAATCAATAAAAGGTCAGCAACACGCACTAATGAAACAAAAACGAACATACATTTGCAACATTGTTTTTAAAACAACGTATTTTCTTCTTTTTCTTCAAAAAACGTTGGATTATGCGACTTTCACATAGTAATCAACAACTTAGTTGATCAAATCCATCGTTATAATTCGTCCCGATTATCTGAAGTATTTTCTTGAAAAAATGTTAGGTGACGATTTAAAACCCGGCCCGATTAACCGGGTTCCCGTTAGCGGATTGCATTTAGCCGACTTTCGTTCTTGACAAAACAACGGTTTAGGATCCGCGAAAGCAACTGACCTGTTTTGACTGTACTTTATATCAAAGTATATGTACTGGTGGCCGTATAATGATCAAAATTCTTTTTGTGGATAATCTCAAAACTGATTTGAAAAGGTTATTGTACAGAGAGAAAGGTTTACGTAGGCTGCAGGAAAAGTGAATAAACGAATCCTGCTAGTAGAGTTTTTGTAGCGTTCGCAAAAAAATGTTCACTGGCCTGCGCTAGAACTACTGGCGCCCGTTAGTAAAAAATACCCATAATCCGGCCGTTAATGGTAAAAATGTTGTACACTTCTACATTTAGAATATATAAGGGCCAAGTGGCAAAACATTTTACCAAACACTGAAACAACCGTCTACAAAGACGTTTACCGAAGGACAAAAGGCACGATATTAACTTGCCTTTGCGTGTTTTTATGAGTTAACAAAGTATAATTTTACATGACTCATGCCTAAATGAAAACCATGCGAACTTGAAATAATAGGACTATCGTCTTTTTCGGATAGCAGGCGTTCGATGGTAAGTTGCAACAACATCATTTCTCTTTTTCTATTACTTTTGTTCACACGTTGCTGGCCAGGCATCTTCGATTTGTCGGAACATATTAATGATCTTGGAGACGTAACTTTCGAAGCAACCTAAGTTAAGGCAGATAGATAAAAAAATAATTGAATGCCACTTAAGCCTACATTTGTTAACAAGCTTTTATCACAGAATACTAATAACGTATCCTTTGGAATAAAGCAGTGGTCGCCAACCGCCGGGCTGCGGCCCACTGCCGAGACGGGCATGCGAGCGTTTTTTGCACAATGTGCTCGAAATTGTGCGCACATTTCGACCTGCACATGTTGGCGCACATTGTGCAAATTCTTGCCGTAAGCCCTGTTGCCAGTGCCGGTCCGCGAGGAGTTCGTTACCGGGCCGTAGGTATACTATTTAACGTTAAATGCTTTGAAATATTTTGCCCTTGCATAAACTATTTTTTGCGTTTTTATTGCAGAATATTTTGTAGTTTTTTGAAGGTCGGTCCGTGATTACATTTCAGGTTCAAACAAAACCGGTCCGCAGTGCAAAAAAGGTTGCGCTAGTAGTCCCCATTCGCGCTTCCCGTCTCAGTTGCTCGGTGAACAACAGAAACGGTCTTTCGCGCGAGAATTTTGCTCTGTATATGTGCAATGTCATTTGATGCTAATAGTAAATATATATCACTCACAAAGTGCTGGACAGGCATAAATCGTGCTGTCATATCAAAGAACACATGTAACAATATAATATTTTCGAATGGTGTAAGTGCAGTGGTACCAATAAGAAAAATTTGGAACCAGGTTTTTCAATCTACAAACCCACCTTAAATTGGAAATAACATAGTATTTTGAAACTTAAATAGGTATTAACTTTGTTGTAATTTATCCAAAAAAAAACTTGTAGGCCTTCATGTTAAGGGGAGTGCAAACAATCAAGGAAAAAATGCACAAAAATACTTTGGAAAAAAAGGGAAACTTAAATCTAATTTATCACATTTTTAAAAGCTTAAAGCCCATCCCATAAAACTTCAAAAAGTGAGTGAGTATTTTGCGGGACAGAGAACCCTGAAATACAGGAACGCACTTTTTTTACAACACCATGTCTCTAAAGAAAAAATTAGTGACCTACCCGATAAATTGTTTCTGCAAATTCTCTTCCCCTGATATCAACAGGCTTGGCACGTAGAAGCGCACATGCTGTCGCTACTTTGATGACTTGAAAGGTTGATGCATCATTTAACCTGTGACATGCCATTTGATAGTTTCTAAACTCATCACAAAACATCATATTCTACCAGGCAATGAAATCTTTGTTGTGTATGTGTGTCCCTTAAAACGACGCTAACGTTTTTATTTTCGGAAAAGTCAAATTCAGCTATCTATTGAAGGATAACACTAAATGGAGAAAAGAAAGAAGAGAAAAAAAGGAAATTTTGCGCATTTATAAAAAAGAGAAAAAATAATTCAAGATAAACAATACCCTTCTAATGCGGTGTTACCGCATGTTATCACACGACAGGAAGGTAATGCTTTTACGAAAATACAATTGTGCGGACTTTTGAAAGCGCTAATGGTTAGAGCTGTTCGGGTTTGTAAATAAAATTACACTAGAATCTGGTTTATTTTACCCTTGTTAGGCTTGTATTTCTACATTTCACATACAATGCACTATTGTAAGCGGAATAACATGCGGTATTTAGTACCACCCCTTCTAATGCCATTGTGCCTACATTAAATGGGTCGAAAAGGCAGAAACGACAGTTGGATGTGTTTCTTTCTTAGTTTATTACCTTGTTTTGACTCGAACAAACCATTTAATACCTGTCTAGTTTCATTACACATTATATGTGCCGAAAATAAGAAAAGCGGAAAATGATTTTTTTAGCCGTTGAAACCGGTAAAACCATTTGAAACCAATCTAATACCTTTTTAGATAGAAAGGGTCAAAAAAGAAATAAGCAGAGACGACGGGAAATGTTTCTCTATTTGTTTTTGTGTCAAAGAAACCATTCCCGTCTTCTCTGCTTTCGTCTTTTGACACAATCGGGTAAAAAGGTATCAGATCGGTATAAAACTGTTTGTGCGAGTCAAAACACCTGTTTTGCTCATATTGTTTTCCCCCCTCTTTTGGAAAAGCTTAAAATTTTCTTTTTCCCGTCTTTTGTTTCATTTCCGTTTTCAGTGTTGATTTCCTACTTTTCCCGCTTTTTTCTCCTTTTGGTATTACCAAAGTATATAGACTTTGGGTAGTACATGGCATGAGTTGCCATGATATTTCGTTGATCCTGGAAAAAATAAAATCACAACCTTCTGAAGGGTTTGTCATCTTTGCTTCGTAACTTGCACTGCTGCACCTTAATAAGCTTGCTTTAAAAATCCGTTTTACATGCATTAGGACCCAATGCTTTTAAGAAAGCGGTTGGCATGATTTAAAATTGAAAATTGAAACACGCTTGTCACGTGTGCAAAATCATAAACCCCCTTTGAGTTAAGTCTGGTGTACAATTGAAAGTAACTTTGTCAATGACACGGAATTTAAAAATTACGTCACACTTACGTTCACGTCATGATTGTTTGATCACGTCGTGACGTCACTAAAACCACACCAGTGGTTTCACTGTACCAACTCACCGCTTTGCCAAGAACTGCTGTAACTAAAAACATGAAAAGAAAATCTAAGGTACAGTAACAAATTGACTACTCCGATGAATACTTTATTTTAACTTTTAAATATGGGGCGCCGTTGTCGAATAAATTAAGTTGCCGCAACTTACTTAGCTAACTTACGTCGCAAGTTACCCGGTGCATTGTGGGAAATTCATATCTAAATGTATAGAGATTTCCCACAATGCACCGGGTAACTTGCGACGCAAGATAGCTATCTTGCCGCAACTTAGCGTTGCAAGTTAGCTATCTTGCGGCAAGTTAGCTATCTTCAGTATCTTGCGGCAACTTAGCGTTGCAAGTTACCCGGTGCATTGTGGTTGTACATTCATTTCCGGCAACACATGTACATGTGGTCATACGATGGACTGCTTAATGGAATTTCGATACTAAGACATTTTTGGCTTGTATGAAGACTCAAAAGAGCAGCTGAAATGGTAGGCATTTTTTTGTAGTTTTTGAACTTTTTCGATTTAATAGCTTTTGAAACTATTTACTTTTTATGTACGGTATATCTTGCGACGCTAAGTTGCCGCAACTCAGCGTTGCACGATAGCTAAGTTGCGGCAACTTAGCGTCGCAAGTTAGCTATCTTGCGGCAACTTAGCGTTGCAAGTTAGCTAAGTTTTGTTGCAAGTTAACTAAGTTGCCGCAAGATAACCTAGCTTGCGGCAAGTTAGCTAACTTGCAACGCTAAGTTGCTGCAAGTTATCTATCTTGCAGCAACTTAGCTGTCTTACAGCAACTTAGCTAACTTGCTGCAACTTAATTTATTCGACAACGGCGCCCCATATTTAAAACAGTACGGTAATTTACTGATGTGAAAATTGATTAAACAACTAAACGTTTTTCTGTGAAACAATAGCCAAGATTAATGAAAAGAGATGAAAGAATTTTACACCTATACACCCAGTTAATCTACGCATATTTATTGGTTATCACACACTGGAATGCAATACTTTCAATAAAATACCAATCATATGTGCAAAAATGTTACTAATTATCTTCAAATTTTACGAAGTTTCGTACGATACCGCTGCAAACTAACCAAAATATCCACAGTGGCCGCCACCGTGCTTTAAAAACCCAAGGGGTGGTGGCGCCGCCACTGCCTACTCGGCGCCTGTGGACCACTGATCTAGAAAAAAGCCTGGATAGCGCATTCAAGCGGAAAAGTGAAGCCTACATGGAGGGTACGGCGGCCATATTGGAAGGATCACCTGCGTTAGGCGGTGGCAGCCATCAGAACCTTATTTGGACTAAATTCAGTGTTAGTGCGAAGTTATTATATTGTGTTTCATATTTTTATGTTGATTTCAGGTTGTATTAAATATATTGCTCTTCATATACGCATATTACGCGGTTCTGTGGAGAGAAATTGCTGATGTCGTCGGATTTACATTTTTGCCATTTCACCTACGTAGGTATCAGCAGCGAAGATATATATATTTATGCAATTGTTGATGCTAATTTCATCTAAAAAGAGACAATTTGACAATAATGCAACATGCATTAAACCCCAAAAATAACTTTTATTGCATGTTTCAAATCAGAACTGAGGAATAAAAAAACTACTTTGCTCTACTTTTTCTGATATGGTCTCCAGTGATTTTTCTGACATTTGCAGTTAAGTCTAACTTTTGTGTAGCATTTGGATGTCATTTTGATTAGCTCAAATTTATAATTGTCCATAACAGGACAATCAAATGAATGGTCAGTCCCTGGAACACTTTAGAATGAGGAACATCCATCAACACTGACAATGCTATTGCTTCTAATATTCCTTTGCTATTTGGTAATTTGTTATCTGTTGTGACATGCATTTAAATCTTTTTTCTGTTTCGTGGCAAAGTGTAGTTACGCTAGATGATTTCTTAAGAGACCCCCCTTTTTTCTTAAAAAAACAGAAAACTATGGTGTGCTGGTGAAGTAGGTGAACTGAGTGCTGTGCAAATGAAACGTGTTTGTTTTTTGACCATCTTTCCTGTTTTATAGACAGATAAAGTTTGTGTTGCTGGAACATCTGCATAATCATGATCATTTTGGATTCCGATTTTCTTAATTATACTTTCTAATTACTGCAAAATATGAAATTCTCTTATTTTTGGACCTGCGTATATTCTTCATCACTTTTAAAATATTGGTAGAATCTTGGTTTTGGCAATTGCTATTTTTTGTGATACTGCTTCTCCATAGAAGGCGCTTGCATGTCGCTTTAAGTAGCTGAGTTGTTGTTGAAGCCCCCAACAGAATAAAATACCTTTAATACAAGTCAACGAAGCCAGGTTGGGCAATTTTAGACCAACAATATATAAGCACTCTTTAAGGAATGATTCCCATGATGCTTTATTAGAAATATGTAGGGGTGATCAAAAGCCATGGGCAAATAGATTCTGGAAAGTCAATACATCAAACAAATGATTGAACAATCTAATAAACTGTATGGTAGCTTATCTACCAGTAAATTCTTTTAACCTGAGCTGTGTAGCCTAATATTTATTCTAATCAACAACAATGGAAACTAAGACTGTGCAGCAGTATTAATCTTCATTTTGTGTTGGTGCCATTTATTATGCTGTTTCAATTTCAGTTGTTGCTTAAATATATTCTCATTCTTTCATGTATTACTTTTAACGTTCTAATTCATTATTTCAATTAACACAATTTAATTATCACCTGCTGTATTGGTTCAGTCTTGATTCATGGGGAAACAGTATCTTCTCTTAGAGTGATAATTTGGCTAGTATGGTTCATATATTTTTCTTAAAAATGGTCCGAGCAAACCAGAGAGTGTTTGCTGTGATTTCAGGTTTGCCTGCCAATGTTATTTATCCGGCCTTTCGACGGTCGGACTAAGATGCAATGCTAGGAGCAAAAGTATTAAACCTGTAATAAAAATGTGTGTAAAATAGTAATGAAAAAACTGAAGTTCATGTGAGTTTAATATTGAGATTAACTTACCACTTAGATCAACAAACCACATAACCAAGTGATTGTATACTTATTAATCCCGCCTGGAATCGAACCAGGGTCCTTTGCCATAAAGCAAATGTGATAAACCACTACACCACAGGATTTGACAAACTGTATACATCACTTGGATAAATCGGTACTACTACATCGTGAAGAAGGTCTGCTTGTCTTGTACAATTATAATGGTTAAAGATCTGTAGTTATATAACAAACACCAATATTCCAAGTCAATACAACTAAAATCAGCCTCAGTTGCCAACTTGCCATCACTATAACTCAAACAAAATGTCAAAAATATATCCTACTTGTGAAATGTACGGGAATATCTGGGCTTTGTACCGCTCTCTCTCCATCATCACTGCCTTTGCCGTCACTTCTACTTCTACATTATTAGCGTTTTTTGTTGCAACGGAATGCATAACACTGTGTTTCTGCTTTGCCCAGTGTACCAGGTGATCCTTCCAATATGGCGGCAAAACCTCCACACAGGCTTCAAAAATCCCCTTATCGTAACGCCTGGTTGCGCTATCCAGGCTTTTTTCTAGATCAGTGCTGTGGACCTAAAAGAGATCATTAAAGTCACGTTTAGGAATTTCCGATAGGTGACGCAACGGAGCATATGTTATTCCCACTGATCTCTACAAAGGTGTATAGAGATCAGTGGTTATTCCTCATGTGTTTTGTAAGCTATTTGCCGACTCAGCAATTATTGTCACCGTAAACGCCTATGCTCCGTTGCGTCACTTATCGGAAATTCCTAAACCTGGCTACTTAGCAGCTCTACCGGAACTCACATTACAAAATGCTTGCTAAATACCGATAAATAGCGTAAAGAGCGCATTTATTTAAGTTGACAGTGAGACTGGGGTATAGTTAGGGGCTAAATTAAACATAAAGAACTGGGTTTTTAGGTTGATTTTATTATTATTATGAAACCTCAGACCAACCTAACAGCCCTAACCGTGAGCATTTCAATATTTTCGTTGCGCCAGTTACCGGAAATTAGCAGGCCTGTGATTTGAGTTGTGACAGTGAGTTTCTGAGTAGCTCTGCTGTCCAAAGTCGCTCCACCTGTCTGTTCTGAACTGATTTCTGTTCTGTGTCATTATCGACCGGGATTATAATCTTTAGAACCTGTATTATAACACAGCCAGATCACAAATAACAAAAAGTATAAATAAGTCATACAGGTGTTTACAATTCTTGAAAGTAATAATTAATTATATGCTTATGAAAACATGTTACTATTTGTGTTATGTAATGTCAAGCTGGTAGAGAAAAAATTGTTTTGGATTGATTAAGAGGTGTGAAACCTAAACATGCATCATGTTATTCGAAGAACTAACGATCTGACCAATTCAAGGTATTTGTTCTGTTATATACAAATAGGCTGAAACTACTTGAGTAAAATGTAATGATTAAAGAGGAAACTATTATACGGACTTGGCTTATGTTTGTGTTTTTGCAAGTTAAGTTTCCAACTTCCTTGCTGCTGCCTTAAACAAATTAAAAAGGACAATAAATCATGCCATTGCTTGCAAGATTAACTATCTTGCAACTCAGCATTTTTTGGCGGTGTATAAATGTTTATATTTATTCACCTATTTGTTGTAATGCATTCTGTATTGTTTGTAGTCAATTATCTCTCAATGAGTTTGAAGACAACCTTGCACCTTCTAAATCTGATTACAATGCTGGAAACAACTTAAAAAATCCTGAAAATAACAATGGAGATATTATAGGATCAGCATCTGATTACATTTTGATAGCCATGATTGTTGCTATGATGGTAGGTAAAAGTAAAACTACATTTGATTGTCTGCTGTAGTATTTTTATGGGCCCCTTTTTTCAAGCATGAACAATAATGTTGTTAAATAATGTGTATACAGAGGAATTCAAATTCATGTAAGTAACAAATGTATATGTAACAAATATATATATATATGTTTTGTGTGTCAAAATTTTATTGGAGGTGTGAGAGCTAAACAAGTTTGAAAAAGATCATTACTATTGTTTTTAAATGGTATGGCAAGTCTCTGTATGTAGCCTTATTCCAGTGTCTCTTATAACAAAACAATTACCCAACCCTGGTTTCAAGATCACAAAAACACATTTAAACTTAATAGCCCTAGCGGTTACCCTGTTAGCAATATATTTGTGGCTGCTTAAAATGCCTCTGTAATACATTTTTAAATAATGAATAATTGGAAACTCATATTTATGGACTGCAGGTGGAGTCATTGTTGTTGGCCCTGTGTATGTACTGAGCAACTCCCCTCACCCCCCAACGGGTTAAATTTTTGAAAATGTCTGAATAAACTTGGGCCAGTTTGGAGAATGCCATTAAGGCATTGGCTGTTGTGTTACATCCTGTATCCCAATCAGTTATCATACAAGCCCCCTAAAAATGGTAAAATTACTAAACAATGTCCAAATTGAGACATGAATATTGAAGCAGATAATTGGTCGCTGTGTTGGGCCTGACAACACCAAACTTTTCCATGATTCTCAAAAAATATATTGTTTGGCCTGCAGAAACAAATAAAAGTTACAAAAAAAGCAGTGGCTAATATTGGACTCAATGTAAAAGAATACAATAACAATTTTAACTAGATTATAATCAGTGTTTCATACCGGAACGGAACGAAATAAATAATTTTTGGCTCAAATACCGAAATAAAAAATATTCAAAATACCGGAATGGAATACCGTTATTTTTTATTCCGGTATTTCGTGATGGACATTTGACATTAAACAATTCTTTAAACTATCATAAAAATTGAAGCTCCTACAATTTACATCTGTTTGACCAACATCGACTAATGTTATGTGACGTAACACAACTACCGACAATAATTGTTATGTGTTGCAACCTTTTTTTTCTTTTTTCGCTTAATAGTTGTAAAGACCAGAAAAAATGTTCTTTTGTTAAGACCGAAATACCGTAATAAATTTATTTCGGTCAGACTGGAACGAAATGAAAATATTGGTCCAGAACGAAATAAATAATTTGCTCAGAACGAATAACGTTATTTGATTTGTTCCGTTCCGGTATAAAACCCTGGTTATAATTTATGTGCAATTGCGTTAAACCCTGATTTTGGTTTTCTTGGTTGACTAGAAGGATTGCAAAAAATGAAAAAAATATATTATTTTTTAGTTCTGTATGACTGTCTGTTGTTTATGCTTGTTTTGTCGATCTGCTTCAAGATTTACAATATGTGGATTTAACTTTGAAATGAATAATCCTACTACATCAATTGGTAAGTACAAACTTTTTTACACAATATCTGTTAATAAAGAAACACATTTGGTTCCTATGATATAACATGGGGTATTACATCACAGTTATCTCAATCATTCATCTAATGCAGGGGTGGGCAAACTTTTCAGTGCAAGGGCCGCATTCAAAAGTTCTCAATTGTGGCGGGCCGCATAGTATATTAACCCAAAATATCAACGTATGTTTCCTGCTAAATACAAATACGTTTGTTGTCATTGATCGCATCAGCTATAAATATTGCTTGTTACGCAACAATTGTAATTGTTTTCAATAAACAGACATTTATTGCAACAAGTTTTTTTTTCAATACGTTTTTGTTGTTGATGTATTCCTTGCCAACATTAAACAATGCAAGTTGCTTTTGCATCAATCTTTAGATGTTGTGCGGCTCTGTGTTAACGATTCCAAAGCCGTGTTTAATGTCCGTTTGTAAACTACTGCAACGGCCTAAACTTGATCCAAGGTGACCAAAGTTTTGGCGCCAACAGTGCAAAGTGGGCTGTATTTGATACGTGAAGCGCCTTTACTTTTATTCTCCGTCGTAAAAATTACCCAAAAACTAAATCGTCGTAAAAATTGCTGATTTGGCAAATCGTCTATTCAGTATACGTGGGCCTACATGTGTTATTAAAGACCTACAATAAACGTCCGAAACCGAACGAAGAAATTCTGTCAAGTGACTATTTGCAAAAAAACGTGACAGAAACTACCTGCTAAAGCACGTAAAAAGTACCTGTGTTTAGTCCCAAAGTATGTTACGAGTACTGATACTGCTCATGGTATAGGAATCGGCAAGTCCCACTCCAGTATTGTTTGAAACTCTACGCCTACGCTCAGAATATTATTAAGCATTGCTCGGTAACTTACTCTTTTAAATTTACTAACATTTGGCGGGCCGCATGCGGCCCGCGGGCCGTAGTTTGCCCACCCCTGATCTAATGTATCAACAATCTTTTTGGAATGTTTGTTATGTAAGTCTTTGGAATACTGCACTTATTATAGGTCACCTTCCCTAAAGGGACACATATTGTTTGTTTTTTCTTTAACACTGGTTTGTTCCATGCTTTTTGTCAACAAAGTATGTTCAAACATATTCAAATTTACACAAATGTTAGTTAGTTATCCAAAGTTGATCCTCCCTGAAGTTTGACCTCGATTGAGCCAGCAGTTACAGCTATACTTAGTACATGATCCATGAGTTTTATACTTTGTTGGTTTATGCATGTAAAGTATTTTAAATGAATTTGTAACTTTTAGTTGGATTCACCCATTTTTCATCCCCAAACCTTGAAATATTTGTTTTCAGGTTTACCAGTCCTTTGGGTCAGAAATACAATCCGCACTGTGCTGAAATTTTAAACAATTGTTTGTAGTGGGTTGCTGGGTTCTTTATCTAGTAATTTTAACTCAACCAGCCAAATAATTACATTGACAGCCCTGAGTAAGTTAATGTGTGTTAAACTTTGACAAACCTTACCGCTATACTATAGCACTGATGTCCCAAGGGAATGAATCACTGGTTTACAATTGTGACGGCTTAATGCAGAGCGGGTGATCTCTGCTGAACATTTGATCAGACACTTTACGGGACAGCCTTTTTGTGATTAGAATCCAACTGTTTTAGTGCAGCATTAATATATGATTGATTAAGTTAGTAGCGCATTTTTAGTTTTTGCGAAGGTTTTTATACCTTAGACATGAATCAAATTCAATAAACAGTATCTATGGGTCCCCTTCCCTGAAGGGGACACATACTGTTTTTGTCTATATTTATGGGTCCCCTTCCTTGAAGCATCTTGATTTCACTCTTTTTTTTCTTTTTTCCCTGGTGAAGTTTGCCCATGCACTTTTGGCATGAAATCTTTGGTGAATCCAGATGAAACTTTTACACATGGTAGATATAGTTATGCAGATGTGCCATTTGCTTTGTTTGACTCGATAACCCCAATATTTACCCCGCTAGACCCCAAAGTGTAAAATGTTTTTGTATGTTGCTGCGCACCACAAACGAAAGATTTTTGTGGTGCAACAGTATAATAAAGTCAACAGGACATATGGTACTTGTTTAGTGCAATACTTGGTGGACGTTTTCGCACATGCCAGTCAGAGGGGAATTAACAGCCTTGTGACATCAGAAGCGTTCAGGAATGTTGTTAATAACACCTCTAGTGGTCAGAATTTTAAACATTGTTCGATTTGGATGAAATTTTACATGACTGTTAATTGGGTCATCGTGGTTTCATATTTTATACTTTTGAGTGTTTTACCCCACAGACCCCCTAAAATGGAGTTTTTTAAACGGTGTTGGAATTTAGTGAAATTTGAAAAGCTTGCTGAATTTGTCATTTATAGGTTTCAATTGTTGTGTTTAACCCTGTAACCCCAATATTTACCCCACTAGCCCCCCAAAATGAATCCATTTTGTAAACAATGTCAGAATTGAATGAAATTTACATAGCTTGTACAGTGTGTCATTTATAGGTGTAGAATGTTGTGTTTAACCCTGTTGCCCCAACATTTACCCCACTAGCCCCCCAAAATGGTTCAATTTTTTAAACAATGTATGAATTAAATTAAATTTGGACAGTTTGTAGAGTGTACCATTTGTAGGTGTTGGCTGCAGTACCTATTAGTGATGCACCGAAGTTTCGGTTGGCCGAAACATTTCGGCCGAATACGCTGTTTTTCGATGTTTCGGTTTCGGCCCGAACTTTTTTGAAAATTCGGCCGAAACCGAACTTTTTGATTGCATGCAATTAATGCCCAAACTAGCATTTTCACCTATACAAAACGTCATAAATTAACTAATTGTTGTCTCTATAAAATACGAGCCACTTTGTCTGCAAAATATTGCAAGTTTAGTAAAGCTTCCAGATGGTGTAAGTGATTTTGATTTGTCATAATTCACTTCACTCGCATCAACGACACAAGGTTCAGTTGAAAACATCCTAAGAACAGGATTTTAGGTTCGGCCTGATTCGGCCGAAATTATTCGGCCTCGTGGCCGAATATTCGGTTTCGGCCCGAACCTTTTTAGGCGGGTTCGGTGCATCACTAGTACCTATCATTTACTCCACTAGACCCCTACAGTCAAGTACAATTCACCATTAATAGGAGCTGATTGTTGTGTTTTAGCCTATTTTCTCACTATTTAACACTTTTTTTCAGATAGTCATAAAGTAGAAAAACCTTAATAAATGTATGAATGGAATAAATTTAAATAGTCTGTACTCCATATAGCCAGGGTTGCCATCGACATGGACCCTAAAATAAGGACCACCGAAAATTAATTTTTATACGAAACGAAACAAGCGTTTTTGAACAAATCTTTGCATTTATGCGAGCCATGACATATCACAGGTCATTCTTTTGGCAGAAACAATCTGTTCCAGCGACTCTTTGGTTTGTACAAAATACTTCGTGCATCTTAGTACGACAGCTCAGCTCTTGGTTTACTTTTACTTGTAGCAGGGATTTGACTTGTAATTGTTGAAAATAAGACAAAATAAGGACTCAAGTCAAAAACAAGGACATTTCTTAGAAATATGGACAATATGTTTTTGTAAGACATTGCCCTTCAAAATAAAGGACAAATCTTATAAATAAGGACGTATGGCAATCCTGCATATAGCATATTTATTTATGCACAGTACCGATCACTGTGTTTGACGTTACAATGCCAAACTTTCTCATTGCTATCTCTTGAAATGCATTATTTACAACTTTGCATGTGTGGGGACCCATGCGTTTCTGATTGCAGAAACAACTAAGGTTTTGAAAGACAGTGGATGATATGGGACCCAATATAAAATAAGTGTCGGTTGTAAATATATGTTAAGAAATAGGTCACAGTGTATGTGCAATGGCAATATGTGTTAAGCCACCCTTCTAGTTTGTTTGTTCACATGTCAATGAGGTCAGAAATACAAGACTTAACCTGCTGAAATTTTAAACAGCTGTAGATCTTCTTGTTGGCTGTTAAAAAATTCAGTGCAATCGGCTCAGTAATTACTCTTACAGCCTCAAATATGTTTTTACATGCTGTCTTTTGTCAAATTTGTGCTCGCTCAGTGCACAGCTGACGCAATGGGAGTGATTGACAATAGTGGCACATGGAAAAATGCCTCTGCTTCAAGCATGAACGCAGTCGTCACTTGACCATTTTCTAACTGGTTGGAATTAAGATGTTACGATGTTAGTTATATTGCGCTGTAAACGTTAATGTAGGTCAACTTATTCGTGTTTCGAAACGCAGAGCGACAATGCAGCACGATTTGTTACACCTGTGTAACGTGACTTCTCAAACTGAAAACGTTAATAGAACTGTTTCAGAACACGTTTTGGACATAAAAGCCCCGCTAAGCAGTCGTATTGTTGGTATGTAGAATTTTAACGGCGCCAAGGAACACTATGTGCGGATTAAAAATCATAATTCAACAAACAAAGGGCTATTAAGGAAAAATAATGTTGAAACTTTGTTAAAAGTTTAACTAGTTGGACTCATCCATTTTCTACCCCGTGAAAACAACGCGCAACTCCATGTCGAAAAAAGCCCAATTGGGCATGAAAAGCGCAAACCTGCCCACTGAAAAGTGAATATCTCGGCCTCGCGCATAACTGGACGTGCTATCAGGCAGTCTTTTTGCACTGTGCAATTAAGATATGTTTGTGGATCATTTAAAAACGTTAGCTATGCAATTGTTGTATCACGCAGTTTTGCATCTTATGGCGGTTAAGGACAGGCTCCTCCTGCCGCTCTCGGTGCCATATCTTTATCTAACAACATTTGCATGGCGCGAGACAATGATCGCTGACGGAAATGAAACGGTGAAAAATCGACGCTAACCTCCGTTGTCTTGAGCTTTGCATTGACCCCAGCATTTGATTAAATTGGTTGTCGTTGATTTATAAAAATCTCCTACACAAGTTTACTTGAGTAGTTTAAGAAAACCACTATTCCAGTTTAACAATGATTGTGCCCTATTTTTACTGTTTCCAAATTGCATGTGCACATGTGTGGAGACCCATTATTTATGCTTGCAGAACAATTATGTTATAAAGTGCCAGGAAAAAGATAGGGACCCAATAAAATGTAGGTGCCAAATGTATATCCATTATAAATATAGTAAATAGTATATGTGATACATCGTTAAATATGATGTAGTATATATCATATGCGCCGAGTGGGCGGTAGCGGGGTGGCGCCGCCACCTTGGGTTTGTAAAGCACGGGGGCGGCCACTTTGAACGCACAATTGTTGGCAGTGAATGTATGGTCATTATTGTGTACAACGCGATTGTACTGCAACAAATGGTTATTTTAGGTGATACAAGAGCAACAACTTAAAGAAACATTTTCTAAACGTTGCTAAACCAATAATAACGTTGAAACAAAGTGTTTCAAATAAATATTAATTCAAAAATTTTTTAAAGAATTTGACGAACGTTGCATTCTGTTGAAAGTTTATTGGACCTTAAGTTAGAGCTCGTGTGGTTGCAAGAATTAGTGACGTCACATAAAGTGACGTCATAATTTATGTCCGCCACCTTGCATTTTTGTAAAACTCGGCGCCTATGGTATATATAAACTGGCAATATGTAGGAAAACCACTATTCTAGTTTTTTAACGGCTTTGTCATAAGTCAGCAAAAGTTGTTACAAAAGGTCATTAATGGTCGTTCAGATTTTGCACGGTGGGAGATTACTGCAGGTCTATGGTATACATTTGTGAAACAAAGTTAAGTAAAAAACCATTTGTTATGTATACCTTTGCTGCAAAATACCGTCTTAAATCTTAGTGTTTCAAATACTGTTTGGGTTTTCTAGAAAGTTCCAACTGTTTTGAAAGGATTAGGAAAATATTAAAGGATTGGAAATATTTTCTACCAATTTTTACTACTTTTGTAATCATGACAATATAATGATGTAAAAAGAATACAGACGAAACCTTTAAATTTTGGGTTGATGTGTTCTACTACTTTGTTCTTAAGAATCTAAACATAATCTCATCATTTTTGTAGCAGAACTAATTCCCATAACACACCCATTCGTTTTTAGTTGCAAAAACAATCCTGTTCGCAGGTCAAATAGTGTGTTTAGTAAATTGATAATAAAATATAAAAGAGAAAAATATAGGAAAGCCACCTTTCTAGTTGTAAGTAAAACTAAAGTGAGTGAGTCCACTTACTTTGAAGGTTTCTGATAAATAAAAAACTTCTAATGAAGGCACACATTTTTGACATACAACCTCTTTGTTGTAAGTTTGGTGGTGTACATTTGTCTAGCTATTGTGTACTTTACAGCACCAGAGGATCTCAGTGAGTTGCATGAGGTTGTGCCTTTGACGCCAACAACTGCTGGTAAGCTGAATTGATGTTTTTGCAGATTATCAACTATAACTGTCAACAAATACACAAACAAATTAAAATTTGAATCTACCACCGATCATGCAAGTTTTTAAGCTGTCTCCATTTTGCATTAATGCACTTTGTTGAGTTTGTTATTTTGGTGTGTCAATTGGTGGGATGACTCCACATTCCCATCTGCTACCTTGCTGCATATCTTGTTTGATTCAGAGTTTGACTGATGTCTGACTCAGAAATTGGGACAGTTTTAAATAGGAGCTGCAAACTAAAGGGATTAAGTTAAAACTTAGAAACACAAACCTGATTTTAAATGTTACACAACAGAAAACTGCCAGCTTCCTGACATTGAAAACATGCTGAGATCTGACCCGCCTCCACCCCGCTACAGTGATGTTGCAACATCTTCATCAATGCGTGATCGTTTCAAGTGGCGGAGTAGAAGGAAGGCAACATTAAGTAGTGAACATGTAAGCAATTTTACACAAAATGCTAAATTATAAGTCCCCTTCCTTGAAGGGAACCCAGTTTGATTATACTTGATTTGTTTGTTTGTTTTTCTTCCCAAAGTTTGTCTGACTCGTTTTCCCATGAAATATTTGATGGATTTGGATGAAACTTACACAGATTGTAGATATAGTTATGTAGATGTACATTCTGCTAAATAACCCCAGTATTTACACTCTAACCCGCTGAAAGTTTTTAAACAGTTTTGGAATTGGCTGAAATTTGAATCACCTACAGGCCTCAAAAACGTAGCTCTGTCTATCGCTGGTTTGTAATGCTCGTTTGGTCAAGAAAGAGTGCTTCAAATTTGGACAATGTTAGCTATTAATCCGAATTTAATCCTCCAGAAGTTTAAACTCGAATGACCCAGCGATTTCCTCAAAGGCCCCCAAAACGTAGTTCTGTCTAAAGCTGGTTTGTAACTTTTCTGGTCAGATAGGACATACATGTAAAATGGCAATGTATAAAAAAATCATTTCCATAAAAACCTTTCCAGCTATTACTCACTTTTGTAATTTGAATTGCAGAAACTGGCTAAAGAAGCACAGAAACAGAAAACAGGTTCGTATACATGTTGTATTGCAAGTTCGATTTACTTATAATTTTATGTGTGCAGAGGAAGCCCTTTCTTCAAGCAAAAGTAAATCGACCTCAGTCGGAAGCAAGTCTCGAAGTCGCATTCCTTTTCAACGTAGCGTTAGTTATCAGACAACACGCACAAGCAATATTTCTGCGAATGCCAGTTTGCCATCTCACATATCTGCCTCTTCTGACGAACACAGGCAGTCAAAACGAGGTGGCATTTTTGCATCTTTTCGCTTGCGGTCGACCAGATTGCCCCAGACGGCAAGTGAAAGTTCAATAAGTTCGAAGCCAGCTTCTCAAAAACATAGGAACATATCGGAGGTCGCAAAAATGACTGAAACAATTGCCGCTGACTCAAATGTCAAGTTTGATTTAAGTGATTGCACAGAGACAGAATCCAAAGAGTCTGGAACCAAAAGTAGTTCGTGTAACGCGGAAGGATACAATGATGATGACGATGAAGTGTTTATGTAAATATGTTTTTCGCCACTTTTATCACACATTTCATATATTATGCAAATTAAATGTTAAATGTTGAGTGCGTTTTTCGTTTGGGGAGGCTTGTGCTCGTGATAGTCTTCAAGGCTGATTACGAATCTAGAACCCAATTGGTTCCGTGAATTTACTGGTAATAGTTTTTTTTGTAAGCGAACGCCATTAGTTTGTAGTTTATACCGCTGCTTTGTATCATTGTGTCCATTATTTCCGGGAACTGCCTTCCTGTAATGCACTCACAAGCTGCCATGCAGTGTTAGCGACCTTAAAAGCGCAAACAACCACATTTTATTCGCAACAAACGGTGCCTTGTAAATTTTCATTGTGTAAGTGTTTTGCGGTATTAAATTGTCACATTCTTTATAACGTACGATCTTAATATTTTGGTCACATCCTGGACTAAACAAGAAAAGCTGTAATTTAAACCTGGGATAAAACTTTTTTGTAAGCATTACCCGGCGTAAATCGAGCTAGTTCAGATGAATTGTAGAAGTTCTTTTTCCGACCGAGGATCCATCCGTCCATTGTCGGCAAAGGATTAACCGTAGTAAATTATTCTGGTGTTATTTACATTGGGCAATTTTTCTGCCCTACACGGCGCCACACCTAAAAAATTACTTTGATTCTCAAGACAATTTGACACTTGATGGCGCCTTAGGTACCAACAATTCGTCGTAAATATGTGTGTGCAAACAATCGAAGATTTTTTATCATTTTCAGAAAAGGACAAATTGTTTTTTTAAAGAGTTATTAACAAGCTGCCACAGCGGATTCAAAGACTAATATAGCTCTTTTTAACTAATTACTCAAAACTTTCAAACACCGTTTCAATTTAATATTAGCTGTATTTGAAATGCGCTTATCCTTCGACCCATAGGGTATTTCGTTTTCCTAAAAATCACATTCCTGACAAAGTTTCGTTAGGAAGTTCCAATAGTTCACGAGTGGATGTTGTTTTCATTCCTATTAAAATACAACTTTATTCGTATCCACACATGAATATGATGAAAATGATCGATATAGACTTGCCTTTTAATAAACGAGGCGGGACGGAGCTGCGTTTTTTAAGGTAGCGTTCCACGAGAGATAGATGGTTATGACGTTGTTCGTTTCTTTTTGCTATTTCTATCTCCGAAATGTGTATGGACAAAAAACTTTCAGCTGGTATTTGAGGCTGTTTTTTGGCCCATAGTGGTATCAAAAACAAAACGACGGCAGATAGTATCATAGTGGAGCCAGTGAGATAAAAGGCAGTTTCATAATTTCCGTTATGGTCCCTTAATGCACCTGATACAGACGTACAAAAACCATTTCACATCTCTTATGGTTAAATAAAGTTAAACTTTTGTATAATTGCACTAAACTTTTAACCAGCATGTGCTCCTAACCTGCTATTGGCGGCCCCATTGAACTCAAAGAAATTACAGCCAAAATACAGCCCCATGCCACAGACAATTTTTCTGCCCCAACAATGTCCAAAGTCATAACTGGAAGAAGGATTTCAACGCCTCCATCCAGTAATCCAAGTGTAATTGCATAAACAGTCAAACCATTTTTCGTGTAAAGACTGGAAACAAAAAAAGTTAATCGGCTTCAAAGCAAACCATGGTATATCTATCCCACCTCGGTTGCAAAATGTTTACTATTCCCATTAAACATGCGCTGAATTGTGACAAAATAAGACGATTGATTCTTGGCGAATCGGCAACTCTTCCAGCAACCAAACGACTGAAACCCGCAGCAAGACTCATGTACTGAAGCAGTCGGGAACCAAAGTCACGTGAAAGTTGCAAGTCCGTTGAAAGTTTTGCCTGCACCAAAACAAACATATCTTGTTTGAGTTGAGACTAAAAACTGATATGTGCTAAGTAACAAATACAAATCCTTTATTTTTAGATTCAATAACACCGTTGGGCTATATTTCTATTGGTTTAACTAATGAAATATAGCAAACGTCTTTTCAACCCATACGTAAAAACAACAATATTTTTGCAGTACCACATAGATTCGGGTTGCTGTAATTTTATGGGCATTTTCGGAATTTTTGAGTAAAATCTGTGCATGGAAATAATTCAAAAATAATTATAATGTTTAAACTTTTAGCACCAGACTACAGCAGTTTTTATAGTGGCCGAAATTGCCTTCCTGGGGTAATTTAGGTAATTCCGACTGCTAAGCTATTCCTATTTTTTATTTTATTTTTGTCTGTCTTAAAATATTTGGTTTTTGTTGATGGGTCCGGATAGCAAACAGTTATTTTATCGGTATCACTTGGAAAAACAGTTACTTATTAATAGCATGCGTATATAAAACAGTTTCATAAACCCCAAGCTAAAATGGTATCAGTTGTTTGTTTTTACTTCTAGCCTACTGGTATTTGCGATGTAAGACACGAACATTCTTTAGACGGAATACAACTTTTGTTAAAAACCCCATTTGATCAATATTTCCAAGTGCTATACACGTGTTATGTAATTTTTGGTTTTCATCATGTATAACTCGCTAAAACGACGTTTACTTAATTTGACACTTTTGTCAAACAAACTAGAATAGATGCAGTGGTCTAGTTGGCAAAATAAAAGTTGCATAATTTGAACATAGCTTTAACATAAAAATAATTTTGAGACACTGTTTGTTGGTTGTTATAAAAGGGCTTCGCTAGAGTAAATACTCAAGGTTTGCATAAGCTATTTCAGTGATGCGCCTTTGTTTCAAATGACAAAAGGATTTCAGAAGCTATTAGAGAAAATGTTGGCAATTAATTAACCCAGGAAACTGTTTTAGTCAGCTGTCAGCCGATCTGTTTTCAGGAAATAATAACTGAATTTTACGAAACCCGTTATGATCGTTTCAAAGGAAAAGAAAAACAGATAGGATATTGTGCATACTTTAATTGCAGGAAATGTAATTGCCAGCGGATAATACGAAAGACAGTAATTAATTACTTTTTCATGTTTCTGTTAAAAATGAAGCTTATGCATTTGGGCATCAAAAGCGTTCCATTTTTAAACATTTTCGACTATTGTTTGCAACTGACTTGTTTGCAATTATAGCAATATAGGACCCCATGTTTTAACTACGATATATGTACCAATAACATGAGGTGTTTAATTCATCACATGAGTCCGCATACCGCTCGACACGTCATTCAACACAAACATCTTATCGAGCCGATCTCATGCGATTAATATGGTATTTTTAAACGACGATAAGCGAAAGAGTCTGATTAAACTATAACATGTTCTTCAACGATTTTTAAAAAAAAGTTGACAAAACGAACTAAGTTGTGCTTTAGGCCTGAAAGTTTGCTTTTGACATACGTAGTAATTTACGCTGATGTTCTGTATGTTGTTGAAAGGGAACGACACAAACGAAATATCCGCATGTCACGCAACAATCCATTCTTTGCATGTTAAGTTGCGTGTAACCATTCCGGCCGGACATCTGGCTGGAGGGTTAGCGCTTGCAAAGAGGCTCAGGAAATTGACTGCAGGCTTTCTGTTTTAGAAAATCGCACTACGACAGTTTTCATTGTTGTCAGATCACGTGATCAAACATTTCCTGAGTTTGCCTTATAAACGACGCCTGATGTGGTCAGACATTTTACTTGTTTCGATAATGTCTAACGAACGCTGTTTTCGTCTTTTGTAAAAGTAGTTTTTGTTTAGCAGAGTACTATTTAAAAGCTAAGCTGAAAAAACAGTTCATGCTATATGTCGGTAAGGTATATGTTATAACTAATCATGCGAAAGTGGTTTTATTAATACGATTTGACACGGTAAGTCGCTGTAGAATAGAATACGTTTTTCACTTGCGAAATATGTTTAAAAAAGTGATTATGTTTGTTTGCTGAGAACTCATTGAGGTAAATTACGTTTGGTCACGCTTTTACATTTGTAACAATAATTGTTTGATAAAATCCAAAAGATTTGGAGCCATTAAAAGACGACAGGCTTAACTGTTTCTTGAGCACCAGCTGTTCGCAGAGCAAAAGGAAAACTTTAACAGAACCGGATAGGAAGCTAATCAGTCATGTATCACATTACGTTGCCAACAACAGCGCTAGACTGACAGCAAGCTTGCAACTTTTTACAGTAACTTATTCATTTATGTTAGTCTTCAAAGGTATTCCGTGGCAGACTTTTTGCGCCACTCATCTTTCTGAAATGAAACTTGACATTACAGAAAGCGTGTGTGTGCTGAGACAGTCATGTCCTTTTACATCGACATAATTGCTGTGCTGTATATTACATGGGCACATAAAATGTATAGAAAATCCTTGTCTTACCACATGAACCCAAGGTACGAGGTAGCCTACTTTGCACAAACCAACAGCTACCGACCACACCACAAACGCTTTGTTTTTCCACAGTGACAAATCCAGCACAAACTTTCTAGCTGGTGATGATTTAATTTTCTCTTCTGCGCTTGTTGGGTGGGTGCCAGGTTTTTGAAGCGGTCTGATCCAAAACAAAAAAGAATGTTGTCAACCCAAGAGCAACCTTAGCCACGCACCTATCTGTTATGCTTCAGTTACCATTACAGAAAGCGTGTGTGTGCCAATGTTTCATCTTGAAATCAAACAGTTAACATAAAATACGGTCCCACTAAAACATGGAGTAAGTTAAAGTGGGCATATTTAATGTTTTTAGATTTATGTTTAAATGGACGAAGTTAATTTTATTTTCCATTTTTAGACCGACCTGTAGGAAGCTGCACACAGCAAGGTCAGAAATGCGCACCCTGATAGGACCCTTACAGCGATTCTCCATCCATACTGCTTGTTTACAGCACTGTAGACGGGAGCAATAAACATGGTCCCAAACACGCTTCCGGACAACGAAATTCCGTTCGCCAACGCACGACGCGAGCTTAAAACAGAGACTTTGCTACGTCGTTTTTAAACAAGTGCCAAACAAATGTATAAAATAAGATTTATTTTTATTGGAAACATAATAACAAATAAAATAAAAATTATATGCCATAGCTTACCTAAAATATCTTGAGACCACAACTGCCCCTTGCATGTAACAGAGGCTAGTACCAAATCCAAAGCCAAAGCCGTATGTAACAAACAACGCGTCAATTGATGTAACAAAGGAAGAGGCAAAATAACAGACCGACGCTACAACTATTCCCAACACAGTAACTTTGCGGCATCCAAATTTGTTTGATAAAACTCCACCGAGCGGCGCGAACAACAGAATGGAACCAAACGCAATCGATCCCACCAATGCTAAAACAAGAAACACATTTTAACTTTCAAAAATTGGCGTATGTCTCTACAAAACGGTAACAAAAATTTTCTGCTTAAAGCAAAATTTGCTACCACTTTGTTTTGAACACCTACTAATACCTTCAATAAATAAATGTTTGTTTACAACGTCCCAAGAACTATTTGTTTTGCAAGTTTGAAACAGTATTTACAACATATGCTTTTTAACCTACAAATCAAAGAAGTACTGCCAATAGCTACCAACCTGTCTTAGACAAAGACTCCTTAAACTCATTTAGCAGATCCAGATACAACAAACCAAAACAATTGTGGCTTCCAATCAAGACTATGTTTATCAAAAAAGCACTGATTGTAACTATCCACCCCCAACCACCATCAGGAGGAGCAGGAGCATCGTTTGCGTCAACATTTTCATCTCGAGGTTGCGAAAATTTAGTTGAGATGTTATCTAATTTACAACACTCTTCTGAGGAAAGCGACAACCTTTCACACTCTTTTTTTCCATGTTTTTCCTCGTTAATATCAAATTCAATTGAGTCTGTGTTGGACATTTCAAAAACACCATAAACCGTAAAATACAGTAAAAAGTAATAACTAACATACAAACTCGGGAAAAGCCCCTAACAAACATAATTGTTATGTAATAATTGTTATCTGTCTCCTAAAATTGAGTGGTGTTTGCCATTTTTGTAGTGACTAGTGATATTCGGTAACTGATAGTTACCATTCTGCATCGGAATCATTAGAAGTCGTAAAGTTGACGAAACCCCGTAAAATCTATAGTACAATAGCGGAAACTATTTATCACAACTTGTAAACAAAAATATTTCTGATCAAACTTTGGGTTTTAGATATACCCACTGGGGATAAAAACACTTTTTCAAAACGACGGGTGATTGCATCAATGATACTATACAACAATGATACTATGTTGTAAATGTACAGTATCATTGATTGCCTAAACTTTTTAAAAAGCCCAACAATGGCGGTCGTACTTAGTACCGCATGCGACCTCATGGTATACCGCGTGTTAACACAAGGTAGGTTTTGTAAAAGATGTAAAGGATTTGAATATGCTATTGCAAAGTTTTATTCTTGCGGACTTTTGAAAGCGCTAACGGTCAAAACTATTCGGGTTGGGTTTGTAATTGAAAATTGAAATAATAATAGAATCTGGTTTGATTTATTCCTCTATGAAACTACAAAATTGATGTTGGCACCAAACAGATATATTATATGTCATGCAAATTTGTTGTATTTTTTTTGTCAAAGATTTAAATGTGAAGTTTGTGTGGACTGTTTTAGGTATTTTAATACGATTTTTTATCTTTATGGTTTCGATCTCTCTTGTAGAAAACTGGAATTGATCGGAAATTTTTTGCAAGCGAATAATGTGATTCTTTTTGGAACCTGTGCACACGCTTTTTATTACTTTCCCTCTATGCATGGGCGCCGCCACGTAGGGGCAAGAGGGGGCACTTGTCCCCCCTTGGAATTTCAGTGTACCTCAATTTAACATATTTAGCAGCAAACCTAATTCAATTGGCAGCGCGGGGATTTGTGACATCGTTCAATGCTCTAACTTTTAGGCAACTCAATTGTGAAGTACACGATTTATGGCTTCATATGATTTATGGCTATAACAAATTCTTGATGCGGTAAAGTATCAGCCAAAATTTGCCCCCTCTTGCAAAATTTTCTGCCGGCGCCCATGCCTGTATGACGTATGTCGTGGCCAAGTACACGCGAAAAATGTAATACAGTTCCAGACGTCAAAATCAAAGGAAATTTTACTGAGCACGTGACTGGTAATAAATGTTTTTTTTATCGCAATTGTTATGGTCGTAGCCGCATAAACACACGCGTAAACAAGTGTTTCACCGTTCGAAGTCGGGAATTATAGTGTTAACTCCTAACAATATCTTATTGCAGGAAAATGTTGCCCAAACTTTCAATATCGCCAATTTAAAACATCGCAAATTAACCAATTATAATGTAGGCTATGGAAAAACCTAAGCAACGTTGCTGCAAATAATTCGATATTCTTCAGATAAAGAATTGTAAGTTAAAAGTTGTTTTGGAGTGTCATAAATCACCTGTATCAGCAACGTTGATTCAAAACATTCATCACAAGGGACTTAGGGTTCGGCAGGAATTATTCGAACTTCTGGCCAAATTCATATGTCGGGCGAGTTCTGTAGGCTACACCACTAGTTAAAAGCAATTGCCCAAATTTTCGTTTAAACAAAAGCGTTGGTCGAGATATTTATGTCCGAGGCCAGTTTTAAAAGAATGGCATCTCGAAGAGGTAATTACCTTTTATTTTTTTTTAAATGGTGAAAATTGGTGCCTACAACTAAAAATTCATATAAAGTAATTCTAAAACGTTTTGCAATGCATCAACCAACGAAGTATAAAACTGCTGGGTCGTGTATAAAGCAGGGGTCAGTCAGCAACCTTTTTTGTAGGCTACTGCAGATCGTTTTTGAAACTGAAATTTCATTGCGGCCTTCAAAAAACTACAAATATGTAGCAATGAAAACGCCTAAATTAGTTTATCATCCCCGGTGCACATAGGCTAAACGTTTTGAAACATTAAACCTGAAGAAGTATATGGGCCGGTACCGAACTCGTCGCGGACCGGCGGTTGCCGTCCACTGGGCTAAAGTATACTTTAGTAATGCAGACAAAACCGTAGCCCAGTAGTTCTCAAACTGTGCGTCGCGACGCGTGGCTTTTTGTTGTTGTATCAATAAACACAACTTTAATAATAAGTTTCCTCATTGACTTTTATTTGCTGGTGCTTCGCAAGTCCTAAAAACTTTTCAGAGGCGTCATCGCAATAAAAAAAGTGCCGTAGCCAATCATATGCTAGGAAAATAGTTCCCAATAAACGAGACAATGTCAAACAAATAATTTGATTAATTGGATTATTAATTTTATGTAAAAGTTGCACAATGCGTCGTTTAACTTCTAACTTCTTATTCTCTTTCCTCCTGGTAAAACAGTTAAGACAGCGTGTTTGTTTCTCTTAAACCCGCCTCAAAGACAAACATGACCGTTAAAGAGAGAACAAAGTCCAAACGAAAAATGCGATGCTATCACTTAAAATAAAATGTTGAAAAAACCGAAACGGTCCCCCAAATTTCTCCAGCGGTTTCCCAAAATTTGCCAGTAGCCTAATAAATAATTCGTTTAAGCAAATATGGCTATTTTTTGGTATTTAAATGAAACACTTGCGGTCTCTTAAAACTACTTAGCGGTCACCCAAACCAAACCTTAAAAAAAAACCTGAGTGCGTGTGCGTTAATGATATTTGTTGAAACACACTTGACCGATTGCGTCATGTTTAGGCGCTATAACTAGGTTAAAAAAACGTTTTTGAAAAAAGATTGAGTGCGCATGTGTTGCTTTCAATATGCAACTTCACCTTGTAAACTTTTCAACGGAAAGATCCGGAGTGACGATCGGTTTTATTACCCATAAACGAGCAAAGCGATTACAGAAAAAATACACTCAAAGGAGATAAGCTTAATATTTGTTTTGTTTACCCACTCTTCTCAAACTGGCCTAAATAATGCGTCGGCGGTAAACAACTGCAACAACTGACTGACAAAACTATTAGTTGATTTATGACGTTTTGTATTAGTGAAAATGATAGTTTGGGCATTAATTCCATGCAATTAAAAAGTTCGGTTTCGGCCGAATTTTCAAAAAAGTTCGGGCCGAAACCGAAACATCGGAAAACAGCGTATTCGGCCGAAATGTTTCGGCCAACCGAAGCTTCGGTGCATCACTAACTGACATAATACGAATCTTGTCAAAAAAAGAGAGAGGGTAGACGAAAGCAGAAAGAGGCGACGCTATTAATTAAAAAAAAAACTAAAACAATGCAGCAAATGTGTGTGCAACGTGTTTCAATAGTGCGTGTTGCAGATCTTTTATTGAAAGTTGAAACTCACGTGCGTTTGGGGCCACCCCACTACTCAAATAAAGGTATTGTAAAGGTTCCCAAAACTTTTCTAAAAATTTTGCCTGGTGGACCCTTTGCAATTATTTTGATATTTCGCGGCCCTATAAAAATCAAAGAATGCTATAGGAAATATGCAAAACCATTATTTCTTCTAGTACACTAGTGCAGTGTCACGTTCCGTTTTCACGGGTACGCAAAAGATGGGACTGACTATCGGAAGTTCTTTAACAGCTAACACTCGTGTACTCTGATTGGCAGCAAACCCTTTCCTTTTATATTTATTCACGTTCAACCATACGTACTCAAAACGACAAACAAACAATCTAGCACTACTTCGCAGTTATCTCTCAATTCTATCTTATATTCCCCGTTATGGTTAGATGGGGGCGCTTATATATTACGCGTTACAATTATTGGGGGAAAAGGCGTTAACTCGCTGTGACGATTACCTTTAGATAAAACAATGAACACTGCAACGGGCAACGGCGATGCGATAAAAACTGGCACGCTGTAACAATGACAACACAAAAGCGCCTGCAACGATAGACTCTAGATCTAGACGTACAGAAATTACCCGTGATGCGTGATAATTGGGTCGTGGGATATTGTCATGGGGCGGTCTAGAATATTTGTGACACAACCCCGTTTTCAAAAGGAGATTTTCTTCAAACAAAAAAATCTCGCGCAGTCCAGAACAAATGTTCCCACAACTCATTGGTGGCACCCGACAGTCAATGTCCTTGCATCCTGAAGGTATTGGTTCCTCTATCCAATGTTTTCCTTCTTTGCTTTTTTCTTGCTTACTTCCGTACCTAAACCACGTTTGGAAATCCCCCCGAAAGCGACATGGCTTTGAATCTCGGAAGGATGATTCCGCAAATTCGTTACCTGACTGCACCTGTTGCTTCATCTGTTGGCGGGTTGGCAAGGACGACGGCAGACGGATAAATGGGCTTTGAAAGTTGCACTCACTGGTCGGCGCTAAAACGAAACTGTCATCAGTTGGTTCCTTCAGAATTTGTTGCATTGAACAAATAGATTTTCTCTCATCCAGCATTTGCACCTCAACACTAGGGCGATTCTGAGCCAATTCTTGATCTTGAACACTGACGACTGTTATTGATATGGCGCTCTGCTCCGTCGTCTTTTGTATTGAAGCAACAATCTCGCCTCCCTCTTCTGTATGTAATTGCATATTGACCCGCTCCTGTGACAATTCTGCGTCTTGCCCACCGGTCTTCGTTTGAATCGTGGCGTTCTTCTCCGTCGCTTGTTGTGTCACAGAACCTGACTCTTCTTTGTCACACATCTCCACTTCCGTTTCAATGCGACCCTGCGACAAATCCCTATTTTCCTCGTCTAGAGATTTGACGTTTTGCTCCACTGAATCGCAGATTTCCGTCCTCCCAACAGCAGTTGTCACAAGCCTTTTATTCATTGGTTCTGGAACGCGCTCTTGCTCATCTTCCACCAGGTGGACACGATCCAGGTCGACTTTCTCCTTGTTTGTTTTTTCTCTACGGCGGTTCATAGCTTCCAGCTCAAGCTTCTTCATAGCCAGCTCGTGCTCGCGGATTTGCCGTTCGGACTCAAGTTTCCTTTTCTCGGACTCAGCGGCAAGTTCACGTCTTCTCTGTTCAGCCTCATCGTCACGTCTTTTCTGTTCAGCCTCATCTTCACGTCTTTTCTGCTCAGCTTCACGATTAATCCTTCGCTCTTCACGTTCATGTTTCACCTGCTCCTCCACATACTTGCGTAGCTCTTCATCAGCATATCCGAATTGCTTTCCAATATCCAGATATTGGCTTGCAGACGCCATTGCCGATCTTACAGGGGTTAATGTTTAACTTCGCGTTTTTAAGTCAGATCCCGAACGAGCCCCCAGATGTCACGTTCCGTTTTCACGGGTACGCAAAAGATGGGACTGACTATCGGAAGTTCTTTAACAGCTAACACTCGTGTACTCTGATCGGCAGCAAACCCTTTCCTTTTACATTTATTCACGTTCAACCATACGTACTCAAAACGACAAACAAACAATCCAGCACTACTTCGCAGTTATCTCTCAATTCTATCTTATATTCCCCGTTGTGGTTAGATGGGGGCGCTTATATATTACGCGTTACAATTATTGGGGGGAAAGGCGTTAACTCGCTGTGACGATTACCTTTAGATAAAACAATGAACACTGCAACGGGCAACGGCGATGCGATAAAAACTGGCACGCTGTAACAATGACAACACAAAAGCGCCTGCAACGATAGACTCTAGATCTAGACGTACAGAAATTACCCGTGATGCGTGATAATTGGGTCGTGGGATATTGTCATGGGGCGGTCTAGAATATTTGTGACACAACCCCGTTTTCAAAAGGAGATTTTCTTCAAACAAAAAAATCTCGCGCAGTCCAGAACAAATGTTCCCACAACTCATTGGTGGCACCCGACAGTCAATGTCCTTGCATCCTGAAGGTATTGGTTCCTCTATCCAATGTTTTCCTTCTTTGCTTTTTTCTTGCTTACTTCCGTACCTAAACCACGTTTGGAAATCCCCCCGAAAGCGACATGGCTTTGAATCTCGGAAGGATGATTCCGCAAATTCGTTACCTGACTGCACCTGTTGCTTCATCTGTTGGCGGGTTGGCAAGGACGACGGCAGACGGATAAATGGGCTTTGAAAGTTGCACTCACTGGTCGGCGCTAAAACGAAACTGTCATCAGTTGGTTCCTTCAGAATTTGTTGCATTGAACAAATAGATTTTCTCTCATCCAGCATTTGCACCTCAACACTAGGGCGATTCTGAGCCAATTCTTGATCTTGAACACTGACGACTGTTATTGATATGGCGCTCTGCTCCGTCGTCTTTTGTATTGAAGCAACAATCTCGCCTCCCTCTTCTGTATGTAATTGCATATTGACCCGCTCCTGTGACAATTCTGCGTCTTGCCCACCGGTCTTCGTTTGAATCGTGGCGTTCTTCTCCGTCGCTTGTTGTGTCACAGAACCTGACTCTTCTTTGTCACACATCTCCACTTCCGTTTCAATGCGACCCTGCGACAAATCCCTATTTTCCTCGTCTAGAGATTTGACGTTTTGCTCCACTGAATCGCAGATTTCCGTCCTCCCAACAGCAGTTGTCACAAGCCTTTTATTCATTGGTTCTGGAACGCGCTCTTGCTCATCTTCCACCAGGTGGACACGATCCAGGTCGACTTTCTCCTTGTTTGTTTTTTCTCTACGGCGGTTCATAGCTTCCAGCTCAAGCTTCTTCATAGCCAGCTCGTGCTCGCGGATTTGCCGTTCGGACTCAAGTTTCCTTTTCTCGGACTCAGCGGCAAGTTCACGTCTTCTCTGTTCAGCCTCATCGTCACGTCTTTTCTGTTCAGCCTCATCTTCACGTCTTTTCTGCTCAGCTTCACGATTAATCCTTCGCTCTTCACGTTCATGTTTCACCTGCTCCTCCACATACTTGCGTAGCTCTTCATCAGCATATCCGAATTGCTTTCCAATATCCAGATATTGGCTTGCAGACGCCATTGCCGATCTTACAGGGGTTAATGTTTAACTTCGCGTTTTTAAGTCAGATCCCGAACGAGCCCCCAGATGTCACGTTCCGTTTTCACGGGTACGCAAAAGATGGGACTGACTATCGGAAGTTCTTTAACAGCTAACACTCGTGTACTCTGATCGGCAGCAAACCCTTTCCTTTTACATTTATTCACGTTCAACCATACGTACTCAAAACGACAAACAAACAATCCAGCACTACTTCGCAGTTATCTCTCAATTCTATCTTATATTCCCCGTTGTGGTTAGATGGGGGCGCTTATATATTACGCGTTACAATTATTGGGGGGAAAGGCGTTAACTCGCTGTGACGATTTCCTTTAGATAAAACAATGAACACTGCAACGGGCAACGGCGATGCGATAAAAACTGGCACGCTGTAACAATGACAACACAAAAGCGCCTGCAACGATAGACTCTAGATCTAGACGTACAGAAATTACCCGTGATGCGTGATAATTGGGTCGTGGGATATTGTCATGGGGCGGTCTAGAATATTTGTGACATGCAGTCACGATTCTTTTTAATGTAACAACTTTCTAACTTAGTGGTTTTCAAACTTTTTCATTGTTTTTTCAAAACGTTCACTTTGCCATTACATCGAGGACTCGCGGACCTTAAGCCTGAAGGTGAATTTTAGCAATACGAAAGTTGATTTCCAGAACTTTTGCTTACCGCAGTAGTTCTCAAACTGTGCGTCGCGACGCCCTGGTGCGTCGTTTCAATTTTCCAAGGGCGTCGCAGAATATTTACATTTCGTAACTTGTATCAATAAACACAACTTTAATAAAAAGTTTCCTAATTAACTTTTATTTGCTGGTGCGTCGCAAGTCCAGAAAACTTTTCCTGGGGCGTCGCAACAAAAAAAAAGTTTGAGAACCACTGGCTTACCGTATTAGGTATGCAAAATTACACATAACAACGATCCAAAGACGGTTTGTGACATCACAGACAAGACAGAAAACATTACGATAGTGCGCAAACAATTGCATTCTTGATAGTTGTCATGCAATAAAGGCTAGCTATTGTATAGTAATGGAGGCAGTGGATCTCTAATTGTACTTTGATTTAAATCTATTCAGTGACACAAATTGACGCCAAATAAGACTATAGAGCAGGGGTGGCCAACCGGTCAAAGCCTAAGAGCCACATTCTTTACTGTGTTTCCACAAAGAGCCACATTATGCACACGGGCACACATGTTCGTTGCCTCGTCCCTTCCTCACACACAGAGACCTGTACTTAGCCATATTTATTCTAAATGTCGCACACCAACATATTAACGACACAATTTGACTTGTACAGACCGCGTGCCAGTAATTTTCAACAATAAATGGTTTGCACTGTTATTCACACAAAACTCCCATTTCAACAACACCCACAAGCAAAAACATGAATTAAAATGTGCGCTTTTTTCTCATTCTATCAATAACGTGTGGTGAGATTTATGTCTGATGAATTACTAAGACCTTATTTCTCTCCCATTTTAAAGGCTAACTTAACAAAAATTGTTTACTCAAAAGATCTTCCCTGCTGAGAAACTTTGCGTATTTTCATCTAACGCGCATGCGCCCTAAACTTAGGCGCCGAGTTTTACAAAAATGCCAAGTGGCGAAACTAAATTCATTGCGACGTCACTAATGCATTCACCACCAACAATCGCTCAATTCAAACCGAAGAGAAACTGCCCATAAAATATAACGTTCGTCATAACCTGAAAAACAACGGATTGAAGCATTATTTATTTTGGAACGCATTTGTTGTAAATATTGCTGTTGCTTTGTGTCTCATTTGCATTGTACGCAACAATGAGCAAGCATTCATTGTTCAACAATTGAATATATGCCATCATAATCAAGGCATTATTGCCACATAAGGTTGCGGTTTTAAGGCATGGTCTGTGGCCATACCGATAATAAGTTTGTTTAAAAGCAAAATTGTTAAAGCTTTACTTTACATTTAACGATTTTTGTACCATGTCGCTACATACTAACCAAAATATACACAGTGCCCCCAAACTTCGACAACGACGTAAGAGCCGCATGCGGCTCGCGAGCCGCGGGTTGGCCACCCCTGCTATAGAGGCACGTCAACCTTTTCGCGGACCCCGCAAAATTGCTTCACGGACCCCTAAAGGTCCGCGGACCCCAGTTTGGGAACCACTGGTTTAACTTATTTACCTCTCGTAATGTTGTAAATACAAAGGTTTAAAAATTAAACCTTTAGTTAATTTTACGTTGAAATATTTTTGGTGATAAAAGTCGAAAATTACATTCTGTAAATAATATTTAGAACTAAAGCTAACATTAAAGAAGGGTGGATTTCTTTTATATTTCCATTTTATATATTCTGTATCCTAATTAACGATTTACTATACACACTATTTGACCAACTCACATGATTGTTTTTGCAAGCAAAAGCGAGTGGGTCCCCACACACGTGTTTATGGGAATTGGTTACTTTTTTTGGATTTAAACATGTACATTATAAAGCTTTTTATGACATTCTGTTTTTCACTGATGTTTAAGATTAAATTAAATTAACAGGGGGGTGAAAGGTTTTGCTTAACAAGTGTGTATGTTGTATGTAATTTCATTGGCGGAATAGATCAATTTCTGTCTGTCGTAAATAACTAGGATTGAGAATCACATTCATCATCTGTAGTTCTGTTCTTAAATGGAGACTAAAGTAGGCACAGATTATTTATTGTAACAAACCCTATGCAAGAAATATGTTTAAATTTACTCTGGCTAATAAAATGCACATTAACAGGTATACAGAAGTTACTATTCGCAGTATTTTTCCTGGGGGAAATTTTTGTGAAGCTTTCTATCTTTTAAAGAAACAATTCTACAGATGTTCAACACCACATTCCATTTCACCACACAGTGTTCTAATATAGCTTTTTCATGCGGTAATTGAATGTAACACCAAAACTGTATTGTAAGATTAAGGTGTAACAACATATATACAAACACACATTTTCAGTTAAACGGCAAAGCCCAGTGGAACACATTGCACAAGTAGTCCAAAAGATGATACAAAAGTGCATTAAAATGTGTTTTGATAATGTTGTACAAAGTTGCTTCCTTCATATCATCATCATAATCTGACTGTTCAGACTCATTTCTGGACTATTGCACACCCATATTCTCACCAGGCCTTAAAATTATGCCTTCCATGGTTTTCCAGTATGTGGATTTTGACCTGTCACTACTTGTTGTTGCCAAAACCTCTTGCTGTCCATTAATTGGTCTTCCATACACCTTGGCTGTGAAATTGAACACCAGTTATCTATTGTTTTTTAGGGTATGTATCCCTACCCCACATTAAACAAAACAATTGTTTCGGCAAGTGCCAGCTAATTGATGACATTAAATGTTGCAGTTACTTTTAAATTTAGAACAAATTAGTAGGAAAAATCAACCACTCAGTTAATCCTTTGTTTTTAACAACGTTTGGCCTAAATTGTACAAATTTTTATGTAAAAAGTAAAACTTCTAGTAAAATAGTAAACTTCTGTCCAGTATTTAGCAGAGACCCCCCCATGCTGCATTAAACTGTCCCAATTACAAACCAGTGAATCACTCATTTTGGACTTTTGAATACATATCATGGTTTGTGAAGGTAAGCACTGGGCCGATTAGGCTAAAATTTTAAATATATACCACACAAGGAATCAAATACAAATAATTGTTTACAATTTCAGCACATCAGGGCTTGTGTTTCACATAAAGACCCATAGCCATTTTTAAATTGTCACATTTTTTAGGCCTGTGGGTGAACCGTTTTCGCGACATCTATTATGTGGACTTGCAGTGCATCCTTGTCGTTTAGCAGCAAAGCAGGCAATGACTGACTACTTAACGAGGCTTTTGGAGACATGTAGTTCATCTTTCAACCATTATATATATTTATCAACAACGTTTTGCCACACTTCAAACAAAACCTAAGTATGTTTATGCATGACAGTAAAGCAAGTTTTGAGATCAGCGATTTAAAAAGGTGTTTAGTTCAAAAGTTGTTACCATTTCTTTTGTTTTTTAAGGCAGCGATTGTATTTCGATTATGTGACAGTTCTGCTTTGCAGCACTTGTTGACTAAGCTAGATAGTAACGACGCAATCTGAAAATTTAAATTTTTCGGTAAATTCAATAATATGTTTTGTCAATTGGATAGCGGGCAATAATAAAAGCTGATGTCGCCTGCCGTAACGGCACTAGGTTGAAGAACACACCAAAGTTGCAATTTGGAACGGGTTTCAGGCTTGTACTTCGGGTTTGAACCTGTCTACAATTCTGGACAAAGCACTTTGCCGTTTATCGTGACACCTTAAAGAAGTAAACTGAACAGGCAGCGAACAATTACTAGCCATTTGACGTGGAAATTAAGTATTAACGTTCAGCCTAGCACTTTTATAAGGGAACTTTCATAAAGTAAAACAAATGACATCGAGCATCATTAGGAAAACTTCCAAATTAAAACATCAATTTAAGTTAGAAAAGCAAATGTACAGTTGCTATTTAATTGTCCACTTACATGAACATGCTAATATGCTTTCGGTTTCTTCATGTTTGAACTGAACCAAATTCTTGCGACCCCAATAAGTTCCATCACACACAACAACCCAATTATCCAAGTGGTCACCAGCACCATCTTCACCAAAACAGCTAACCTCCTGAAAAATAACTTTGGTATTTTTATGCATTGAGATTTTCATTGTTTCACACAAAATTCATATATTAACTACACCAGGAGTATAGACCGAACTGTAAATGTTTAAAAATGTATGCAACTTAAAAAAAAGGTTATTGTAAGAATGTTTTAATTTAATGGCAAACTTTTGAAAATGTATAATTTTTTTTTAATCATTATTTTTGCGTATCAAATCATTGCCTTAAATTTCACAACCTCTAATTTAATATGCCATAGAATAACACATTTGGGCCATATAACAAGGGCAGTTATATTGGGGGGGACAGAATACATTTTCCATTGTGGCATTGCTCTTTTTTCTTTGTAATGCAATAATTTAGTGCTTGAATTTGCCTTATTCTTGCTTGGATGTGTATCCTGTCTCTTTGAAAATCAACCATTTCCTACTCGATCTCTGTACTCCATTTGACTCTTTTTTTCATTTGTTATTAAAAGGTTAAGAATTTAAAATTGCCCAAAGCATTTTTTAAAACAGTTAAAACTTCCGATATAGAAAAATTGTAACAGGCTGTTCTTAACTAGGGATGTTCAAAGTAGAATATTGAATCCTTTGCATTAAATTCAGTCAGATTTGAATATCAGCCACCGTCTTTTATAACCGTCAAATAGCAAATTCTAAATTTATAACCTTTAAATCGGAACATCTTGCAAATTGTAAACAGTTTTTTTTTAAATGTAACAATTTAAGGGGCTAGGGTGGTAAATGTTCACGTTATACACACCTAAACTTATAAAACATGAAACCACAATCACTCAATCAACAATGTCCCGTAAAAATTGGCTAACGTTTAAAATCTTGACCACTAGAGGTGTTTTTAAACAACAACTGTTTTGATTCTCCCTTCATAAGGCTGTTGACAACCCCTCACCGCCATGGCACAAAAATGTCCATCAAGCAATCCGAAAACATAAGTTACATATGTCTGGTTGTCCATATAACATTAGCGTCTATATTACAAGACAAACAAAGTAGAGTGCACATCAACATAACTATATCTACCATCTGTGTTAGTTTCATTCAAATCCATCATTTGATGGCATAACGAAATCAGACAAACTTTGGGTAGAAAAAAAAACCAAGAAAACAAAACAAAACAGACAATCGAGTAAATCCAATGTGGGAGAAGGCAACAGCTTTGAATATATATATTATGTTAATTTTTTTCGGTGGCCACAGCTTTTTGTCGGTAAAACTATACAAATTGTTGGTTGGGGGCACAACGTTTAAAAAAGATTTTTTTTGTCATCGCAATATTTGCTGTTAACCACCAAAAATTACGTGTTCATTTTGTTACCTGTCCAGATGACATTGGGGCTTGGAAGTGGTGACTATGTAGGTTTGTAAAAGTCTTTATGTGTGTTAGTCTAATAGATTGTCCACACTTTACTGGGGTCCCTCTAGCAATTTTTTCTTGTGTAGAACTTCTTATCTGCCAGTAACTATTGGCATCATCTTGAGATGACATTCCAGTTACTGACTGTTGTCCACTACCTAAAAAGCAAAAAAAGTTTAACTCAATGAAAGAAACACCTTTTATTGGTCCCAAATCAACACTGTTTAAAAGATTACCTGTTCCATATTTAACATCATGTGAGTGTAATCGTACTTTATATTCTTGATTTAATAACTTTACAGTTGATCCAATAGTCACATAATCATCATCCAAACCAATGGAGGGGGAAATGAGTAAAAGTAATACAGTTATTGTAATCATTTTTGTTACAGTTGAATCTAATAAATAACATATACTATACATTTAAGGAATCGTCACAAACATACTTTTTATCTAAAAAATGCCTACATTTGTTCATATATTTAGTTTTTTGTGAAAAAGGTTACAAATAAATTTGTTGTGGCATGTTTTGCTGATTAATGAGTAATGCGTTTTATTTCCCTGCAAATAACTACTTTTACCACACTTTTTTCAAGAATGAATTTATGTCTATGACTAGGGTTGTAGAGTTGGACCGAACAGGACCAGACTCCTAGTAATACTGGAATGTCAACTCTGGCTCCGAATTCTGGGATTTTTGTTACTCTAGTCATGTTCTTGTATGTTGTGTTCCAAACATATACGCGTATTTAGCAAATATAATCACTATTCTCACTAATCTGCAAGCATCCCTAAAATTCTGCTCGATTTGCAGGTGGAATAAATAGCACCGATTCCACGTCGCACGCCAGACGGCTCGGCCGCATACGATTACGTGTCCCGGGAAAGGTTGCAGCTTGCTGGGCATTTGTCCAGAATTCAAAAATTTAAGGTAAAAAAACAGAAAATTGAGTTCATTTATACCAAGCTATGCCTTTTCTTGCAAATATTAAAAAAAAACTGGTAATAAAAAAATGGTAGAGTCGGGCGGATGATTTTTCACAGAAAACCAAACTGTCTCGCGTCGCTTAACCTGCTTCTTCGACTGACTGCTTGGATAATACAGAACCTAACACGCAACAAATAGGGTGAGACTACGAAACTACGCTGACACTAAAGCACACTGGCAGTCGTTCGATTGAGCACATAAGCTTCTTGACACAGTTACAAAAGGAAACAGCGACGGCTTAAAGCCCTAGCACAGACCCTTTAAAACACGCAGCGCAGACGAATATAAAACTCACTACAGCCCCAGGATAGGTGGCGTAAAATTCAAATTGAATGGGAATAATTTACCACAATGGCCCGGCGGCATATAAATATGATGAAATTAATATACCAAAGAAAAACGTAGCTACAATCGCGTCTATACCATCACAGATACTACAAAAGTATGATACCATGAAACGTCGTGATAAGAGGTAAACTGGCGACGCACAAGTTTACTGTTTTGCAGTGTGTGTGCACGCCAATACCTGCTGTAACTAACAGCAAAAAGTCGAATGAACTAACAACCAAAAGTCGAATGTCGTAAGACATAAAAACGCTGGAAGGTTGGCGACCCCATGTGTACTTATTGTTCAAGGATAGTGAGAGTAGTGGTGTAACGAGAATCACAACCAAAAGTCCATTGGTTATATCTCCAAAAATGCTCACGGTTAGGGCTATTATAATAGGGTCGGGGCAAGGTATTAGCACTTAAAATTAAATAAAACTAACCCAAAAAATTAGTTACTAATGTAAAAATTTAAAAAACTTATTTCCCAACTCAACCCATTGGCAAAAAAATGCAATTGTTCGCGCACAATGGTAATGTTTTTGTCTTGTCTGTAATGTCAGATTTGGATCAATGTTATGCAGAATTTTACATAACTTGCTAAAATCCTGCAATCAATTTTCCTTTTTCTGAAAAACACATTCAGGCTTAAGGACCACAAGCCCTCGAAATAATGGCAAAGAGACCGTTTAGAGAAAATAACGAAAAAGTTTAAGAACCACTGGGTTAACGCAACTGAGATATATTTTGTCAGGGATTGTGTATCATAATCTATGGCAACCCTAACACAAACTCCCTTTCTTATGGATGTTTTCAACTGAACCTTTGTGTTGTTAATGCGAGTGAACTGAATTATGACAAACCAAAGTCACTTTTACAATACGGAAACTTTACTAAACTTATATTTTCTAGACAACGTGGCTCGTATTTTATAGATGCAAAAATTAATACCTTGATAATGTTTCGTATTAGAGAAAATGAAACTTTAGGTATGAATTTCATGCAATCAAAAAGTTTAGGCCGAATTTTCAAAAAAAGTTCGGTGTCACGTTCCGTTTTCACGGGTACGCGAAAGATTGGGACTGACTATGGAAGTTCCTTTACAGTAACTCACTCGTACTCTGATCAGCAATAAATTCGTTTACTACACTTCAGTCTTATTCTTATTCAAATAGAATCAAATACAAGAAATATGATTACTTATAGACACAGTAAACGATTGTAAGTTAAACCATTATATCAAATTACAATTGTATAAGCACATATAGGCTACGCTACCGTGTAAACTTCTACCAGCGCGAGTTTGTATTATAATGACTCGTTTTACAAAACAGGCCTATTTATATCGTTCGAGTCACAATGGCTAGGGTCAAAACGTTAACTCTGCTGGACTTAAACATTAACAACAATGACGGCTGCGGCGAGTGACGGGCGACACAATAAAACTGGCACATTGGGCGAAAACAGAGGAAATGACAGTGTGAGGCTGCAGCCTGCAACAAAAGACTTGGTACGCACAATGAACGTCCGGTGATTGCAAGATATCGTCGCATGTGAATTAGGTCATGTACTATCGGAGGTCCGTCTATAGCACATTTGTGACATTCGGACCGAAACCGAAACAGCGTATTCGTTCGAACTGTTTCGGCCAACTGAAACTTCGGTGCATCACTATTTACAACCTTCGAAGATACAACCAGCATTAACAGCAGAGTACAACGCAAGAAATTGAAATGCTGTAACAAGTTTGAACTACAAAGAGCATCCTCCGTTTTCAACAGGTGTTCAAACGCAAATATAACTTAGTGGTCGCGTATTGCAAGCGTACATAGCGTTAGACGGGACTACGGAAAAGCATTTGTTCGATATGACTAAAAGACGGGACTGGGTGAAAGTTCAAATGCAGTTCTTATAGCGTTCGACGGGACTACGGAAAAGCGTTTGTTAGACACGACTAAAAGACGGGACTGGGTGAAAGTTCACATAAGTTTGTAGTGTTAGACGGGACTACGGAAAAGCGCATACCGGTATTCCATATGACTAAAAGACGTGACTGGGTGAAAGTTCACAAACTTCACATATAGTTTCTATAGCGTTAGACGGGACTACGGAAAAGCGTTTGTTAGGCTTGACTAAAAGACGGAACTTGGTGAAGGTTCAAATATAGTTCTTTTCTTATAGCGTTAGACAGGACTGGGAAAGTTCAGTGGCACGACACATGTTCAGTGCGCGAAAAAGGCACCAATGGTTTGACTTGATTGATCGACGTGTCCATATCAAACAATTTGTTGCTTTCTATACCAATGGGTGGCCTCAAATGTGGGAGTCTAATTTCTTGTTAAATAATGGCCGAGGAATGTGCTCTTAACAAAGTAGCCATCTGAACTTTCACCTAGTCCCGTCTTTTAGTCGTGTTGAATATGCGCTTTTCCGTAGTCTCGCCTCTCCCGTCTTTTAGTTTGGCACTTTTCCCGTCTTTTAGACCTCAATTTCCGTATTTCCGTCGTCCCGTATTCCCGTCTTTTAGACATGTCTGAAGTTTTGTTGATCGAGAAATTTTGATTGATTGGTTTATTTCTTTGTTATTTGTTACCTTACCTTAAAACTTGTGGATAAGGTTTTGATTTGGAGAAAGGAAAAAAGGGAAAAAGTTTTGTGTATTTCAAAAAAGGAAAAATTAAATCAAGAAATATAGGAAAAGAGTGTAATTGCTTGTTTCATGGTCTTTCCATCAAACAAAAAAGTAGAAAGACGAATAAAGTTTCATTATTTGATTTTTTATGCCGTTTTGACCCATAAAATCATTTTTGCCCAATTTAATACCATTGGAGAGAAAATAGGGAACATGTTTCTATTCTTTATTGTTTTTTTGTGAATAGTAAAAAATATAGAAACATTTCCCATCTTTACTGCATTTCAGTACAAACAGTTATAAGATTATCTCGAAATGGCCCAGTCTAAAAATAAAATAAATACAGAAACATTATAAAACTGTTTTTTCTCTTTTTTTCTACATAGTTGAGGTAAAACGTTTTTGACACATAAAATAGTTTTATACAGTATGGATATGATATACAATGGTTTGTGACAATTAAAGCGGCATAAAAAGCAAATAAAGAAACATTTCCTATTTTTCTGCTTACCCCTCTTTGACACATTTCAGTTTTATGTGGCATTAGATAGGTTTATACTTATTCAAAAAAACAACTAATAAAGAAACATTTCTTATCATTTTGCTTTTCCAAAGATCATAAAATTTCACACTTTCCTGTTTTTTTAACTTTTTCCCCTCTTAAAAAAATGCACAAGATTTCCTCTTTTTGCATTTCTTTTCTGTTTTTGGTGTTGATTTCTACCTTTCCCACTTATCCGTTTCTCTGCTTTTAGTTGTACCTGGAATCGCTGACTGGTGTGTGAATAACGCTGGACTGCAAAAAAGGTTTTACTCGTATTGATTCAACTAATTTCTCCATATATAGCAGTATTGCGATAATCGTCAGCTCCAGTTAATCATAACAAAAATCTGGGCAAATTTGACTGCAATTAGGCAGATTCTTGTGCATAATTTTTTTTTTTAAATTGAGTAACATTACAAACTGAAGTTTGGACTACAGCCACGGGTTGGTTTTTACACTATGCCATACAGAAGGATTTCTGGAAAGCAAACTACACTTGGAGGCCGGTCAAGGTAAGATTTGTGGTGGGTAACAATCCTTATTGTGTTGAGTGGTTTGATGTGTGGTTTAAAAGTTGATTTAATAGTAAACATGATTTATGTGGTAACTTCCACATTACTATGCAGCAAGAAGAGTTACAAAAGTTTAAATAAAGCTCCTTGTCAGTTCAACTGCTTTGTCAAACAGTTTTTTTATCTTAGTGATTTGCCCTTGCCGGAAGGGGACACATATTGATTTTACTCAAATTTGTTGTTTTTTTTCTTCCCAAAGTTTGTCCGACTCGTTTTGCCCTCAAATGTTTTGATGGATCCCACTTTGTTTGTCGTGATCATCCCATTATTTACCCCATTAGCCCCCTAAAATGGGTGAGTTTTTAACACGTTGACTGCCAACTAGGAGTTATCTCGTAGCTGCTGATCTAGCCAGACTTGCCAGATACGAGTATACTCGTAGCAGACTTATTCGATTGTAACGCGCTTAAAACGAGCCGGCGCCTCGAACTAACGTGTAGATGCATTG
Source organism: Phallusia mammillata (assembly GCF_965637545.1). Lineage (NCBI taxonomy): Eukaryota > Metazoa > Chordata > Ascidiacea > Phlebobranchia > Ascidiidae > Phallusia > Phallusia mammillata. Next base: position 12,151,558 of record NC_137257.1, read on the forward strand.
TGGAAACAATGAGACACCCTACACCAGCATGTTACCTACGAGTTAACTCGGTGCATGGCACCAATATTTCGACTTCGACCATATTTGGCAAATTTAAGCACAACATAGGAATATCCCTTGGTAATAAACATGTTAAATAGTGTTAAAATTGGCTAAAATTTGGATAGCTTGTAGAATTTGCTATTCATAGGTGTAAATTTTTTTGTTTTACCCTGTAGCCCCAACATTGAAAAAAAACTGGAAATTAAATGAAATTTTCAAAGTTTATTGAACATACTACTTTAAGTCCCTAATTGTTGTGTTTTGCCCTGTACCGCCACCATTTAACCAACTGCCCCTATAACGGGTGATTTTTTTGAACACTGTTCAAACTGAATAAAAATTGGACAGCTTGTAGAATTTGCCGTTAATATGTGTCTATTTATTGTTTTACTCCATTATGCCATTATTTACTCCTTCTTTTCTTTTAACAAGAATTTTGAATAGGACATACTTCACACAATATCTGGGGTGAATCTGATTTGTATGGTTTGTACTCCATATAGTATTATTACTTAAGGCCAGTGCCGATCACGGTGTTTTGCCTTACAACACCTGACTTTCCATGTTTATCTCTTAAAATGCTCAATTTTCAACTTTGCATGTGTGGGGAGCCATGAGTTTCTGTCTGCAGAAACAACTAAGGTTATAAAAGACAGTAATATGGAACCCAATACTAAATAATGATAGGGTTTAAAAATAGGTTATAGTGTATGTGCAATGACAAAATGTGCTAAGCCACCCTTCTAGTTTTTTTTTTTTTTTAAGAAAAGGTGTGGACACCTACACCTTGGATGCAACACCAGATGTAGATATATGAGTATATTTATGCATAACAGAAAGTGCAGTTTATTTGGTTGAAACTAAGCATGTTGGTTTAAAAAAAGTCAAGGTTTTTCTTTAGTTTTGTGTTTTGTCTCTTATTCTATAAATATTTATGTGCTATGCATATCTTATAAAATGCAAACACTGCATAATTTTTTTGCTTTAATAGATTGACAAACAAAGGTCTTAATCAATCAACATTTCCAATATCATCTGCTTCATCACCTAAAAATGTGTCATCAGGCGAAGCAAACAAGACCACTGTGACACTGGTTGCTGTAAATCATCCTAAAATACCTGATTTGCCAACAATGAACCCATTAGGCTTTGAATTTTTGTATCTTGGCTACTTACTTACTGCTTTGTTTGGACAGTTGCTGTCTATATACAAGGTAAGGTTAAGTCATTTGTGTAAAGTGCTACAGTATAAACCGCCTTACATGTTTTTTATTATTATTTTCCAGACTGTTTGGTGGTATCCTAGTACTTTGCCTCCAAGTACAATGACAATGAATTTTCATTTAATTGACAAAAACTTAACAGTTTTAATTGCTTTACTTTTTGTTCGAAGAGTATTGTACACCATAATGTGGAAGGTAAACAGAAGTACTTATAATTATGGGTCTACTTCCCTGAATCTTGATTTCACCTCATTTGTCTTGATAATCCCAGTATTTACCTTGTTAGCCCCCAAAGTGTAAAATGTTTTGTATGTTGCTGGGCAACACAAACTAAAGGTTTCTGTGGTGTAAAAAAGTGTTATAAACTAGACAAATGTTACTTGTGTTTGTGCATTCCTTGATGAACGTTCCTGCAAATGGCTGTTGTTAACAGCCTTATGGCGTCAGAAACATTAACAGTTGTAGCTCAAAACACCTCTAGTGATCAAAATTATAAATACAGAATCGCATCATCGATGTGCCAAGGGCATTTGATGCGATTAACCGGATTATGCAATAATCCGGTTGCTATGTAAACAGTCCACGCGGTTATCAAAAGTGCTCATTTACACTTTCCCAGCTAAAATTAAGTTGCAGTTACGCTCAACTATGGCAACGAAGCAGTATTTTCTCTCTTTTGTTGCCGAATTGAAAAAAGTGCTACTCTCAGCGCAATACATGACGTCATGCTTCCTAACTGTCGTGGCTATGGTGCAATCGCCCAAAGAAAACAGGAGCAACGCACACACACTCTTTAATTGGCGCACACGCCGCAGTTCGTTTGATTTGTGCTTTCTCTTGTAGTCAGGTTTATTTGAAAAGATATGTTACGTCGCATCGTAGCCAAGGGACCCAACATTTAAATTTAGGAACTTCCCTATGACCACAGTTTATGACGTTTTAGTCTTGTTTTGGGTAGTTTCCCTTATAAAGGCCTCTCGCTTAATATACACGTAAAATTGTTTCTGACCTATTTCGTTTTGTAGTTCAAACCAACGCGTTAAGCGGCAAAGCGCTGTGCATATTTGTAAGCAAGCCCAAACCTGAAAGTACACGACCGAAACATGGTCAAACTTCCAACTTCGGCACATTCTACAGCGCAAGGGTGCAAAGGCGAGCTGCATCAGTTTCAATTATAACCCGTTATTCAATTGACGAAAAGAATAATTCATTTTAGCAAACCTTTAAAGCAGGGGTGTCCAACACGTGGCACGCGTGCCAAAAGTGGCACGCAGAGCATTTGAAAATGTCACGCAAGTTTTTGCACATTCAGATGGTAAACATTAGGATTTGTCAGGCAATTAATATTTTTTTATTGATTCTTTTTGGCCTTTATTCTGACATCAGTAAAGATGATCAGTATCAAGGTTACACAAATCCACTAATTAAATTGGTCGTTTTTAGATTCGATCCGTCTACTTTTAGGCGCTTGAAACTGTCGAATTCTGGATAATTCCGGGCCTTTATGCTGTCGTATTATATTCCATGTTATGGATTCTGCGCTTTAACCGACATGGCATGCTATAAAAGGTTTCTGGAGTATCATAAACAAGTTTACTTGCGTTTGACAACATATTTTTTTCTACCGTTAAGACGTTTAAGACATGGTTTGGAAAAAGTACCAAACGTTGGCACGCGAGTATATTTTAAAACCTAGATTGGCACGGCAGTGCTTTCGCGTTGGACATCCCTGCTTTAAAGACTCAGATTGTGCCGCTACTTTCTAGCTTACTCAGCAAAACTGCAGCTGCAAGATTAGCGTGACTGTCACGTGATCAACGTGTGATCGTTGCTTCAAAAATTTAAACCAGCAACAAATACTAGAGGAATAAATGCCTTTCTTAATCGGTGATCCACCTGATAAGTTGCGCAAGGTCACGAATAGACGACATAAAATATGTCAATCATTGGCACGTTACCAATTACGTGAATCTAAACAACATAGTGTGATTACTTGCGAGCTAACATTTTTTACAACCATTACGTGTTTTGCGGGTCATGAACAATAACAGAAGAACATTTTTAACCATTTGTTTTACATTTAACATTTTTCAAATTTCAATACAGTTTAATACTTCGAATTTTGTGCAGTTCGCACATAGTAAGAAATAACAATCAGCGTCTTTGCCGGAACACCAGTTTCGTAATTTTAGTGTGTTGAACTCTTTTAAACGCTTGTTATATCACTATTGGCGATTAGATAAGCCAACAATAAAGGAACAATGTGCACAGCTTTGAGATAACGGTTCCTAGTTATCGCACAGCGGTAAACTGAACGCCGATTTAATCTCCTAATAACTTTTCCAAAATATTTTATGGTCGAGACGTTTCATTTTCGACGTTAGATGCGTTATTTGGTGTAGAATGCAAACATGCATCTACGTTTTTTTCGTGTACATTACCTCCGGAGGATTTTACTATCATATCGTCGTCTTTTATTCGAAAACCTCGGTCTGTTTGACTTTCACATAGAGATCATCAATCCGGTTAATCGCATATTTCGTTGAAAATCGATGCGAATATCCGGTTTATGCGATTAACCGGACGATTTTCTTAACAGACGATGGGCGACGGTTTGGGATTTTTGATTGCGATGCAATTAAACGGATTATGCGATTAACCGGATTCGTCTGTATTACCTGATTGAGACAAAATTTGACAGGACTGTTAATTGGGTCATTGTGGTTTAATATTTTTTGAACACTAAGGTCTGCATACTATGCTTTCTAATAGTTTGTCCTAAAGAATCTAAAAATAACCACATTTGTTTGCCATAAATCCACACAAACACGTGTGTGGGGACCACCTCCGAAATTGTTCAGTTTTTTAAACAATGTCTGAATTGAATAAAATTTGGACAGCTTGCAAAGAGTGCCATTTATAGGTGTCGATTGTTGTGTTCAACCCTGTAGCCTTATCATTTACCCCCTAGCCACCTACAATCATGTGCAATTCGCCATTAATGGGAGCTTGTGTTTTAACCTATTTTCTTACTATTTCACATTTCTTTTCTCAGATAGACCATAAAATAGGAAAAACTTCAAAACTGTATGAATGGAATGAATTTAAATAGTCTGTACTCCTTATAGCATATTTATTTATGTACAGTACCGATCACTGTGTTTGACCTTACAATACCAAACTTTCTCATTGTTATCTCTTGAAATGCATTATTTACAACTTTGCATGTGTGGGGACCCATGAGTTTCTGCTTGCAAAAACAAACAAGGTTATAAAATACAGTGGATGGTATGGGACCCAATATAAAATAAGCATATAAAATATATTATTTTTTCAAAATAGGTTATAGTGTATATGCAAGGGCAATATGTGCGAAGCCACCCTTCTAGTTTAAGTGTCAACCTTATTTCAGCTAGACAAGGTGCAAATTAGCAAATTTATCAAAAATGTGTTATTCAGCATTGATATAATCTGGACAAAAGGCTTGGAATATAAAAGGCTGGTTTTAATGCTATCTATTAAATATGTACAAGATGAATTGAATTTGCAGCATTTGAAACCAAGTTCTGACAACATGATGTACATATTTGTTTGGATTCTTGCTTGTCTGGTTGTTGGTTGCATATGGATTATTGAGATCATGCAAAATGTAGTTGCTCTTCATGAGACATTTACATCTGTAAAGTTAATGTTTCTTTATTACCCGTAAGTGATTTTTGTATGTAACAATTTGATTTTGTTTAAATACCAACTTAATTTGCCAAGGTTAATTTTCTGGCTTCCAATTTACTGGATTTCGGAAAATGGCTTTCTGACCTATAGTTTAGGTTGTTTAAAGGGACAAAAAAATAGCAAAAATTGTTTGTCGTTAAAATCACCTGGTAGATTAAAGGATCAACCAGAATCTATTGGAGATGGAAGAACAAGCTACATTAACTTGGGCAATGCATGTGATGCTGAACAGGTAATTATGGGTCCCCTTCCCTGAAGGGGACACATCTTGATTTTACTCGATTTCTTTTTTTTTTTTTTCTTTTTTTTTCTTTTTTTCTTTTTTCTTCCCTGAAGTTTGTCCACCCCACTTTGCCAAGAAATGTTTGATGGATTTGGATGAAATTTTCACAGATGGTAGATATGGTTATGTAGATGTGCCATTTGTTTTGTTTGACTCGATAGCCCCAGTGTTTACCCCACTAGCCCCCTAAAATGGGTAAATTTTGAACAATGTCCGAATTGGATGAAATTTGGACAGTTTGTTCATTGTGCCTTTTTAGGGCATCGTTTGTTGTGTTTTACCCTGTAGCCCCAATATTTACCCCACTAGCCCCCTAAAATGGGTGATTTTTTAAACAATGTCCGAATTGGATGAAATTTGGACAGTTTGTTCATTGTGCCATTTTAGGCCATCGTTTGTTGTGTTTTACCCTGTAGCCCCAATATTTACCCCACTAGCCCCCTAACATGGGTGATTTTTTAAACAATGTCCGAATTGGATGAAATTTTTGACAGTTTGTTTATTGTGCCGATTTAGGGCATCGTTTGTTGTGTTTTACCCTGTAGCCCCAATATTTACCCCACTAGCCCCCTAACATGGGTGATTTTTTAAACAATGTCCGAATTGGATGAAATTTGGACAGTTTGTTTATTGTACCGATTTAGGGCATCGTTTGTTGTGTTTTACCCTGTAGCCCCAATATTTACCCCACTAGCCCCCTAAAATGGGTGATTTTTTAAACAATGTCCGAATTGGATGAAATATGGACAGTTTGTTAATTGTGCCATTTTAGGGCATCGTTTGTTGTGTTTTACCCTGTAGCCCCAATATTTACCCCACTAGCCCCCTAAAATGGGTGATTTTTTAAACAATGTCTGATTTGGATGAAATTTGAACAGTTTGTTCATTGTGCCATTTTAGGGCATCGTTTGTTGTGTTTTACCCTGTAACCCCAATATTTACCCCACTAGACTCCAAAAATGGGTGATTTTTTAAACAATGTCCGATTTGGATGAAATTTGGACAGTTTGTTCATTGTTCCATTTTAGGGTGTCGATTATTGTGTTTCACCATATAGCCCAATATTTAGTGCTTAAGCCACCTATTGTTTATAAAACGTCCGATTTGGATGAATTTTTGATAGTTTTTTGAATTTGGCATTTGTAGCTGTCGAATATTGTGTTTCACCCTGCAGCCCTAATATTTACCCTACCAACCCCCCAAAATGGGTGAATTAATCAACAATACATTTTGACAGTTTGTATAATATGCCATTTTAAATTGTCAGTGTTTTATGCTATTTAGGCACACAAACTTATAACAATGTCTCAATTGCATGCGATTTGGACAGTTTGTACTTTACAACTTCTTTTTTTAAGTAACACTACCAATCACTGTGTTTGACTTTGTAGCAACGTTTCTTATGGTTGTCTGTTTACAACTTTGCGGTTTTGGGGACCCATGAGTTTCTGCCTGCAGAAACAAATCAAGATTATAAAAAATGTTGGCTAATATGGGACCCAATATAAATAAATATAGAGAATATATTACAGTTTGCAGAATAGGTTGCAGTGTATATGCTATAGTAAAATGTGCTAAGCCACCCTTCTAGTTATTTTTTGCGAGTCCCTTTTCCTAAACGGGTGTGGCAAATGGGTTTCTTATAACCAGTGAATAGTATGTGGTATATATATATATTATACATAGGTAACATATTAAAAACACCTTTCAAGTTTATGCCAAATTATACCATCAACCTTACTTTGCCCAAATGTTTCGTGACTTTTTTGTTTGCAAAAGGACAAATTACTCAATGCCTGGCAGTGTATCCAAGTTAGTAAGGTTTTTAGATTTTGTTGGTGGCAACTCATGTGATGTGCTGTTTATGGCTTTCTGCTGTCCAGTTTAAATCTGATACCTTGTATCTAGCTACCTTTTTTACAATGTTGTTGTTTTGATATCTGCAGAATTACCCTATTTATAGATGTCAGTAAGCATGAACTAAACATTAACCCTTCACCCTAACTCTTTTCCAGATCCACCCTTGACCAAACTTTTTCGTTTTTGCAGGTTCGTGAAGAGGTAAACTTGTTGTGCTGTGATTTCAATTCCCGGTTAGCTGAGATTGTATTTTCATCTTTGCTGGGTGCATATTATGTTGGCCTTGTTCCCATTTTTTATACTGAGGTAATATAAACAGCTATTAGGTTAAATTTTACCATAATACCACATGCACAATAACCCACAGTAAACAGTAAAGGTATTTACGGTCTAGTACATTACCTTTTGTGTTTGCTGATGTTTTCTAAAGCTTTGTTGTTCAAATACATTAAATAATTTTTTTGTAGTTGTAGCACATGAAAATTTTATAGTCAAACATTCCAATTGACAAAGTGTCTTAACTCCGACTTGCCAAGCATTTGTTCTAAATATGCAGTAAACAGTACACATTGTTGGCTGAGTCAAAAATGTATACCTTCTTGCATGAAATAAGGTAAACCTGATTCTTTACAACAGAGATCCTTTCTATCTCTCCTGTTGATGCTCTGGGAAAAATGTAAACCACTCTTAAATTATGTCAAAGCTTATATGACAGTAAAAAGGTAGTGTCACACAAATAGGTCACCTGAGTTTTTATGAGAGATGAGCAACACACACGCCACAAAACATTTGAGACCTTTAGGTTAAACTGTCTGCCCAACTGGCTGTTATCCAGATGTTGCCAGTGAGGGATTTCACAAAGTGAAATTACTTGTGGAACACAAATTGAGCAACACATTTGTACACTACTGCCTCCTGTTTCTGAACTAGAACGCTTTAAACACGATTTCATGATTTTAAAAGTGTGTTGCAATCATTCTCATGTGTTTCATGAAAGATCTGCAATATACACACACTACATATCTGTTTGTGACAATGTCTTGAAGTAATGACATGGTGCATTTTTTCTTTTATATTTTATGTCTTTAAGGTGACCAGAATTATCTGAAAGTAGATATAACAGTTTGTTGCCCACAATGTAATCTGAAGTTGGGAGAACCCAACAAAATTTAGAGAAAGTAAATCACGGGTCCCCTTTCTTGTCTTCTTTGTCGGTCTTTTTTGGTTTGCTTCTGGTTTGTTTGTTTGGTTTGAAGCCCATGGTCAAGAAAGAATGCTTCAAAATTATTCAAATTTACACAATGTCAGTTGGTTATCCAAAGTTTGATTACCACAAAATGGCTTAGGGCTATCTTTGAAATGAATACTTTTTAACTTTGCATGAGTGGGGGACCCATGAGTTTCTGCCCGCAGAACAACCAAGGTTATAAAAGATGGTGGATAATATGGGACCCAATGTAAATTAAGTATAGGGAATATATTAATGTTTCAAAATAGATTGTGGTGTATGTGCAATGGTAATCTGTGCTAAGCCACCCTTCTAGTTTTGAATTAAATTATTTTTTTGTTTTGGCCATTGGTGTGAAAGAAATGAAAGCTATGCTGTGCAAGGCAGTGTGGTAGTGTTGATCCACTACTGATCTTGAAATAAAAACTATCACACTTAACGAATATCTCAAAATGTCTGGCAATAGGTCATAAACAAATCGATGAACGACCATAACTGCATCAAGGTCAAGGGTTATTGGCTACATTATCACCACACCACAAGTGTTTGCTGGATTACATACACACAGTGGTGGGATTCAGCCGGTCTGCACAGGTTCTATCGAACCACCTCACAAAATTTAATGAGTTTAGCGAACCAATTGGAATTAATGTTTATTATGGGTCCCCTTCCCTGAAGGGGACACATAGTGTTTTTGTCCTTTTTTTTCCTTTTCTGTTTAACGCTGGTTTGTAACGCTCATTTGGTTAAGAAAGAGTGCTTCAAATTTATTCACATTTTCACAGATGTTAGTTATTTATCCATGCTTGATCCTCCTGAAGTTTGACCCTAAATGACCCAAGGGTTCATCCACAGGCTCCCAAAACATAAAATTTTTAAAACGGCTGTACTGACTAACGTACATGATCAAGTAGTTTCATGGTTTGTTGGTTGGTGCAATGTAAGGTATTGTAAATAATTTTGTACCTTTAAAACGGATTTACCCATTTTCACCCCTTAAACCCCGAAATATTCGTTTCTGTCTACTGCTGGTTTGTTAAACGCGTTTGGTCAAGAAGAGTGCTTTAAATTTACACAGATGTTAGCTATTAATTCAAATTTGATTCTCCTGAAGTTTGACCCTAAACGACCCAGCGGTTTACCCACAGGCCCCCAAAACGTAAAGTTTTTAAAACCATTGTACTGACCAAAAAAATAATCTAGGAGTTTCATGCTTTGTTGGTTGGTGCAATGTAAGGTATTCTAAATAATTTTCTAACTTTTAGTTGGATTCACCCATTTTCACCCCTTTAACCTCGGAATAATCGGTTTTAGTTTTTCCATTCCTTTGGGTCTGAAATGCAAGCTCGTTATATGTGCTAGTTCAAAATTTTGGCTCAAATCCCAAGGGAGTAATTCACTGGTTTACAATTATGGCGATTTAATGCATAACGGGAGATTGTTGCTTGACGCATGGACGAGCGTTTTACGAGGCAGTCTTTATGATGATTAGACATCAGCGCAGTAATGCTATGTATTTTTTTAAGTTAGCACGCGGATTTTTTTATCTTAGAAGTGATTAAATGATACTTCGGTTTTGTATATTTCAGGCAAACGTTGTTGATTAAGATGGAGGTAAAAAAACTAGATGTTTTCCAAAGCCGCAATAAAAAGTCATTAAACGGTCATTGACAAGTTGGACGTCTTATGACGACTGAAGGTGAACTTGTAGGTAACGCAGAACAAATTGAGAATGATTTTTTTGTCACAACTTAGCTTCTTTAATTGTTACACGTATACTCCAGAAGCAATTGATAAGTTAAAATATAAGTTGGGAGAAAAGTTATTGTTAATCATGAAGGACTGCATGCTATTAAAAACCGTGTCAAAAGATCTTTAAACCATCGTTCAGCCACGATAGGCTACTGAAGAACGATTATATGACAATAATAAAATAAAAAGAATACAGACAAAACTTTTTTAAAATTGGGTTGATACTTTCTAATAATTATGGGTCCCCTTCCCTGAAGGACACATATTGATTTTACTCGATTTGTTTTTTTTCTTTGTTTTTCTTCTCAAAGTTTGTCCACCTCGTTTTGCCATGAAATGTTTGATGGATTTGGATGAAACTTTCACAGATGGAAGATATAGTTATGTAGATGTGCCATTTGTTTTGTTTGACTCAATAGCCCCAGTATTTACACCATTAGCTTCCTAAAATGGGTAAATTTTAAACAATGTCTGATTTGGATGAAATTTGAACAGTTTGTTCATTGTTCCATTTTAGGGCGTCGATTGTTGTGTTTCACCCTGTAGCCCCAATATTTACCCCACTAGTCCCCTAAAATGGGTAAAAATTTAAACAATGTCCGATTTGGATGAAATTTGGATAGCTTGTAGAGTTTGCAGTTTTAAGGCGTCGATTGTTGTGTTTCCTCCTGTAGCCCCAATATTTACCCCACTAAACTGGGTGATTTTTTTCAAACAATCTCCGATTTGGATGATATTTGAACAGTGTGTTCATTGTGCCTTTTTACGGTGTTAATTGTTGTGTTTCACTCTGTAGCCCCAATATTTACTCCATTAGCCCCCTAAAATGGGTGAAATTTTTAAACCATGTCCGATTTTTTGACAGTTTGTAGAATTAGCATTTATAGCTGTTGATTATTGTGTTTCACCCTGCTGCCATAACATTTACCCTACTAACCCGCCAAAATGGGTGAATTTTTTGACAATATTTGAGTGAAATGACATTTTGACAGTTTGTATAAAATGCCATTTGAGATGTCAGTGCTTATAAAAAATGTCTGAATTGCATGAGATTAGGACAGTTTGTACTTTACATAACATGTTTATTTAGGGAACACTACCAATCACTGTGTTTGATTTTACAACACCCTTTCTTATGGTTATCTGTTTACAACTTTGCGGTATTGGGGACCCATGAGTTTCTGCCTGCAGAAACAAATCAAGGTTATATAAGATGTTGGCTGATATGGGACCCAGTACATAATAAGCATAGGGAATATATTACAGTTGCCAAATAGGTTGTAGTGTATATGCTGCAGTAAAATGTGCTAAGCCACCCTTCTAGTTTGTTATTAAGAATCTAAAAATAACTGCAACATTTGTTTTCCGTAAATCCGCACAAACATGTGTGTGGGGACCCATTTGTTTTTGTTTGCAAAAACAATCATATATGTAGATCAAATGATGTGTATAGTAAATTGATAAATATTGTATAGAATATATAAAATGGAAGCAGTGGCATTTCCAAGGGGGGGTTTGGGGGTCCGGACCCCCCCCCCCCCCTTTCAAAAAGTTGTGCATAAATTAAATAGGCCAAAATTGATCCGTGTACCACTGCGTGATAACAGGGAGTCGTTATCTCAAAGACGCGAGCCTTCAATCTCTTGTATTCGCTTGTTATCTAATCGCCAATTGTGACGTAACAAGGGTTAAAAAAGGAGGTCTATGCGCTAACAATCGGAAAGTTACGTTCCAGGTAGGACGCTGGTAGCAGTTTCTTGCTAAGTGGTAACTGCACTAAGTGCAACATATCAAACTGTTTTTGCATTTGAACATTGTAAAAGTGTTAAAAACGTGTAATGTTGTGTTGCTTTGATCCGCCAAACACGTAATAGTTTGTCAAAAACATTAGATCGATGTAAATCGAGTTATGTTATTAGGGTAATTTGTTACTTGCCAGGCACAATTTATGCCTTCTGCAGTTATCACCTTCAGTGCATTCGTGACTTTGCGCAACTTAACAGTAGGATTACCGCTTCAGCAAGAGATTTAGTTCTTTAGAAATTGGACCCTGTTTTTTAAGCAACGATTTTGATTACCTGACAGTCACGCTTATTTTGCAGCTGCAGTTTGGCTGAGTAAGCTAGATAGCAGCGGTGAAATCAGAAAACTACAAAGCTTTCGCTAAAATTACCTGTTCTTCCTGTCAATTAGATGGGTAAAGAAACCGCCAATTTTGGAGAAAGTGCTTTGCCGCATAACGCGTCGTTTTGAACGCCGTGTGACGTCATAATGACGTCATTAGGGATTTTCCCCCAAAAAAATTGTTTGACTCCCCCTTTAAAAATTTCTGGATACGCCCCTGAATGGAAGTATATCAGAAAGCCACCTTTCTAGTTGTCAATGGAATTTTGTAACAGAAACGGCTAAAAACTACAACTTAATTTTTTGAATTGTTTGCATCACACAAATAGCTGAAAAACTTTTGTCACCTAAGGAATCTCCTGCAGACTTGTAAAAAATGTAAAAAAGAAGATTCTTGCTTCTTATCAGTAATGCCTGTGTATTCAAGGCGAAATATATATTTCTGTTTTTAAAGAAATGATTTATGCTTTGTACCTGTTCTTCATGAAACAGTCTAAATATACATCACATAAATACTGTTACTTAATTGCAATTACACATCTGTGGGGACCCATTCGTTTTTTGCAAGGCAAAAAATCATGTCAATAGGTCCGATGCTGTATACCAGGGCTGGGCAACCTGCGGCCCTTCATTTAAGCTTGTGCGGCCCGCAGAGACTCTTGGATTTCAAAAGTACTGGCAAACGAGTCCAATTAATACATATTTTTTAGCTGATGCTAGTTTTCTGCCATCTGGCAAAATATGGCTAGAATCAAATACGAATTATACTTGTAGTTCAGCATATTTGGTAAGAAACAAAGCAAAATCACTTTGTGTGATGCACATGTGCGACCCTCGCCCTACAGTAACAAAGGTTGCCCAACCCTGGTGTATGCAATAAATTGTTAAGGCAGAATACATAAATTGGCAGACTATAAGAAAGCCACTTTCTAGTTTTCACTAGGTTTTTATGATTGGATCTGTTAAGTGCCTTAGGCTTCTGGAATTATGGGTCCCCCTAAGGTTCTTCAAAGAATTTTGTATATTTTTTTCAGATTCACCCATTTTCACCCTTTAAACCCCGAAATAATCAGTTTTAGTAACGCTGGCTTGTGAGACGCGTTTGGTCAAGAAAGAGCACTTTAAATTTATTAAAATTTACAAAGATGTTAGTTAATAATCCAAATTTGATCCTCCTAAAGTTTGACCCCGATTGGCCCAGCGGTTCACCCACAGGCCCCCAAAACGTAAAAATTTTAAAACTGTTGTACTGACTTTCATGCTTTGTTGTTTGGTGCAATGTAAGGTTTTTTGAAGAATGTTTTATTTTTTTCGGATTCACCCAATTTTTACCCCTTAAACCCCGAAATAATCGGTTTTAATTTTAAGGCAGAAATACAAGCCCTATGGTGCAGAAATATTAAAAAAAACAATTGTTTAAGCAGGGTATTCGTTTAGTATTTAAAATTTTGCCAGTTACCTTTACAACCCATAATATGTGTACGCTATCAGTCAGATATAAGTCCCAAGGGAGGATTTCAGCTTGACGTCCGGACAGACGTTTGGGTGATTAGAAATCAGCTGTTTTTTGTGCAGCAACGCTATGTCGTTTTATTGAGTTATCACCCACATTTTCAGTTTTGGCGAAGTTTTAAACTCGATAAACGTACTTCGGTTTCGTTTATGTCAGGCAAAACGTCGTTGAACAACATAAATATGAAAAAATAAACTTAACTTTTTCAAACGCCGCGATAAATGGTCTTTAAATTCTCGTTGTCAGCTTGGTCGTTGCATAACCACGGGTCACTAAAGGTCAACTTGTAGGCATTACAGCACAGTTAAGAATTTTTCGTCTTCCCGTATCTTCTTTATTTTTGACAAATCAATTCAAGAATCAGTACTTAAGTGATGTATAAATTAGGCTGAACGGGATTATTAAACACTAAGGACTGCATGCTGTTAAAAACAGTGTCAAAAGGATTAAACTGTCATTTTTGCGAAACAAAGTTAAGTGAAAAACAAGTTGTTATGTATACCTTTGTAGCAAACGACTTTTTTTATGTAGTGTCTAATATAACAGTAAAGGCATTTTAGGAAAATTTGTGTTTAAAAACTGAACTTGAACGACAATATCAAGTTCAAAGCAAGAGATTAAATTGAAAGTATTTGCCCCGTTCTTTTTTCACCGATTTTTTGTAATTATATGACAATAATGATGCAAAAAGAATACGGACAAAAACTTTTAAAGTTAAGTTAATGCTTTGTGAAAAACGTGTCCTTAAGAATCTAAAAATAACCACAACATTATGGTTTACCGTAAATCTGCATAAACACGCATGTGGGGACCCATTCGTTTTTGCTTGCAAAAACAATCATACATGTAGATACAATTGTGCATAGTATAGTAAATTGGTAAATATCGTATAGAATATATAAAATGGAAGTATATCAGAAAGCCACTTTTCTGGTTTTGACTGTTCTTGTAATGCTGTATTTTGTATTTTTTCTTTTAACTGGATTTTTTGAAGATAAAACATATAAGTTTTATATGGCTTCTTTTACCTGTTATCTGTATCAGTTCTAAACCATTTACCACAACTGTAGTAGTGTGGTTTGGGATCAAAATGTTTCTTCTAACACATACTCACATACAGCTTAAATTGATTGTTTTTATAGGTTTGGCATTAGCAGTTCTATAAAACTCTTAACATCTGTGTTTTTCAGACATACCAGTCATTTGATGTTGCATGGTCTTTACAATATACAGCGTTGATTTTGGTGAATACGTTTTCAATGTTGACATCATTTTTGTTACCTCCACGCTATTTACAAGTGCTGCACAAATGTGCTTCTTTACTTGGTGGGTATGAGTTGGTTGGAAACACTACAAATATCACCAGTGAAACTATTGATTCATGTGAGCAGTAAGTATTTGCGTTGTCATAAAAATGTTGATGTTTTTACCTTTGTACATCATAAACAGTCATAAAAATGCTTTATGTGATTGTCATTACATCAGCTATGATACTACCAAATCACGTTTTTGAAGTCGCATTTCTGCTGTTTACGCTGGTATTTGCCCTACTGTTTATGTAACTTACTATCAAAGGCGACTTCTAATCCGCATGTTTTTGATACAACTTGTAATCAAATTTTATACATTTAGTTAGTTACATAAATTTATCAAAACTACAACATACAGTTTGCAATCAGGGCAGTCAATCAAGCTTACAATTGAGTAAAAGCGTGTAAGCTGCACAAAACAATTATATTGCTGACAACATGCTGTGTTCAGTAAAATATGGTTTGGATTAAAAAACATGTCCTGTTACTATTACTCACACAATGTAAAAGGGTAGTTGATATAAATATCCCAGCTAAAAAAATGTTATTTTGGGACTGCATATTTGAATGATGCAAGTTAAACTAAATACACATTTTAGGGCTTGGAGTTTGATTCAACATGTGTGGGGACCCATAAGTTGCCACCTGCAGAAACAACTAAGGTTATAAAAGACGGTGGCTAATATGGGATCCAATATAAAATAAGCATAGAAAATATATAAATGTTTTAAAATAGGTTTTTGTGTATGTGCAATGACAAACTGTGCTAAGCCACCCTTCCAGTTAATACTGTTACCAATTCAAAACTACACATGTGTCAGACCCATTCATTTTTTATTTACGAACTGATTAAGTGTACAATGCCGAAAACGTAATTGAATTTAGGTAACAAATGTACATCCGTTCTGCAACAAATAGGAAATAGTATTTTTATGGGTCCCCTTCCCTGAAGGGGACACATATTGATTTTACTCAAAATGTTTTTGTTTTTTTTCTTTTTTTTTCTTTCATTTTTCTTCTCCCCAAAGTTTGTCCGACTCGTTTTTCCATCAAATCCTTGATGGATTTGGATGAAATTTACACAGATGATAGATGTAGTTATGTAGATGTGCATCCTACTTTGTTTTTGTTCATAACCCCAGTATTTACCCCGCTAACCCCCTAAAATGGGTTTTTTTTCCATGAAGTTTGTCCGACTCGTTTTTCCATCAAATGTTTGATGGATTTGGCTGAAATTTACACAGATGGTAGATGTAGTTATGTAGATGTGCATCCCACTTTGTTTTTGTTGATAACCCCAGTATTTACGTGGCTAGCCCCCTAAAATGTTTTTTTTCTCTCTCGAAGTTTGTCTGACTCGTTTTGCCATCAAATGCTTGATGGATGTGGCTGAAACTTATACAGATGGTAGATGTAGTTATGTAGATGTGCATCCCACTTTGTTTTTGTTGATAACCCCAGTTTTCACCCCGCTAGCCCCCTAAAATGGGTATTTCCCCCCGAAGTTTGTCCGACACGTTTTTCTATCAAATGTTTGATGGATTCGGCTGAAATTTACACAGATGGTAGATGTAGTTATGTAGATGTGCATCCCACTTTGTTTTTGTTGATAACCCAAGTATTTACCCGGCTAGCCCCCTAAAATGTTTTTTTCCCCGAAGTTTGTCTGACTCGTTTTGCCATTAAATGCTTGATGAAAGTGGCTGAAACTTATACAGATGGTAGATATAGTTATGTAGATGTGCATCCCACTTTGTTTGTCCGGATAACCCTAGTATTTACCCCGCTAGCCCCCTAAAAGGGGTGAGTTTGTAAACAATGTCAGAATTGGCTAAAATTTGGATAGCTTGTAAAGTATGCCAATTATCGTTATTGCGCCATTGCAGTTCGGGGGTTGTTAACATCCCTTTGACGTCAGAAACATTAATGGTTGTTGCTCAAAACACCTCTAGTGGTTGAAATTTTAAACGTTGGCAGATTGGACTGAAATTTTGCAGTACCATTGATTGAGTCATTGTGGTTTCCTACTTTTAAGTTTGTGTGTGTTGAACCTCAAGTAGTTATCCTACTTACTCATTGTTATCTATTGAAATGCATTATCTACAACTTTGCATGTGTGGGGACCCATGAGTTTTTGCTTGCAGAAACAACCAAGGTTATAAAAGACGATGGCTAATATGGGACCCAATATAAATAAGTGTAGGAAATATATTAATGTTTCAAAATATGCTATAGTGTATGTGCAAGGGCAATATGTGCTAAGCCACCCTTCTAGTTTTAAATTGTAACAAGTAAATAAGAAAGGAATATTTTTAGTTAATAGGATCCAGTTTATAAAAATGGAAATTACATAAAAAGGCCACTTTTCTAATAATGAGTAGAAATAATCAAAAAAGGATTAGGATTAACTGCTCTGTATCTTCAACACTGCACTCTACTTTCTATATGAAGGTGGTCCCCTTCAGTTGTATTTTCTGTGGATGCTCTTGTGCAATACCAAGACAATATTTACAAAGCTGTGGGAAAACATAACACTGCATGTCCTAATAATTCCACCCATCAACGTTTTTTTGTAAGTTAAAATTTCTTTTAATGCATTACAGTGAAGTAAAGGATTTTTGTGCATACTGTGTTATTACAAATAACAACAATACACGAATTTAAATTTTGTACAATGTACCAAAAACGATAATGCTTTTTAGTTCATGTTTTACAAACCTTTGAGAGTTTTGAACTGGTTGTTGGGCCTTCATTTTGCAATAGCAGTATTTCAAATCCATTTGTTAATTTGGTCAACACACTGGGACCAACTGATAATTCCAGCTCTTTTGCAGTTTTTTAGGTAAGTTGATTTTTCGTTGACATACAAATAGGAAATGTTTTAGAACATTGGTTGGTAATCATGGGTCCCTTCCCTGAAGGGGACAGAATCTGTTTTTGTACGTATTTTTTCTCTAACACTGATTTGTTCCCCACGTTTGGTTAAGAAAGAGTACTTCAAATGTATTTAAATTTACACACATTATAGGCATTTATACAAATTTAATTCTTTTAAAGTTTGACCCCGATGAACCGGCAGTTCACCCACAGGCCCCAAATACATGAAATGTATAAAACGGTATTTTTAACTTAGTGATATAAGGTTGGAGGTTAATGTTTTATTAATATTAAATTGTGAAACAGTTGGAGCAGGCTAGATCCACCACAGGTTAGATTTTTCTAGCCTGTGCCTTCTTGTGAGACTGGCTGATTCGGTATAACACCTTTAATTGGCCTGGCAGACTATGATTTATCTATAAGTATGCCATGATCACTGGTCTGCATCGACACTTCATCCCAGTATAAATATATTTGTCTTAGTATTCTGAAGTGTTTTGTAACTTTTAGTTAGATTCACTCATGTTTCACCCCTTAACCCTGAAATATGTGTTTTTATGTTTACTGGTCCTGAATGTTCAAAACACAAGCCCTAATGTGCTAAATTTTAAACAATTTTTTGTAGTTGATTCCTTGTTTGGCATTTGAAATTTTAGCCTAATCGATCGATTGGTCACCCCGAATATGCAAACCTTTGGGTACTATTGTACAGAAATCCCAAGGAAGTGGGTCACTGGTGTACCAGTGCAGTGTTTGCAGAGTGGGTGGTCTGCTAGATGCATGTACTTTTGTTTTACCAGGCAGTTTTTTCGTGATTATAAATGATTGTTGTTGTGCCGCAATGCTATGCAGTTTTATTAAGTTATTAGGCGCATTTTCAATTTTGGCAAAGGTTTCACGCCTTAGACATGATTATGGGTCCCCTTCCCTGAAAGGGTCACATATTGTTTTTGGCTATATTTTTTTTCTTTTCTTCCGTCTAACGCAGATTTGTTCCCATGTTTTGGCCAAGAAAGAATGGTTCAACTTTTTTTTGATTCTGGAGTTTGATACTTTTTTGATTGGTACAATGCAGCATATTTTAAAGTATTTTGTAACTTGAAGTTGTATATGTCCATTTTCACCCCTTTACCCCCAAATATTTGTTTGTTTGTTCACATGTTAATGAGGTCAGAAATACAAGACTTAACCTTCTGAAATTTTAAACAGCTGTGGATAGGGTGCTCCTTGTTGGCTGTTAAAAAATCCAGTGCAATCGGCTCAGTAATTACTCTTACAGTCCCAAATATGTTTTTACATGCCGTCTTTGTCAAATTAGTGCACAGCTGACGCAATGGAATTGATTGACTATAGTGGCGCATGGAAAAAATGCCTCTGCTTCACGCATGAACGCAGTCGTCACTTGACCATTTTCTTAATAAAGGTCAACTTATTCGTGTTTCGAAACGCAGAGCGACAACGCAGCACGATGTGTTACACTTGTGTAACGTGACTTCTCAAACTGAAATCGTTAATAAAACTGTTTCATAACAGGTTTTGGACATAAAAGCACAGCTAAGCAATCGTATTGTTCGTATGTAGAAACTTAACGGCGCCAGGGAACACAAAAATCCTAATTCAACAAACAAGGGGCTATTAAGAAAAAAAAATGTTGAAACTATGTTAAAAGTTTAAACAGTTGGACTCGACGCTCACCTCTGTTGTCTGCAGCTTTGCATTGGCCCCAAATTCTTACCTACCATATGCATGCGCCATTCATCCTGTTACGAATTCAAAATATATGCGTGTGTGGGGACCCATTGGTTTTTGCTTGCAAAAACAATTATGTTATAACAGGCCACAAAAATATTGGTACCATACTGAATGTATCCATCAAATATATATCCCATACAATTATAATGAATGGTGCGTAAACATGGCACAGTTTCTGTAAAATGGAATATATAGGAACGTTATTTTGCAAATTGTGACTTGACATAATTTCTTTGCTCGGTTTCGGACGGTTGCTGTAGGTTCTTAAGAACGCATGTACGCACTCAATAGACGATTTGCCGAATCAACATTTGCGATTTTGAGTAATTTGCTATGGCAGGGAATCAAAGTAAACGCGTTTAACGTTTTCAAACCCACTGTGCACTGTTGATGCCAAAACCTTGTTCACTTTGGATCAAGTTTAGGTCGTTGCTGTACTTTGCAAACGAACATTAAACACGCCTTTGGAATCGTTAACGCAGACCCGCACAACCAAAAAGATGGATACTAAAAGCGGCCCCCATTGTTTAATGTTGGCCTTTAAAATAATCGTAGTGTAGCCTTTGTTGCAACAAAAGCCTGTTTATTTTGAAACAATTTGTTGCGTTTCAACCAATATTTGTACGATCAACTAAATGACTACCAATGTATTCGTATTTAGCTGGAAACATGCTAATATATTGGGTTAAATATACTATGCGACCCCCATAAAATTGAGAACTTTTGAATGCGGCCCTTGTACTGAAAAGTTTGCCCACCCCTGATGTATGGTTCAAACTTTACACACATTTAATGTTCACTCACTTTTAAACCCCAGTTAACGAAGAATGTATAATAAGTCTACAGGAATAGGTAGCCTACAGAACACTCCACATTTGGATAATATTCAATTCAAAACTACTTTTTCATCTAATTCCGTTTGTTTCAGCTATTTTATTTTGTTTACCACTCTGCGAGACAGAATTGTATTAGGTAAAGCTTATGCAATATATGATGGCAGTTTATCTTCTTCAAGGATTTGGTTTCCCTAAAGTCATTTCTTCATTGTAAGTGTATTTATTTTGTTAATTTAACTGGGTTTAAATTTTAAGACACCTAAAAGTGGTGTCAGAATTAATTACAACATGACAAAAATAATTGTGTGATGTATTTTTCAGCATATGCCGATTTTTTTGGGGAAACTAATCACTTCTGCGTGGTTCGCAAAAATCTTTGTAATACACCAGTTGTGCGTTGTGACCATTTGTGTGATGGAATGTTATATGCGGATATCACCCACTAGTAGCAAGTCAAATCGGAACTGAGCCTGAACATGCAAGCCAGTCTAAAAGTTTTATTTCTTTGAGGCCAATATCTATGTAGGATTGACTGGGGTAGAATGAATAATGCAATCGGAAAATAAAATCTGTCATTGGTGAAAAAAATATTTTCGCAGCGGGTTTGTCACAGCAAGCATGGTCAATTTACAACGGGAAAAATAATTGCATAAAGCAGTCAAGGAGGATATACGAGATTTTCACATTGTTCGGACTCTTTTTGGTACAGAGGAATCCGGTTAATCGCATCATCGATTTACCAACACATTTGATACGATTAATGATCCGGTTGCTATGTAAACAGTACACCGTGTTAACAAAAGTGCTCATTTTCATTTCCCCAGCTAAAACAAAGTTGCAGTGACCGTCACCTACGGCTATACCGAGCAGTTTTTTTTTGCCGAGGATAGAAAGAATTACTTGTTAGTAAAAACTAGATTATCGCACACAGCGAAGAACACGACGTCTTGCTTCCTAACTGTCGTGGCTATGATGCAATCGCCCAAGTGTACTGAAGAAACAGTAGTTACGCATACGCACTCTGCAATTGGCGCACACGCCACCCGACCGCTTGATTTCTGCTTTCTTTTGCAGCCAGATCTATTTTATATTTAAGGTGTGTTACATAGCATGGTAGCCAGGGACGTACCCTGAAAATAAGTTTTGGAAAAGGGCCCAACATTTTAATTTTGAAACTTCCCTATAGTTTATGAAAAATTGGTTCCGCTTTGGGAAGTTTCTCTTATAAATGTGTTAGTTAGCCTTCCGCTTAATATATACGTCAAACGGCCTGTTGTTTCTTGCCTATTTCGTTTTCTGGTTCAAAACGACGTGTAACTCGGCAAAGTGTTAGGTGCAGAATCGCAAGCATGCCCAAACCTGAAGTACAAGACCGGAATCTGGTTAAATTTACAACTTTCTACAGTGCAAGGGCGCTAAGGCGAGCTGCTTCAGTTTCTGATACAACCCGTTATCCAATTGACAAAAGAATAATCAATTATGGGTCCCCTCGCCCGAAGGGGACTCATATTGATTTTACTCGAATTTGTTTTTCTTACGAAAGTTTGTCCGACTCGTTTTCCATCAATTGTTTAATGGATTTGGGTAGAGCTACTAACACGGTGCCTCCTGGGTGATCCAAATGTGCCTAATTTTTATATCTCAAACGGTATATCTCAAAAAATGCTAACGGTTAGGGTTATTAGGGTCGGGGTAAGCTATTAGCATTTAAAATTCAATAAAACTAACTTAAAAAATTAGTTGCTAATGTAAAATTTTTAAACATTTGCATCCTAAACCAACCCTCTTTAGCCGCTAAATAAATAATTCAGCTCTTTACGCCACCTATCGAAAATTAAGCACTTTTGGGTCACCCAGGACTCCGGTAGAGCTACTGACGCACCATTGTCATTCTGCCAGAATAAAAACGAAAAAAGGAATGCGAAACGAGAGAACGTCACGGATGGATGCGCAACGAACGTTTTGGCCAAATCGAAATATGCTAAATTTAATACAATTTTTAAAATCTTTCTGTCCATTTTAATGATCCGGTTTCAAAAAAGTAAACCCGACTCGATAATTACAGGAAAATGCAATTAACTAACACCCTCTTTGGGCCAAATGCCAATAGTGACGAAATATGCTAACTTTATTACAATTTTTGAAATCTTTTCGGGCCCATTATTTTTTTTTAATTCGCCACATTGCCTAATCTTTTAGTTTATTTTAACAATCCATTTTCAAAAAAGTGAACCCGACTCGATAATTACAGCAAAATGCAATTAACTAACGCCCACTTTGGGACAAATGCCAATAGTGACGAAATACGCTAACTTGAATACAATTTTTGAAATCTTTTCGGCCCATTATTTTCTTTAAATTCACAACATTGCTTAATCTTTTAGTCTATTTTAATAATCCGTTTTCAAAAAAGTGAACCGGACTCGATAATTAGTGCAAAATGCAATTAACCAACACCCACTTTGGGACAAATGCCAATAGTGACGAAATATGCTAAGTTCAATACAATTTTTGAAATCTTTTCGGGCCCATTATTTTCTTTAATTTTGCAACATTGCCTCATCTTTTAGTCTATTTTAACAATCCGGTTTCAAAAAAGTGAACCCGACTCGATAATTACAGCAAAATGCAATTAACCAACGTCCACTTTGGGACAAATGCCGAAAGTGACGAAATACGCTAACTTCAATGTATTTTTTGAAATCTTTTCGGGCCCATTATTTTTTTAAATTCACAACATTGCTTAATCTTTCAGTCTATTTTAACAATCCGTTTTCAAAAAAGTGAACCCGACTCGATAATTACAGCAAAATGCAATTAACTAACACCCTCTTTGGGCCAAATGCCAATAGTGACGAAATACGCTAACTTTATTACAATTTTTGAAATCTTTTCGGGCCCATTATTTTTTTAAATTCACAACATTGCTTAATCTTTCAGTCTATTTTAACAATCCGTTTTCAAAAAAGTGAACCCGACTCGATAATTACAGCAAAATGCAATTAACTAACACCCTCATTGGGCCAAATGCCAATAGTGACGAAATACGCTAACTTTATTACAATTTTTGAAATCTTTTCGGGCCCATTATTTTTTTAAATTCACAACATTGCTTAATCTTTCAGTCTATTTTAACAATCCGTTTTCAAAAAAGTGAACCCGACTCGATAATTACAGCAAAATTCAATTAACTAACACCCTCTTTGGGCCAAATGCCAATAGTGACGAAATACGCTAACTTTATTACAATTTTTGAAATCTTTTCGGGCCCATTATTTTTTTAAATTCACAACATTGCTTAATCTTTCAGTCTATTTTAACAATCCGTTTTCAAAAAAGTGAACCCGACTCGATAATTACAGCAAAATGCAATTAACTAACACCCTCTTTGGGCCAAATGCCAATAGTGACGAAATACGCTAACTTTATTACAATTTTTGAAATCTTTTCGGCCCCATTATTTTTTTAAATTCACAACATTGCTTAATCTTTCAGTCTATTTTAACAATCCGGCTTCAAAAAAGTGAACCCGACTCGATAATTAGTGCAAAATGCAATTAACTAACATCCACTCTGGGACATATGCTGAAAGCGACGAAATAGCCTACGCTAACTTTATTAAAATATTTGAAATCTTTTCGGGCCCATTATTTTCTTTAAATTTGCAACATTGCCTCATCTTTTAGTCTATTTTAACAATCCATTTTCAAAAAAGTGAACCCGACTCGATAATTACAGCAAAATGCAATTAACTAACACCCTCTTTGGGCCAAATGCCGAAAGTGACGAAATACGCTGACGAAATATCCTAGCGAAGTTGCACTCAGACCACGCATCAAACGGATTGGCCAACAGTTGGTCCTGCATGTCTCAAATGAAATCAGCCCTTGCCCTTGCTATCAGTCTCACAAGGAAAGGTTTGTCTTGCATGTGTTATTTCTTTGTTTTTTACATAACATTTCTGTTGTTTCGTTTGCACTGTGTGGGATTTAGGCTACATTTATTTTCAAATTGTTTGCAACGTTTCGTCACTATTTCTGCAATGCCAACGTAGGTCGACGTAGACAATTGATTCCTGTCTTTTATTTTTATATGTTGGTTTGGGCGATTTGCCTTCCACATAATTTGGTAAACGTAGGTGGTGCTCGCTACTGTAATGTTGACAGATTGATTAAAACAATTGCGACATTTTGGCGAAAGAATAACTTAAAAAAATTTGTTAAAAAATCTGCTCTTAAATTTATAAAAAGCAATGACTGTTGGCAAGGATATAACATTTCTACTCGACTTAGGCGTTTAACTAAGTTTCGTGTTTCTCATGAAACAAAAATCAAAGCACTTCCCATACCAAAATCGCTATCGTGAAATGTGGATGGGGTGAAATGGGACAAATCGAGAATTCGTTTGTTTGCAAGCTGCCTCTGGTATTATCCAAACTCCACGCGGATCCCAAGACAAGCTATTATTTCATTTCTTTTTTCTAGATCAGTGTTCGCATTCCTTTTTTCGTTTTTATTCTGGCAGAATGAAAAAGTGCTTAATTTTCGATAGGTGGCGTAAAGAGCTTTAGTGGCTAAAGAGGGTTGGTTTAGGATGCAAATGTTTAAAAATTTTACATTAGTAACTAATTTTTTAAGTTAGTTTTATTGAATTTTAAATGCTAATACCTTACCCCGACCCTAATAGCCCTAACCGTTAGCATTTTTTGAGATATACCGTTTTAAAAATTAAAACAAAAAAAGTTAAAAAACGTCCGTATCTCTACCCAGGACTCTAGGATGCAACGTGTTAGTAGCTCAACCATGGATTTGGATGAAACTTGCACAGATGGTAGATATAGTTATGTAAATGTACACCCCACTTTGTTTTTGTTGATAACCCTAAAGAAATGATTCAATTACCGGAATGAACTTGCAAAGTAATCGTGTATATAGAATACATCATGTAGACATTTATACAATTTCAACCTGCACTGATGATGACAATAGAGATTGTTAAAACGTCCGCATAATGTATTCTATCTACACCAGTACTTTGGCAGTAATGTTTATGATTAAACTAACAGTTTAAATTATACACACTAAACTAAACTCTTACATCCTTTCATTCCTTTGTAAACTATGACATCTACTGATGCGTCCGCAATCCTGCTGCATACATACTTTTCCCATGCGGTAGTTATTGAAATTTATCTCCTTTTTTGCAGAAATGAATTAACAACGATATGTAAAGATATTTTTGTCAACAAAAGTAAGGCAGTTGTATAACTGTATTTTACTTATTCCCATCAATGATACTTTTATAGCAAGGGTGGGCGACCTATCGTCCCGCGACGGCATTAAAATTTTGTCTATTTTTTGAACGACAAGATGCAATTTATACTGTCCCAATTATCTCCGTAGTTATTGGTCCCCTTTTCACTCAGTTTTTTTCTTCTTTTTTCCGCCTTCAAGTTTGTCCATGCACTTTTGGCATGAAATCTGTGGTGAATTTGGATGAAACTTTCACAGATGGTAGATATAGTTATGCAGATGTGCCATCTGCTTTGTTTGACGTGATAACCCAAGTATTTACCCCGCTAGCCCTCAAACTGTAAAACGTTTTTGTATGTTGCTGCGCAACACAACTGAAAAATTTCTGTGGTGGAATGGTATAATAAAGGCAACAGAACACATGCTACTTTTGTTTGTGCATTACTTGGTGGGCATTTTTGCACATGCCAGTTAGAGGGGGTGGTAACAGCCTTGTGACGCTAGAAGCGTTGATTAGAGCACCAAATTTTAAACATTGTCTGATTTGGATCAAATTTTACATGACTGTTGATTGGGTCATTGTGATTTCATATTTCATACATTTGGGTGTTGAACCCCATCAGTTACCCCACTAACCCCTAAAATGGGTCAGTTTTTTAAACGGTGTCGGAATTAGATGAAATTTGGACAGCTTGTAGAGTTTGTCATTTGTAGGTGTCAATTGTTGTGTTTAACCCTGTAGCCCCAATATTTACCCCTGTCACATTCCCGTTTTCACGGGTACGCAAAAGTTTGGGACTGACTATCGGAAGTTCCTTAACAGCTAACGCACGTGTACTCTGATCGGCAGCAAACCTTTTCTTTTACATTTATTCATGTCCAACCACCAGTAATCAAAACAACAATTCAGCACTACTTCGCAGTTATCTCTATATTATATCTTCTTCTATATTATCTCTCTCTCTTCAATCGTTAGATGGGGGCGCTTATATATCATGCGTTACAATGATCAGGGGAAAAAGGCGTTAACTCGCTATGACTATTTCCTATAGATAAAACAATGAACACTGCAACGGGCAACGGCGACGCAATAAAACTAGCACAATAGAACAATGACAACTCATAGCGCCTGCAACGATAGACTCTAGACGTACAGAAATTACCCGTGATGCGTGGTAATTGGTAATCTTCAAACAAGAAAATCTCGCGCAATCTAGCACAAATGTTCCCACAACTCATCAGTGCCACCCGAAAGTCAAATGCCCTTGCTGAAGGTATTGCTTCCTCTATCCAATGTTTTCTTTCTTTGCTTTTTTCTTGCTTACTTCCGTACCTAGACCACGTTTGGAAATCCCCCCGAAAGCGACAAGGCTTCGAATCTCAGGAGGAGGATTCCGCAAATTCGTTTCCTGACTGCATTTGTTGTTTCATCTGTTGGCGAGTTGGCATGGACGACGGCAGACGGATAAATGGGCTTGACACGTTACTCTCACTGGTCGGCGCGAAAACAAGATTGTCATCACATGGTTGCACGAGAATCCGTTGTAACGAAGAAACACGACTCTTTGCATCCACCATTTGTACTTTAACACCAGGGCGATCCGTAAACGACTCTTCATCCTGCTCATCGCCGACAGTATGTGATATGCCGCTCTGCTCCGCCGTCGTCTGGTTCGAAGAAACCGTCTCGCCTCCCTCCACTGAATGCAATTGCACTTTAACCAGCTCCTGCGATAACTCTGCTTGTTGCCCAACGGTCATCGTCTCAGGCGTGGCGTTTTGCTCCGTCGCTTGTTGTTTCACAGAACCTGACTTTTCTTTGTCACACACATCTCCACTTCCGTTTCAATGCGACCCCAAAATCCGTATTTTGCTCGTCTAGCGATTTGACGTTTTGCTCCACTGATTCGCAGATTTCCGTCCTCTCAACAGAAGTTGTCACAAGGCGTTTATTCATTGGCCCTGGAATGCGCCCTTGCTCTACGCAACACTCATCTTCCACCAGGTGGACACGATCCAGGTCGGCTTTCTTGTTCACATAGATTTGGGACGACACAGAACTGTTTTCCCTCGGAAAAGACTCCAGCAACTGCCTGTCTGGGCCATTTAATTCATACATGCGTGTCGGCCGATCTACAGATCTATAGACATCTGCATGCATCAGTTGTCACCTTGTTGGTTTTTTCTCTACGGCGGTTCCTAGCTTCCAGCTCAAGCTTCTTCATGGCCAGTTCGTGCTCGCGGATTTCCCGTTCGGCCTCAAGTTTCCTTTTCTCGGACTCAGCGGCAAGTTCACGTCTTCTCTGCTCAGCCTCATTGTCACGTCTTTTCTGTTCAGCCTCATCTTCACGTCTTTTCTGCTCAGCCTCACGATTAATCCTTCGCTCTTCACGTTCATGTTCACGGTCATGTTTCACCTGCTCCTCCACATACTTGCGTAGCTCTTCATCAACATATCCCAATTGCTTTCTAATATCCAGATATTGGCTTGCAGACGCCATTGCCCATCTTACAGGGGTTAGTGTTTAACTTCGCGTTTTTAAGTCAGATCCCGGACGAGCCCCCAGATGTCACGTTCCCGTTTTCACGGGTACGCAAAAGTTTGGGACTGACTATCGGAAGTTCCTTAACAGCTAACGCACGTGTATTCTGATCGGCAGCAAACCTTTTCTTTTACATTTATTCACGTCCCACCACCAGTAATCAAAACAACAAAAACAACAATCCAGCACTACTTCGCAGTTATCTCTATATTCTATCTTCAACTATGTTATCTCTCTTGTGACAACCCCTCTGGCCCCATAAAAAGGGTGAATTTTTTAAACATTGTCTGAATTGGATGAAATTTGGACAGCTTATAGAGTGTGCTACTAATAGTTGTTTATTGTTATGTTCAACACTTTACCCCCACATTTACCCCACTAGCCCCCCAAAATGGTTCAATTTTTTAAACAATGACTGAATAAATGAAATTTTGACAGCTTGTAGAGTGTACCATTTATAGGTGTTGATTTTTGTGTGTAAACATGTAGCTCTATCATTTACTCCACTAGCCCAGTACCATCATGTTAACTTGCCATTAATATGAGCTGATTATTGTGTTTTAGCCTATTTTCTCACTATTTAACACTTTTTTTAGATAGACCATAAAATAAAAAACTTTAAAAAATGTATTAATGGAAATGAGTTTAAATAGTTTGTACTCTTTATAGCATATTTATTTATGTGCAGTACAGATCACTGTGATTGACTTTACAATAACAAACTTTCTCATTGTTTTCTCTTAAAATGCATTATTTACAACTTTGCATGTGTGGGGACCCATGAGTTTCTGCGTGCAGAAACAACCAAGGTTATAAAAAACAGTGGATAATATGGGACCCAATATAAAATAAGTATAGGAAATATATTAATGTTTCAAAATAGGTTATAGTGTATATGCAAGAGAAATATGTGCTAAGCCACCCTTCTAGTTTTATTTTAGTTTTTATTTTAAAGGCTGCTTGTTCATGTTTATTACTGAGAATTGGAGTTGTTACGGACAAGGACAAAATTAGTGTGTGTTCTTGCCTTGCACTGTGTTGAAGTTTGACTTTAACTGTGTCACACTCACATCGAACAAATGCAAGTTAAATTGACCCGTCTCCGCAATATCACTTTCTTGGCCCGCGCATGCACTAAGACAGACGTCTTAAATTAAATTGCTTTGAGGGCCAAAAACAAACTTTAAGTCGAGGGCCGCACTTTTGAAACATATGTTATGCAGTGTACAATGACAACAAAATTTGACGTAACTAATGTAAACTATACATGAACAATCGCAATTGCTGATGTTACCGTATATACTCGCCGATAGGTCGCGCCACCGTATAGGTCGCACTATTAGATTTTTGTTAAAAAAGTGTAGTTTAGAGTTGACTCGCACATAAGTCGCACTGAAAATCTAGGGATTTAAAAGGTCCTTTCCCTAGCTTTTTTGCATGAATAACTGGTGCAATTGGTTGTTTTTTAGCATTGAACTGCATTGCATTGAAACCGCAAAACTATGTTTTCTCAACAAAGAGGGAAAATCCAACGCACGCTAAGCCGTCACAAGTGCGTGTGCGCTCATGAAACTGTCTCGCATTGGTATGTGCGTGCACGAGCGCATGCACCCGTATTCGATAGCACATTTCCACTAGAATTCGCGTCTATAACGCGCACCCTTAATTTTTCATTGAAAATTAGGATAAAATTTTGCGCGTTATACTCGAATAAATACGTTATATCCGCCCATTAAGCCGACCGGAAAATACGGTACTTGCAATAGCCGAAAACTTTTAATTTTGTTCCGACTTGGTGGCGATTTGCGCTTATGTCGAGCGGATAGGTCGCACCTATATTCTTTTTGTAAATATAAGGAAAAAAGTTGCGACCTATCCGCGAGTACATACGATAAAATGTTGCATATACCACTAATAGAGAATGGTGTATCATGTCCTTGATCTCACAGGGGATTTCCGAGGGGATTTCCCACTAGGGGCGGGGGGATTTGTAGTTTGTAGGGGGGGAATTTGTGTCACAATATTAATCTCTTACTTGTTTTCTGTGCTATGTGTTATTGCTGCAAATGAGCTGAGAAAAAGAAGTTGTCGAATAATCGATTTAAGGCAGCAATGCAGAAAGTGGTTGTACGAAGAAATTTCGAAAAACTAAAAAAAATACATAGCTTTGCACTTGTTTACAAATTACTGTGTAAGTCTAGGTCACTTGATTGAGCTAACTGTGACGTAGTTTTGTTTGTGTGATATCATGTGATTTAGACAATGCTAGATTTTTCGATATATTCTTGAAGGTTATGCGGGCTATAAAATCCCGCGTGTCAGCAATAATTAGTGTTAGATCGTTGGTAATTGGCCAGTCAAAAATCAGTTTGAATTTCTTTTAGGCTACTTAAAGTAAGGATTGTTAAGTGTGAAGCCTCCATTAAGTCTTCAAAGTCTTGTGCCAGTGATCACAACAATTAAACAAAATTTATCTCAGCAGTGTTTAAAAGGAGTTTTACCGTAGGTTTTACTTGACATGAGTGTCCAAAAGAGAAAATACAACAATTCATGTCGTGAATATGGATTCACATGCATCAATCAAAATGGAAAGGAGAGATCTAAATGTGTAGGCTACTATGTAATAAAGTTCTGTCAAATGATTTTTTGAAACCAACAAAGTTAAAACAGCATTTACAAAATTTTTACTCACAATATAAGGATAAAAGTAGAAGCTTTTTTGAGCGTCACGCTTGTGCTTTGAAAAAGATGAGACTAGATTCAAGTGGGACATACTATGAAACAAACACAAATGCAGTTGAAGCTTCTTACTTTGTTGCTTTGCAAATAGCGAGGCACAAAAAACACATACAATCGGTGGAGATTTGATAAAACCTTGTGCTTTAAAAATAGTTGAACTTGTGCTTGGAAATGAAGATAGGAAAAAAGTTTAAAAACTTATTTCCCAACCCATTGATAGCCGCTAAATAAAAAAATTAAGCTCTTTACGTCCCCTAATCTCCCGAGGTTGTCATTTGCGTTGGTAGAGCTACTGACACCATGACGCAAATGACGCGGTTTTAGCGGCTATAAATGGAGATGGTCGATTATCAATTTCACTTTGATTTAAACTTATTTAGTTGCAGAAACTGACTCTAAATTAGAATATAGAATTACTTCCAGTTGTTTGCGGTCCCCACAAAATTGCCTCACGGAGCCCTAAAGCACCGCGTACCCCAGTTTGAGATCCGTTGGATTAGCCTTTTTTGCGATCCAATTGCTTCTATTGCGGAATACATTTATAATATTCGGAAGTTACAGCGACACGAGAAAACGTTAGATACGATACCCTCATCCTTGTTAATTAACTTTCTGCGTAGGCTTCTGTTTAGTCTACTCTAAGCACATATCACGGGTCGCCAACCTTTGCCACTCTAAAAACTATTCGGATCAATTTCAAATTGTCACAGAAAAAACACTGGGAGCCGCCCTTTTTAAGACCTTTTAAATTTGAAATGAAATGCCACTGTAAAAACGTTTTTATATCTCACGACATTCGACTTTTGGTTGTTAGTTAATTCCTTGCATATTAGGTAGCCTACACAGATAAGGCAAATGGAACTTCCCACGTTCCCATGTAGCATCGAACGCTGTGTTTTCTTGAGACACGGATTTTTATTTCTGTATTTAACGCGCACACACACTGCAAAACGAAACAGTAACCTTGTGCGTTAACCTGCGCGCCGCCAGTTTACCTCTTTACGTTTCATGGTATAGACGCGATTGTAGCTAACTACTAGAAATTTTCTCCGTTGGTACATTAACTTCATAGTATATTTATATTTTTTTCTTAAATTCCTGACTTTTAAGTACATTTTAACATTTCTCCCTGACGCAGATTTAAACACTAAATTCCCTGACATGTCAGGGAAAATCCTGACGTATGGCAACCCTAGTTTATGTTCGGTCTGATTCGGCCAAATTTACGGTTTCGGCCCGATCCTTTTTGGATGGGTTCGGTTGATCACCAGTTGTAAACAATGCGAAAGAGAAAGAAGTGTTACGGAATTATTTCGGCAGCTTTGAGAATACGGCTAAAAGACCTTTCAAGTGGCGATGTTAAATCCCAATCGATCTGTTTATGTCTAATTCTATACACCTTAAACCAAAACTGCCTCCCTAATTCGGAAACGGCCCGAACCCTGCAATAACGGCTCACCACTAAGCCAAAGAGAGACCACAAACTGGTTTCACTAATGGGCGCCTTGTTTAAATAAAACGATAAAAAGCATTCGCACAAAACAACTCCGAATTCGACAAGTTCCACTACAAGTCAACGCCAGCAAATACACGACACAAAAATACACAGTGCCACTCGCACGGCGCCCAGAGGAAGACTGACCATGCTTCCTTCTCAAGCACGTTTTACCACATCAATTACGTTGATTAACAAATCACGTGATTCCAAGAGGCACATCCGGGTATCGCAGAACCAACAAGCGTGAACACGCAACTGGCACATATGAGGCGAACGTATAAAACATAGGAAAAGCATCATGTGTAACAAGAACCATTAAGTGAAGATACTGTGTGGTGAGAATCATACGCAAAACAATTAAATGAAGGAATGAGTGGCGAAACATAACAACGATTAGACAAAACAATTAAGTGAATAAATGAGTGGCGAAACATAACAACGATTAGACAAAACAATAGCGAAACACAGGATAATACACTGTAAAGAACATTATGTGCATGAAGGTGTGTAATGATCCGAACAAATATAACAAAGTATAACGTGAAAGAATAAGTGAAAATACGTGTGTGAAGGTAAAGTATTCAAAAGACGCGTCATAAATAAAACGTGATTAAAATTCGACACAGAAGCACGAAACAAAGCCAAAAACTATTAAATTTTTATTTCTGTCCGCATGAAAAGTTAAGTACAGACCACGTTTTTTGTCAGGTAAGCAGGTGTTGCAAAAAACTGTTTCTCTCGAGTTTTACCTTCTTGGCAATGCCTATCCTCGTCGCATTTGTCCCACAGGTTGGGTTGGTCGTGTAGCGGTTGCGACAAAGTTTGGTGCTTCCCGAAGTTTGGACACAAGATCTCACTATTCGTTCCGAGACCGTTGATTTACTTCTCGTGTACCACGCAAGTGAAATCCCAACTGAGAGAGGAGGAGGTGTACACATTTTCACCATCCAGACAATAATCTTTGAACCCGAGGAAACTGTGGAACCCGAGGACATTGCAGAAACGGAGGAGCCTGCTAGGATTAAGGAGATCTAATTTCAGCTGCCCCACGAAAGGTGAGCAGAATTTGAAGTTATATTCTTGGCTGTTGTTTAATTACTGCTTGCATGTATTTTGTTGAATGTGTATGATCAATAACGGTCAAACTGTCTAAAACAATTCGCCAAGCAACTTGTGGGAATCCTCCCAGTTTACCAGATAAGATTAAATCCGCTGTAAGCCAAGGTACGCGCAGTAAAACGAAATCTAAAGATAAAGAAAAGCCTAATCAACGTACCGTTGCAATACAGAGTCCGTCAGTTGTAACCATGACTACGCCAAGTACTAGTGGGTCCTCAAAACAAACGACGCAAAGCGATAATGTTGTTGAAAATCGCAGTAATAATGACAAATTACGCATCTCGTTGATGAAAATTCCGCCAATTTGGCCTAACCAACATGACATAAAAGAATATTTTGCGTTTTTGGACAAATTTTATGAATCCAATCAAATCAGAGATGAAGCAACTAAATTTCAATTGTTTGTTTCTAACCTAACCCCAACGCAATCAGCCAATTACAGAAATGCTTTAACTGAAGCAACCGCTTCATTAACAGAACCCTACAGTACGCTCAAACGAGAAATAATTGATTCAGTACATGGGGGGTCGAAATTGAATTGGTTAAAGCATTTAAAATCAATTTCGTTCATGTCACCTGACGAGAGACCTTCTGCTCTAATGCAACGTTTAATTGCCGCATGCAAATACAATCCCCAAAATGACGCAGTCACGCGTGATTTGTTGGAAGAACATTTCACATCGCTAATGCCAACAGATGTCCAAAATATCATTAAGGCTCAAAGTTTTGAAACCCTAAAAGATTTGGGAAAATTTTCAGACAAATATTTTGACCCTTATAAAATCAACTCACCCAGGGATTCGAACAATGAACAAATTGCAATGCTAACTGCTAAAATGGATGAAGTGTTAACTTCTGTATCTCAATACAAACAAAACCAGTCACAAATGTATGCCCAACCTCAGGCTGCGCAATTTCAACCCCAAATGAAGCGAAATAACCACTTCAAAAACTACAATCACCAATCGCGCAATTTTTACAATAATTCACAAAACGGCAATTTCCCGAGAGGTTTTGCCAATGGCCCGCGGCAATTTAGGCCCCAAGCGCCCGCCAATTTTAATTCCCAGCCTCGATATTTCCAACCTCAAAATGGCCAACGTTTCCCACCACGGTTTCAAAACCGTGCAAGGTTCAACAGATACCGTCATAACAACTCAGACTTTTGTTACTATCATGATAGATATGGAAAAGATGCATACAGATGCACAAAACCTTTTAAATTTGCGGAAACTCAAAACATAAATGCAATTAAGTCAGTTGGAATTGACATGCACACAAATATGTCCACTTTGTCAAACATAAGTCAAGGAAATGAAAATTTACCTCATGTTTTTGACACGATAAACAATCAAACGTTTCTAATAGATTCAGGAGCCACAAAAAGTTTTATGCCTGTTCTCCCAAATGAAAAGAATAATGACTCACAGCAGCTTTTTGCAACTGCCAATGGCTCACCTGTTAAATGTTATGGCACAAAAGAAATTGAAATTAATATCGGTTTTGGGCCTACGAAGACTACGTTTTACATTTGCAACATAGAATTTCCGGTTTTGGGATTTAACTTCTTGCAAGAAAAACAACTTAACCTTCAACCACATTCCAAAACGCTGGAATGCAGCAAAACAGGCGTAAAAGTTGACCTAATCATAAAACCTGATTGCGGGTCGCGCATGCCCATTTTAAATGAACAAAAGTACCTACAACTCTTGGCTAATTACCCTGACTTGACTAAGACTCCTGACTATCGAGTTCCTGTACGACATCCGGTGAAACAACATTTAACGACAACAGGTCGTCCACCAACCTGCAGGGCACGTAGAGTACATCCCGAGCTTTACAAACAAATGAAGACACAAATTCAAGAAATGTTGAATTCCGGTTTGATTAAAAGATGCAATTCTGAATACGCAAGTCCACTGCAAATAGTTAAGAAGCCAAATTCAAATGACCTGCGAATTTGCGGCGATTTTCGCGAATTGAACAAACAATTAAAGAAAGATAATTATGCACTTCCCTCACTGCGAACGGCCTATGAATTATTACATGGCTCTACCATTTTTTCGATTCTTGACCTTACCTCTGCGTTCCACCATGTCCCAATTCGTCCAGAGGACCAAAAGAAAACTGCCATTCGAACACCCCTTGGCACTTTTTGTTATACGCGGTCCCCTTTTGGATTGTCCACTTCCGCACAGGTGTTTCAACGCCTTATCGACCTTGCCCTAGGTTCATTGCAATGGTGCTATGCGTATCTTGATGGCATAATTGTGTATAGTCGCAACGAAACTGAGCATATGGAGCATTTAAACAAGGTCTTTCAAAAGCTCAATGAATACGGGTTGCATTTGAACATTGACAAGTGTCGCTTTGGCCGCAAACAAGTCAAATTCTTAGGCCACTTGGTGACGCCAGAGGGCATACAGCCAAACCCAGACAAAATTGCGGCGATTAAAAACTTCCCTCAACCGGCCACGACCAGACAATTAAGACGGTTCATCGGCATGTGCCAATTTTTTGCTCCTAGTGTGCCATTGTTGTCACGTAAGCTAAAACCGCTCTATCAATTGCTTAATGGAAAAGATCCCCGTAATAAAAAGATAACTTGGAATGGCACATTACAGGAAGCGTTTGAAAGCGTCAAACAAGCCCTTGCGAATTACACCGCCCTCGCTTACCCTCACCCAAACGGGGAACTAAGTTT
Organism: Phallusia mammillata; assembly: GCF_965637545.1. Classification (NCBI taxonomy): domain Eukaryota; kingdom Metazoa; phylum Chordata; class Ascidiacea; order Phlebobranchia; family Ascidiidae; genus Phallusia; species Phallusia mammillata. The sequence goes on from NC_137257.1 coordinate 12,187,945, forward strand.
AATTACAGATGCGAGTGATAATCCCGCTGGAGGTGTACTTCAACAAACAGTAGGAGACGAAACTCAGCCATTGGGATTTTTCTCAAAATTGTTCAACAAAACGCAAACGAAATATTCGGCGTTCGATAGAGAACTCACAGCCATCGTGTTTTCAATAAAGCATTTCCGTTATTTTCTTGAAGGTCGAAAGTTCACCGTATATGCAGACCACAAAGCAATTGTTGATGCATTTAATGCAGACAAACCGCGCGAAAACGCAAGACAATCCAGAGCTCTAGCGTTCATCTCTGAATATACCAGCGACTTACGTTTCCTACCTGGTGCTTCAAATGTGGTAGCTGACACAATGTCACGCCCCAACATAAATTCTATTTTCAGACATGCTGCAGAAATTGACTGGCAACAAATAGCTATTGCTCAAAAGCGTGACCAAACCCTGCAAGATTTTTGCAAATCAGATCATTCCCTTAACCTGGTTAATAAACCGATACCAGGTGTACCTGACTTGACTTTACTGTGTGATACTTCAATCCCTGGAACAAACAGGCCTTTAGTACCCACAGGATTCAGGAAATTGATTTTTGACAATGCCCACAACCTTACCCACTGCGGTGTAAAAGCAACGCTTAGACTAATTTCTTCCAAATACGTATGGCCGTCCCTTCGTCGTGACGTCACAACTTGGTGTAAGACGTGCATAATTTGTCAACGTACAAAAGTTGTAAGACACACTGTAACTCCCTTTGTCAGATATCCTGTTGTGTCAGATAAATTTAAAAACATCAATGCTGACGTCATTGGACCGCTCCCAGCATCCGCAGGTTGCTCCTACATATTTGTAATAATAGACAGGTTCACAAGATTTCCTGTAGCGATCCCACTAAGCAACATCAGAACAACAACCCTTTTAAATGCACTCATGCATAACTGGATAAGTAACTTCGGCGTACCGGAAGTCTTAAGTACAGATAGAGCCTCAACGTTTTGTGGCAAGGCGTGGAAGGAAGCAATGCAATTCTTAGGAATTAGACACATAACCACTACTGCTTATCACGCTTCTGGTAATGGATTTTGTGAGAGAGTGAATCAAACAATTAAAAAGAGCCGATGGCCAGAGCATAGTTGTGCAGTTTAATGTCACGTGTTATGAATTGATAAAACGCACCGCTAATGTAATTGGTCACAACAGTTTTAGCCCAATAGCAGTTAACTTAATTTGCTTGCTGTCCAAAATGGTTACTTAGAGTAATGTGTTTGTTGCTAATAGAACTTGAAATTATGAGTAAAGGTTGTTATTATTACTTTCTAACGACTTGTTTTGTTTCTTAAACATTCTATTTGAATAAGCATGTTGATTGAATAAACAAACTGAGGTGCAAAACCCTTGTTGATCGATACTCATGACATTGATTGATGAAGAAAACTCTGAAAGTGAGGACGAAAGTACAGGTAGCCTTTATCTACCACACGTAATACCGCTTGGCGTGCCACCGCGCCGTCCGCTGGTTTATTACAGAAACGTATACAGAGACTGGTGCGCTAGACTGTTTGTTCTAGCAGACTATTTTGAACTCCCGCCTAGGGAAGAATTCATTGAAAGTGTTTTGACTAAAGACATTGCCGTGCAAATAAGTTCATTCAATACCAGAAGGTATATCACCACAACGTATAGCTTCAATCAACTAATCATCAGAGATCCAGACGAGGCTGATCGTTATCACGATCTATACGCTATACGTAAATTTACCAACATAAGCGCTGTGTTGTTAAGCAGGTTACGAAGGCCATTTACTACACCTTTGTACCCACAAAGTATGTTTTGTCTCGTGCTGTGATTGGACACTGCTTTCTGTCGAAGCTTGTCGTAGCTTCCGAGCATGGCTCGATACACGTACGTACTTTTTATTATTTCCCCACGAGGAATGAATGCTATGCGAATGATTACCTCCATCAATATACTCCTGAGTACCATCTCAATTTTAAGGTTTAGTCTGAACATCGGCTAGCTTGGGGGCATACCTACATTAAATCACAACTTGATGTTCTACTTTATGAAACGTATTCATTTTTTGTACAATTTTTATCGAATATGGTCAGCCAAGACTACCAGTTCAATTGCGAAGTTTATTGCCTGCCCAATTTTAACAAATAATAATAAATTCGATTCTCAGGCAATAAATGCGCTGCTCTACCGCGATTAAATGTTCTATTGTTACACATCAAAACTTATGTGTGAAATAAATGTCATTGTTATTTCGGTATACTGCTTGTTATTTTGTTGTTTCAGAAGTGACGTGACTTTCAACCGCTATTGTGATCAAGAGCAAAGGACATTCAAATTCACCATACTGACAGACACCGAATTTCAGCGATTCAGGTGTCTGAAGACTGGAGAATCAATCTCCAGAAACAAAACGTTACGCTCGAAATGCGATAATCAAACTCGATAATTAGTGTGGTGTAAAAGCGAATGTTGTTTGTTTTTGAATGTATAAGTTTAAACGTTTTTAATGCCTAATGCAGACAATATCGTATTTGTTATGTTACTTGTGCATCGTTGTGTAGTTGATCCAGAAATTTTCAAAAATCAACAAATTTTCAATTGCGTACTGTTTTCTGTTGTGTATGATATATATTTTCTTGTGTGCCACTTTTATGCCCAATCCCGCAATGACCATATATTGCTCATTGCTCAAAAACATGGCCAGGGGGTATTTTGTAGCGGTTGCGACATAATTTGTGCAAACTTTGCAATAGTTGTTTACCAAAGTAGCTCGTTTTTGACTCGCTAGCTCAAAGCTTGCGAGGAAGTTAAAATGTATAGCAACCAAATCCAACTGTATTGACAAATCATGTTCGGACTTTGTAATATTTCCTGTCGCAGTTAATTAGGATGCAGATGCAACTTTGTGATCTGGTGTTTATGTGCTTTAACCGTATGTTTTGTCTCGTGCTGTGATTGGACGATGCTTTATGTGGTAATTGTGCAAGAGCCAATCGCAAGAGCACATGTGTACGATTTAACGCCTTTATCCGGAGTATATATATAAACCGCACTCGTTCATTTCGATCTTTTCTCTTGCCTCTCTTTCTGTCCCTGTTCCTTCTTGTGCCTTTCAGAAGTAATAAACAAACGAACCGAAATGCAAGACACGTGTGTGGAGTTTCCAGGACTCCGGTCCTGACAAGCCCAGGAGCTTGGGAGGTTAAGGACGGTGGTATACCTTCTTTAATTTGTAGTGACGCGGTTGTAACCTTGAGACTCATCAGCGAACATTTGTAGTGACTCGGTTTATAGCTTGTACCGAGACACCTTATTTAACACTACAGTCGTTTGTTTCGAAAGGGGGCGAAAAGCATTTATTCGAGAGCGGAAATATTGGGCAAGAGGTTCATGCGCGGTCTTCAAGTACTGGTAATGCTACTCTCACAATTTAACAACGCAATAGGTTTGCGCTATGAGCCTCACTAAGTTTATAGTGTAAATTGCTGCCTCAAGATTCCTTGGAGATAAACTCCAGAACGCACCACTTGTATAATCCGTTGACCACATTGTTGGTTTATTTGATTATTAGCGACAGAAATGTTTCAAGAAGTCTTATTCAAATAGAATCCAATTAACATTAACAGCAATTAATAATAGCCTAAGTGTTGCAAAGAAAGATAAAAGGAAAAGCCGTTAAACCTGTATTAATCTCCATACTAAAACCTAACTAAACATTCATTTATTCGAATGAATGTTAGCGCTGACACTAGCCCCTTATAGTGAAGGCACTAGTTTGTCTATGTTCAATTAACCGATGAACTAATTTGTTTTAATTAGACCTTATGGGTCGCTGGTCGCAAAAAAAGGCCAGGCGCTTTCAAGTTAAATTAAAAAACTTTGTTATTTTCCTAGTTGCTGTTAAAATTTCTAAATCCAGAGGCTTCAAGTTAAATTAAAAACTTTACAATTTCCTAGTTGCTGTTAAATTTTCTAAATCCAGAGAGGCTTCAGGTTAAATTAAAACTGTAAGCTATAATTTTAATAATGATCTCCTTTTGATGTTTGCTGATGATATGACTATCATAGGCCTACTTAGAGCCTAAACTGTAAAAGACCTGCAAAAAAGTGTAACTAAGTGACATTGTTACTAACGTGAAAGACGTAACTTCAATTGCACGTTTGTGGTTGTGGTTGTTCGTTTTTTTTATCGCACTTACGTCGACCGCTTTAACGAAGGTTTGCACGCCGCATGTCCTTCACATTTCATTGCATGGAATTAGTAATACACAAGCTATAACACTAAAAAATTCACCTGTAAAGTTGGCAGCACTCAATTTTCACTTCGAATATTACCGACACAAATTAGTTTTCACACAACACAGCATATTGTTTGTTATATAGTCTTGAGCTTCTGGGTAAATCTTGCATAGCCTACAGCGTGGAACTGGTCAACTGCTGCTGTTTGTTTTTATTCTTACAGGCATTCTTATGACTGAATACGCGTCCCTCAACCAAGGTTTGCAATAAGTCACCAGCTGCTGTCAATCAATCTTTACGCCATGCCTTGTTTTTTTGTTGTATTGTTATTTTTTTGTTTTATTTATTTATTTGTATGCATTTTCACTTATTTTAGTGTTCCAATCAAGGAGTCGAAGCGGAACTGAACCCGAACCCGCGAACCGGTTTGAGCAGTTAATTTCATTAAACTCGAACCGAACCCGAACCGCTAATTACGATTTTCGAAAAACACGAACCGGAGTTGAACCCCATATTTCGTTTGGGTTTGGACCCGAACCGGAACCGAACCAGTAAAAAATGCAGTCTGTTTTGGATTTTGTGATTTTTTCAAAACTGCGCACTGAAGAATACACGAGATAGCACTTATTGGGCGTGTCAAAACTAACATTGCACAGACAAAATTATTTTGGAGTGTGATATGGCCAGGTAGTTGATGGGTAGAATTAAATTAAAACGAATAAAAATAAAACGAATAACCGGTTTAAAAACCGCAAACCGGTTCGGACCGGATAATTTGCCCAAACCGGAAAAAAACCCGAAACCGAAAATATACATTTTTGAAAACCTGAACCGAACCCGAACCCTTATAAACAAAACCAAGTGAACCCGAACCGAACCTGAACCGATATGACAAGCGGTTCGACTCCGTGGTTCCAATTATTTAATTAAAAAAAATCAGCGTCATTCAATATAGATGGCTTCTTTATTCAAATAACTAGTTACACGGTAACTTCAAATGGTAATATTAAATTGTAAGCAATTTTGTGTGTCCTTTCTTCCGGCGCTTGAAATTAAAGGACAATTTTGTGTGTCCTTTCTTCCTCTTTCGCTTACACGGGTGGTTAGTTTATACTTTAGAACACATGGCGACACAATTGCACTAAAAACAATCACCAAGCCGGAAATAGCTGCGCAACGTTGAGACGTTATGGGGCGCAAAAAAAGTGGAGGGCACAATTGGTGGATCATGATTAAACGCTCTGCAGCTACACCGCATTATAAAGCGTTATGTGGCAGGAGCTCACCAGAAAGTGAGTTTGGCGCACTGTGAGTATAACACGACTGGGGGGGGGGGGGGGGGACGTTGGTGGGACCAGTCGAGGGGGGCCTAGAATCTAACCACCCGTGTTAGGAAGGAAGGTGGGGTTCGACAGGAAAAGAAACCACCGAAAGAAATCAAGCGCCTGAAGGAAGAGCACGCACACACACATACACATACACACACACACAGACAAAAAAGAACAGAAAATAACTACAAAAAAGCAACAACAAAAATGCGGAAATAAATGCATTTGAATCGGTTGTCGTCAGCCCAGCTCACTCGGGACGCATGGCAAAAGGACGCTTCAAACTTGTAATTCCCCTGCAACAATAAAAAAAACACGGCAGCAATTTACCAGTTCCAGGTTGTAGCCTATGCAATATAAATCAGCACATATACAGGACTAACTTATTACTTGACGGTTTGCTGTGTTTGTCTAAAACTTATGTGATAAAACTTGTGAAATCTTAAAGAAAACAAAAACACTGCAAACTTGTGAGCGTGAGTGGTTAATATTGGCATACAACCGATGTTTTTGTTTTCTTTTTTCATGGGTTCGAACCCAAGACACTACCGGGGGACGAATCCCCATCAGTTTTTTTATGTCTGTATGTGGGTCAGGCGCGCCAGACCATTCGGCCAAGTCCCTGCCCATACAATCGAAGTTAGTGCACATGCAAGCACGCATGAAGACAGCGCTACCAGAACCGGTGCTAGTGGATTTGTAAACGCAAACAAAGCAAAAAAAACGTGCACTAAGCCAGGGATCTAAAGATCGCATAATTTGCTCACACCAGAAAAAAACCCGAAAAGATATTTAGGAACGTACGTGACGAACCCGATCCTCTTTCGCCTGTCGAACCCCACTCTCTTTGCCCACCGATGGTTAATTTTAAAGATTGTCGTGATTGATCCTGCCAACGCGATTGTATCGCTATTATATGCTTTTTTATTAAAGCGAAATAAACTTAACCCAACTCAACTCACTACAAACGATGAAAAGTATCAGTGCCGTGCAGAAAAGAGAAGTTTTTTTGTCTTTTGAAATCATACTACCTTGTATTGAAATTATCGTATTTCGTCAATGTTAGAATTTGGTCAAGCTGTTTGTTACGCGATCATCCGTGACGTTCTCACGTTCCAAAACCATAGATAACTTAATTCAGTTATCTATGCCAAAACTGACCAGAATAAAAATGAAAAAAAGGAATCCTAAAACGAGAGAGCGTCATGGATGATCTTATGGCGTAATCATTCATGCATGTTGAAAACAACAACGCGAACAAAGGGCTAGGGCGAAGTAGTATTGCCCATATTGCCGAACGCCGTGTTTGATTGTCAGTTGATGATAGACGTAATTTGTTCAATACTGTTGGCAATTTGGTTTACAAAATACTATGCTATTATATCTGTTTACAGGGCCGATCTGCGCTAACAAGAAACTTGTTTATGGAGTAAACGAACCTAAAAGTTAACAATATGTCATGGTTCCCTTGGCCAGATTCAATCAAAACAAGAGCTTGCAGATATTTGTTGCAGCATTATTTAGGTCAGTTTTTGGAGGTAAGTTGCTACAAGTTATTGGGTTGGTAAATAAATATGCGAGCATACAACTGTTGCATAGACTTGATGTGCAAAAGTAATATATTGATACATGCATGTGGATTGATTGCAAGTATTTCAGTGACCTTTCATTGAGCTGTCTATAAGGCAGATTTTAGGTTAACACCTTAAAAACATGTGCTTTTCAATCATGATTAAAATTTTAATCTTTCACTGCCAGGTGTAAAAAACACACACAGTCAAAACTAGCCTCAAATAAACAAACGAGATAAACCTGCAATTGTAATCACACATTTTAACATTTTGACCAATTAATGTGAGGAGAAAGAACAAAATGCTATTTAAGGATTATAATGAATAAAAAAATGAGCATTTAGACATGAAAGCTGTAGTTACAAATCATTGCAACATGTCTCTTAAGCAACTTATTTTTTGTGCATTATAGCCTTAAACATTCCTTGTTTTATTTATTGGTGTAAGTTTCTTTTTCCCAAATTATATATATATATATATATATATATATATATATATGTACAAAGTGATGTTAAGGTGCACCAAGCGATATGAAGGTGCACAAAGCAATATAAATGTGAACCAAGCGTTGTAAAGGTTCACCAAGCGTTGTAAAGGTTCACCAAGCCAAATCATGGTGCACCAAGTGATATAAAGGTACACCAATTGCTATAATGGTGTGCCAAGCGGTGATAATAAATAATGCATCAAGCAATCCTATAAATTTGAGATCTAATTGGTTATTTGCTCATTTATTTTATGGTATATATCAGGGGTGTTGAACTCAAACAAATTTGAGGGGTAAAAACAAACTTTTAATTAAGTTGATGGGCGCAGTATTGAAACAATTGTTTTGGTGTAACATGACAACAACAAAATGGCACAATTAAAAAGTTAAATGTTTATTAATGCCATTTACTACATTAAAAAAACATTATTTTAATAAATAACAAACATATGTACAGTGTAGCAGATGTGCTTGGGTCTGATAGGTATTTAATCTGAGTAAAACACATTTTGACATCTCTGGTGTATATAGCAATTGGTTAAACTTGGCAAAGAACATAAAAATTACAAATAGGAAACAGACATGGGGCCATTCGTCATTCGTATTCGAATGCATTCGAATACAGGTTTTGGCACCTTCATGCTGTATTCGAATGATTTTGGCTTTCGTTCGATAGTGCATGAATACAATTCGAATAGTTGAAGTTAACTTTTGAACCAACAATTCATGAATACAAAAACTTGAGTAAATTTATTCGAATACAATTCGAATTGTTGTAGGTTTTTGCCAACCTAAGAATTTGCAAATTCGAATACACGATATTATTTACGAATACAATTCGAATTGTTGTCGGCCTTTGGCAAGGTAACAATTCGTAAAATCGAATACATGACTACATTTGTACGAATACAATTCGAATTGTTGTCAGTCTGTGGCTACGTAACAATTCGCAAAATCGAATACATGACCACATTTTTACGAATATAATTCGAATTGTTGTCAGCCTTTGGCACTGTAAGATACGTAAAATCGAATACATGACTACATTTTTACGAATACAATTCGAATTGTCGATTACCTCCAGACTAGAAGTAGTCGAGAATATTTTGCTACATATTTTTGCCAAATAGATTCGAATACAATTCAAATTGGCAGTGAATGTGACCTGATTTGACAAAGTTTTTGTTTATATTACGAAACAATGGCATATAGAAGTTTAATTGTGACGTTACATAAATGGAATTGTGTTACAAAGATTGCAACATTGGGTTGTTCTCAGCACATGACAGGTGTAGCGTGTTCATGAACCAAACATTTCATGTAAATTTGGTGAAATTTTTATAACGGAGACTTAAATCAGTCAAGCTAATGTGGCAAAAAAGCTCGTTTGTTTACATTTTTACCAATAAATTTGCAATTCATGAACCCATGTTACTTTTTGATCGAATACCTTTTAAGTTTCAGGGCATTTTATTATGGGTCCCCTTCCCTGAAGGGGACACATATTGATTTTACTCAAAATGTTTTTGTTTTTTTCTTTTTTTTTCTTCTCCCCAAAGTTTGTCCGACTCGTTTTTCCATCAAATCCTTGATGGATTTGGATGAAATTTACACAGATGGTAGATGTAGTTATGTAGATGTGCATCCCACTTTGTTTTTGTTCATAACCCCAGTATTTACCCCGCTAGCCCCCTAAAATGGGTATTTTTTCCCCAAAGTTTGTCCGACTCGTTTTTCCATCAAATGTTTGATGGATTTGGCTGAAATTTACACAGAAGGTAGATGTAGTTATGTAGATGTGCATCCCACTTTGTTTTTGTTGATAACCCCAGTATTTACCCCGCTAGCCCCCTAAAATGGGTATTTTCCCCCGAAGTTTGTCCGACTCGTTTTTCTATCAAATGTTTGATGGATTCAGCTGAAATTTACACAGATGGTAGATGTGCATCCCACTTTGTTTTTGTTGACAACCCCAGTATTCACCCCGCTAGCCCCCTAAAATGGGTATTTTCCCCGGAAGTTTGACTGTGTCATTTTTCTATCAAATGTTTGATGGATTTGGCTGAAATTTACACAGATGGTAGATGTAGTTATGTAGATGTGCATCCCACTTTGTTTTTGTTGATAACCCCAGTATTTACCCCGCTATCCCCCTAAAATGTTTTTCCCCCCAAAGTTTGTCTGACTCGTTTTGCCATCAAATGCTTGATGGATGTGGCTGAAACTTATACAGATGGTAGATATAGTTATGTAGATGTGCATCCCACTTTGTTTGTCTGGATAGCCCTAGTATTTACCCAATACAATTCGAATTGCCGAACTGTAAAATGTGCGTAGAATTCATGAATACGAATGCATGCCTTGGTTTATTCGAATAGTATTGGAATTACTTGTCGTTGTAGTTTGGTCAACAATTCATGAATACAAATACTTGACTCGTTTTATTCGAATGCCATTCGAATTGCTGTCGCTCAAAAATTACCAAAGTATTCATGAATTCGAATACAGTCATGCAGGTATTCGTAAAGTATTCGAATACAGGACGCGTGTATTCGACCCCATGTCTGATAGGAAAGCCACCTTATTAGTTGACTTTTTATTGTTTGTGTTGAATTTATTAAATGCATTTGTTACTTATTACTGATTTGTCATTCCAAGCATTAAAATAACTGCACCCTATTGATACTGTTATCGATTTGCACATAAACTTGTGAGGACCAATTTATTTCTGCCTACAGAAACAATTACGCCATTCAATGTTTTGTAACGAAAGGCACCCAATTAAAATTAGGAAATTTTTGTGTATCTGTTGCAAGTACGACTAATGTAGTTTGTGATTAATGAATAATTGACATGTAATAAATTGCAAAATTAAGGACAGCCACCTTTCTTAGACAGTGTATTTAGCAGTATGCAATTAACCATATGATTTTGTTAAAAAATAATAACGTATGGTTGGAAATTTACAATCATTATGCAATTAACCAGATTTGTATTGTTAAAGCAATATATAAATAATGATTTACCAGCTTTAATAGTTCTTTTCTAAAAAAGGAAAAGCTGAAATTGGAACAGTTAAGCTTTGATTTGTTTAATGGAAAGGGAACAATCAATGATGTATTTCTTGATGTTTTTTCAATAAATGATAAACTGAAAGAGTTCAACATCCCAATTGAGCTTACCGTTGGAAAAATTCAGCACATTTCTGTGTCAGTTCCATGGTCAGCAATTCTCAAGTGAGTTTAAAGGTTTTTTTGCATGCCACATGCACATGGGTTTTTATTTGTTGCAGCCTTATGTCAAGCAAACTGTGTGCTTGTTGATTTTGTCTGTATTTATATGTGTGTTTTAATTTTACTCGATTTGTTTGTTTTTCCTTCTGTAGTTTGACCACCTTCTTCTGCCATTAAGTGTCCAAAAGATTTAGATGAAATTTTCACAGATGGTAGATATGTTTGTCTTAATAACCCGAGTATTTACTTCGCTAGCCCTCAAAGTGTAAAATGTTCTTGCAGGGCACCACCAATGAAAGGTTTCTGCGGTGTTATAGTGTAATAAGTAAGGCAATTATTTTTTGACTTGTCAATAAAAGTCAAAATTTTGTCAAAATTTTTAGAATAGGTCAAAAAATTTTAAAATTGTTTACAAAGTCACAATTTTTTACAAAGTTAAAATTGTTTACAAACTGCACGGTCGTGATGTTGTAGAGGTTGCACTGTCAGTGCACTTTTTATTTTACACTTTGTAGCCTACTTTATACTGTTGTAAATGGCCTATTGTCTACTTATTGTGAATCATAAACCATCAAGTGAGTGAAATAATTAGGTTGATATGGCGTGATGCTCAACACACCTCAAAACGTGCAAAATTTTGGTAGGTCCCAAATCATTTTATGGCAGCTGTAGGTTAGGTGCAGCTCTTGCTGCGGTTTTGCTTTAGACACTTCATGTATCGTTTAGAGTTTAGACAAATGTATCGAATAATTTTCGTTGTGTCTTAGCTGCAGTTTTTTGGCAGTGATTTTTAATTAGCTCATTTTCCTTTTCAGATGAGCCTACAGCCATATTTTAACTTTTTGTACAATAATGCGTAATTTAACTGCTTGAATTCTTCATAGGTCAAAATTTGTCAAAATTTTCAATTTGTAGGTCAAAATTTTTCATTTTTTAGGTCAAAAAATAATCGCCCTAGTAATAAGGCAACCAGACATATTTTACTTTTGTTTGTGGATTGCTTGTTGGACATGTTTGCAAATGACAGTTGGGGTGATAGAAGCATTAACGAAAAACCTGTAGTGGTCAAAATTTTAAACATTGGCAGATTTGGACAAGATTTCACAGGACTGTTTATTTGGGCATTGTGGTGTTATATTTTAAACATTTAAAGTTGGCGAGTTATTTAAACAACAAATGGACTGGAATTGGTGTAGTTTGTAGAATATGCTATTTATAGGTGTTAAATGTTGTAATGTAACCTGTAGCCCCAACATTTACCCCAGTAGCAAACTGTGTGCTAAATTGTTTGTCTTTGTTTATGTATTTTAATTTTTACTGTACAATTTATAATTTTAGATGTCATTTGTTATGTTTAACCTTGTAGCCTCAATGTTTACACCTGCAGCCCCCTAAATTGGATGAGTTTTTAAACGTTGTCTTTGTTTTTGTCCTTTTTTTCTTTTTTTCTCTGGTTTGTTGGGCGCGTTTGGTCAAGAAAGAGTGCTTCAAATTTACACAGATGTTAGTTATTTATCCATATTTGATCCTCCTAAAGTTTGACCCAAGGGTTCACCCATAGGCCCCCAAAATGTAAAATTTTTAAAACAGCTGCACTGACCTACGTACAGGATCTAGGAGTTTCATGCTTTGTTATTTGGTGCAATAAAAGATATTCTAAATATTTTTCAAATTTTTTATTGGATTTACCCATTTTGCACCCCTTTAACCCCGAAATAATTGGTTTTAGTTTTTCCAGTCCACTAGGTCAGAAATGCAAGCCTGTTATATGTGCTAAAAGGTAAAATTAAAGTAAAAATGTTTGCAGTGGTTCATACTCATTTAGTGTCCAAAATTTTGGCTCAATAGCCACATGGTTATACCGTATATACTCGCCGATAGGTCACGCCACTGTATAGGTCACACTATTAGTTTTGTGTTAAAAAAGCGTAGTTTAGAGTTGACTCGCACATAAGTCGCACTGAAAATCTAGGGATTTAAAAGGCCCTTTTCCTAGCTTTTTTGCAATAACTGGTGCAATTGGTTGTTTTTAGCATTTAACTGCATTGCATTGAAACCGCAAAACCATGTTTTCTCAACAAAGCGGGAAAATCCAATGCACGCTGAGCCGTCACAAGTGCGTGTGCACTCATGAAACTGTCTCGCATTGGTATGTGCGTGCACAAGCGCATGCACCCGTATTCGATAGCACATTTCCACTACAATTCGCGTCCATAACGCGCACAGCCCATAATATGTGTCAACAGGAAAGCCCAAGAGCGTAATTCACTGGTTTACAATTGCGGCGATTTAATGCATATCGGGAGATCGCTGCTTGATGTGTGGACGGGCATTTTATGGGGGCAGTCTTTTTGATGATTGGATCAGTGCAGTAATGCTATGTTGTTGATTAACATAAAGGTAAAAAACTACATGTCTTCTAAAGAACTTGTAGGAAACGCAGAACACAGTTGAGAATGATTTTTTGTCACAACATAGCTTCTTTAATTTTTACACATATTCTCCAGAAACAATACGTAATTTAAATATAGATTGGGAGACTGTATTGTTAATCACTAAAGACTGCGTGCTATTAAAAACCGTGTCAAAAGACCTTTAAATGGTCGTTCTGCGACTATACGGCACTAGGCCACTGAAGAACAATTATATAACATTAATGATGCAAAAAGAATATGGACAAAACTTTTTTAAGTTGTATATAAGCTATTGCTGCCAGGCATAGTATCAAGTTTAAAGAGCTCTTCTGGCAAGTGTGATTTTATTCCGACGTTTCGATGTCCTATACAGGTCGTCTTCATCAGGGTAAATAACACTGAATGGGACTAGTACAGTGCACGATAAACAAAGGAAAAAAGAATAGAAGGCAACACGTCACAACGCAACGAAAACACCGCGTGATAAGAAATGATTGGCCCTCTAATCTTTAAGCAGGTGCCTGTAGCAAGCTGGAAGCATCACGTCTGTTTTGATGTTCATTGTGTTGCCCCGTTGGTGAATATTCCATGACTCAAGAAATAGTATTTTCCTGTAGTCAGGCTCCCAGGCCACAACAAATGCCGCATTGAAATCAATACGGTGGCCTTGTGATACCGCGTGATTGGACAGGGCCGACTTCTTCGCGTCGCTGTTGGCAACATCCCGTTGATGTTCTTTTCGGCGGGTGTTGAGTGACCTTCCAATCTCCCCGATATATGTTAACGGACACTCGGCGCAGGGAATAGAATATACAACACCATGTTGTTCAAGGGTGACGATGCGGCATCTGTTGTGGCCCGGGAGCCTGACTACAGGAAAAGACTATTTCTTGAGTCATGGAATATTCACCAACGGGGCAACACAATGAACATCAAAACAGACGTGATGCTTCCAGCTTGCTACAGGCACCTGCTTAAAGATTAGAGGGCCAATCATTTCTTATCGCGGGGTGTTTTCGTTGCGTTGTGACGTGTTGCGTTCTATTCTTTTTTCCTTTGTTTATCGTGCACTGTACTAGTCGCATTCAGTGTTATTTACCCTGATGAAGACGACCTGTATAGGACGTCGAAACGTCAGAATAAAATCACATTTGCCAGAAGAGCTCTTTAAACATTTTTAAGTTGTGTTAATGCTTTCTAATAATTTGTCCCTAAAAATCTAAAAATAACAGCAACATTGATTTACCGTAAATCTGCACAAACACATGTGTGGGGATCCATTCGATTTTGTATGCAAAAACAATCATATATGTAGATCAAATGATGTGTATTGTAGATTGGTAAATATAGAACATATAAAATGAAAGTATATCAGAAAGCCACCTTTCTAGTTAACATTTGTATAGATTGTAGAATGCGCCTTTTGTACAAGCCAATTGTTGTGTTTTATCCTGTAGCCCCTCTGTACACTTCATTAACCCCTTTAAAATGGATGAACTGACTAAAGTACATCAGCTAGGAGTTTTATGCTTTGTTGTTTGGTGCAATGTAAGGTATTGCAAAGAATTTTGTATGTTTACAAAGGATTTACCAATTTTCACCCCTTAAACCCCAAAATATTTGTTTCTGTCTAACGCTGGTTTGTTGAACGTGTTTGGTCAAGAAAGAGTGCTTCAGATTTATTTAAATTTACACAGATGTTAACTATTGATCCAAATTTGATCCTCATGAAGTTTGAAGTTTAACTCTGACTGACCCAGTGGTTCACCCACACGCCCCCAAAACGTAAAATGTTTAAAACTGCTGTACTCACTAAAGTACATGAGCTAGAAGTTTTATTATGTGTAGGTCAACTTATTCGTGTTTTGAAACGCAGAGCAACAACGCAGCACGATTTGTTACATGTGTGTAACTGTTAGCATGAGCCCAGCTAAGCTATCGTATTGTTGGTGTGTAGAAACTTCTGCCAGGGAACGCTATGTACAGATTAAAAATCATAATTCAACAAACAAAGGGCTATTAAGGAAAAAAAATGTTGAAACTTTGTTAAAAGTTTAAATAGTTTGACTTGTCCATTTTCCACCTCCAGAAAACAATGCGCAACACTATTCCAGTTTAACAACGATTGTGCCCTATTTTTACTGTTACCAAATTGCATGTGCACATGTGTGGGGACCCATTAGGTTATGCTTGCAGATACAATTAAGTTATAAAGTGCCAGGAAAAAGATAGGGACCAAATGAAATGTAGGTGCCAAATATATATCCATTATAAATATTGTAAATGGTATATGTGATACATCGTTAAATATGATGTAGTGTATATAAACTGGCAATATATATGAAAACCACTATTCTAGTTCTTTGTTGTTTTGTGCAATATAAGGTGTTGTAAAGAATTTTGTAACTTTTAATAGAATTCACCTATTTTCAACCTTTAAACCCCAAAATATTCATTTCTGTCTAACGCTGGTTTGTTATATGCGTTTGTTCAAGAAAGAGTGCTTTAAATTTGTTTAAATTTACACAGATGTAAGCTATATTAGATCCAAATTTGATCATGATGAAGTTTGAACCTGATGACTCAGTGTTTCACCCACAGGCCTGACAATGCAGACACTTCTTCCCTTTAAAAGTTCTATTTTCCTGTTTTACAATTTTCCCTTAATTGGTCAAATGATTACATTTACAGTCCATAATATGTGTACACTGTCGGTCAGATAGAAGTCGCAAGGGAGTAATTCACTGGTTTACTATTAAGGTGGCAGAGTGGGAATGCTCAGCTTGACGTCCGGACAGACGTTTTATGAGACAGTTGTTTCGGTGATTAGAAATTAGCTGTTTTTGTGCAGCAATGCAATGTCGTTTTGCTAAGTTATCACGGACATTTTCGGTTTTAACGAAGGTTTCACACCTATGACATGATTTAAACTCGATAAACAGGCTTTGGCCTTATATATGTCAAGCAAAACTTTGTTGATCAACATAAAGATAAAAATATAACTTTTTTTTCAACTTTTTCGAAAGATGAATGATCTTTAAATTCTCATTGTCAGCTTGGCCGTCACATGACCACGAGTCACTGAGGGTCAACTTGTAGGTATCACTGAACACAGTATAATAGCATGATTATAAACGACAAATTTGTTAAATATGCAATCTGATGGATGAAACGCCTGTTCAGTATTTTTTATGATCATTATACTGATCACTGTGTTTCACCTTACAACAGCAAACTTACTGATGGTTATCTGTTCCAATGCATTTTTTTAACTTTGTCTGTATGGGGACCCAAAAGTTTCTGCCTGCAGAAACAACTAAGGTTATAAAGGATGGTAAATAATATGGGACCCATTTTAAATCAAATATCCAGAATATGTTAACGTTTCAAAATAGGTTATAGTGTGTATGCAATGACAAAATGTGCTAAGCAGCCCTTCTAGTTAGGATTGTACTTTGCCACAATTAGTCAGTTTTCCGGATTAACTGGTTCAGAATAAATGACACAAATTGCAGAGTTGTTACTTTACAGTTTACACCAGGGGTGCTCAACCTGTTTTTGACTCAAGATCGACTTTTGAGCTATCAAACTCTCGGGATCTACCATTCCAGTTGATTAGCAAAGGATAACTCGCATGTTTCCCAACCCAGTTTTTACGTTTTTCCCGTTTTGTGTATAATTTGTTTTACAGTGCAATGAGAACTATTTATAAACTTGATACTAATCTTTAAAATACAATATTGAGAAAAAAGTTTAGACAAAAACACCCATTTAATTGAAATAAAGAGAGCAACTACCAGTACAAAATAACAAATACCACTGCAACTACTACTTTTGTGACATAACAATGAGCCTTCTGAGTATTTGTGGTGTGAACATATCGACATATTCTGATAAATAAATTTTATTATGTGGTCATCTATGTGCAAAGACACTCTTCAAAAACGTGTTACAAAACAACTATACATTTTATATTATTATCTGCATCCCTCGTGATCGACTTGATATCAGTCCGAGATCGACTAGCCGATCGGGTTGGGCACCCCTGGTTTACACTCTCCAGTTGGCTGTTTTGTAGCTTAGTCTCAGTGGTATCTAGTATCCAAGTATATGAAGGACCATTGTGACTATTTTTTCTTTTTTTTAAGTGAAAATAGTACCATTGAGGTTAATGGGCTGGAAATGGCTTTTCAACCAAGATATATCCAAACTATCAGTCCTTCTGGCATGACAGAATCATTTTTCAACTCCCTTCAAAACATGACCACTTCAATGGAGCTTGCACAGCAGTGTTTTAATGATGAAAAGGTGATAAATTTTAAAACTTCAGTAAATGCCTTTGTTACACCCACATATTTCATAGATTAAAATCTATTATTTTTAAACAAAAGAATACTAGTTAAAGTTAACCATATGACGTTGTGCAACAGGAAAATGACTCCGGGAAACTGTTTGAAGGTTTGGAGCTATTTTCACAAATGATTGAAACAGTTTTAGCAAAAATAAATGTCACCTTTACCAATATCAAACTAAAATTTGAACACTTGTCAAGTAATGGTGACCCAAGAACAGGTTTGGAGGTACCATAGACATTTTTATTGGAATACTTGTGTTTACACAGAGTAGCTATGTTTGGGTTTTGCGCAGATTTGCATTGATGTTGTGAAATACTTTGATGAATCTGGTGCATTTAATGCCAAAGGAAGTTCCGACAAAGATGAATGTAAAGAATCTGTCAAAATGGTGTCTTTGTCAGTTGCTTCAAAGTGTTTTATTTTGGGCAATATCTCTGTGTTCCTAGATTTATTTGATTCCAATGCTTCAATGAAATCTGGTAAGATTAAAAAAAGAATGCTATTATGGTATAACTCAGTGCTCTTCAACCTTTTTTGGTTTGGTGAACCCTTAAAGCTGTTGTGACGAACTCGTGCACTCTGTTTACTTAAAAGATAAACTGAGGTAAAAAGCGATATGAAATATCATTTTGCATATCATCATCTCTAACACTTTCAGTGCGGTTGACATAAATTAACGTCACTCTACACTCTGCGCAAAATGTCTTTTGACGTTGATATACGTAAACCACACTGAAAGTCATAGACATCAACATTTCAAAAAATACAGAGATTCTTTTATACATCAGTTGAAACCTACATATTTTTTCTAATAACCTGAAAGTCAAATATTAATGGTTCATTAAAAGTTTGTGATGCACCCTTGTATACCTTTTTGTACTGGTGCACCCCATGCCTATTTTGGTGCACCGTGCACACCAGTTGAAGAGCACTGGTATAACTAACTAAAATAATTTAAAACAGCACTAAAAATCAGTATTACAATGTGTCTATTTATTTAAACGTAAGTGGAATAGTCAGTCAAAAATTCTAGCCAATAAAAGGTTGAAAAACAGGCTTACAGGAACCTGAATAACATTAACAAACATATACTCATTGTAAGTGTAGCAAACAATGTACATGGTTAACAAATAACACAATCTAGCATAAATTTTAGTATATAGTGACCAGTTTTGGGAAAGTCCCCCTTTTTGTGTGTAGTTTTGCCTCAATAAATTGTATTAGTCTTTTTATTTGTTGATTGTTAAAACATGCCTGTGATCTAGATCAGGGGTCACCAAACTACGGCCCGCAGGCCGGATCCTGCCCGCGAGGTCATTTCATCCGGCCCACAACCAGCTTTTTTGGTTTGTCAAATCGTATTGATAACTTTGTAACTTTCAAAAATAAATCTACTCCTCACGAAAGTTTTCCTGTGTCAATATGTAGAATAATATTACACAGTTTTATAGGATCATAATGCCCAGGATTGATCAAAAGCCGGTATGTTACGTCACAGACAAGACTACAAGCGTCAATTGTGCGCAAACAATTGCCTTCTTTTGTTACTTGTGACGTAATATGCAAGTATTGCTTGTAATGTGAGGCGACCTATATAATTTAACAGTCGCATCACCAGGTTTTAAATGGGATTGTAAAAAGACCATATCTTGGCGCATCTAGAAATATCGCCTTGCAGCTAAGTTAAAGGAAAGACGGCGCTAGGACATGAAAACTATGTGGCCCGCGCGAATCAATTTTAATCTAATCCGGCCCGCAGCGAAAAAAGGTTGGTGACCTCTGCTCTAGATCATTGACACAAGTATAAAAGTTGTTGAACAAATGCATGTGCTGAAAAAACTTTCAGGGTCCACAAAAGTGAAAATAGGAAATATTTATGGTGAACAACAGTTGAAACTTCATGTGCAGAAAACAGATACAAGTGTAAAACCTAAGTTGGATACTGAATGCTACTTTGGAGTATGTTGCTTATTTCTAGCCCCAAAGCAGGTATGCACATTTTTTCTCTACCATCCTATTTCCTGAACATTAACCTATTATTACACAAACTTGCAATGTAGAAATTGTTATGGGTTCACTTTTCCGAAGGAGACATTTTTGTCAGTATTTTTGTTGGTCCCCTTCCCTGTTTGTTTCAAAGTTTGTTGATGTGTTTGCCTTGAAATGTTTGATGGATTTTGGCTGAACTTACACAGATGGTAGATATAGGTATGTAGATGAGCATCCCACTTTGTTTGTGTTGATAACCCCAATATTTACCCCGCTGCCCTCTTAACTAGATGAGTTTTTAAACAGGGTCAGAATTGGCTGAAATTTAGATAGCTTGTAAAATATGCCGTTTATAGGTGTTGATTGTTGTGTTCAACCATGTAGTCCTAACGTTTACCCCACAAGCCCCTACAGTGTAAAACGTATTTGTATGTTACTGGGCACCACAAACGAAAGATTTCTTTGGCGCATTAGTGTTACAAGGGCAACCAGTTGTATGTTGCTCGTTGGTGGGTTGCTTGGTGGTCGTTTTTGCGCCATAGCAGTTAGGGGCTTGTTAACAGCCCTATGACGTCAGAAACATTAACGGTTGTTGCTCAAAACACCTCTAGTGGTCGAAATTTTAAACATTGGCGGATTGGGCTGAAATTTTGCAGTACTATTGATTGAGTCATTGTTGTTTTTAAAAAAAATTAAATTTGTGTGTCGAACCCAATTAGTTACCCTACTAGCCTCCTAAAATGGGTCAGTTTTTTAAAACGTTAAATAGGACATACTTCAAACAATATCTGGGGTGAATCTAATTTTATAGTTTGTATTCTACATAGTATTATTATTTAAGCCCAGTGCCGATCACTGTGTTTTACCTTACAACACCCGACTTTCTCATGGTTATCTCTTGAATTGCATTATTTTCAACTTTGCATGTGTGGGGACCCATGAGTTTTTGCCTGCAGAAACGACTAAAGTTATAAAAGACGGTGACTAATATGGGACCTAATACGAAATAAGCATAGGAAATATATTTATGTTTTAAAATAGCTTATAGTGTATATGCAAGGGCAATATGTGCTAAGCCACCCTTCTAGTTAGAAATTATGTGTTTATGTGCTGCAATACAATTTGGTTTATTAAGTTAGCATGCACATTTCCAGTTTAGGTGAAGTTTTTATACCTTAGATGTGATTTAAACTTAAGGAACGGTACTTCGTTTGTTACATGTCAGGCAAAATATTGTTGTTTAACATAATGGTCAAAAAGCAAACTAGATGAAAGGTCATGGAATGGTCAATGTCAGCTTGACCACTTGACCTTTTAAGTTGTGTTAATGCTTTCTAGAATTTTTTCTTTAACAATCTAAAAATAACCGGAACTTTTGTTCACCACCAATCCTCACAAACACACAAGTGGGGACCCATTAGTTTTTGCTTGCAAAAGCAGTCATATGTATAGATCAAATAAATTGGTAAATAAGATATTAGAACATAAAAAAATGGAAATATATTACAACAGTGTTTCCCAACCTATGGGTCGCGACCCAAAGTTGGGTTGCCTGAAAATTCTGTTGGGTCGCCTGTTTTTCCCAAGACTTTAATATGTTGCCCAATAATAATTTTGTGACAACATGATGTGATAATGGGAAATTCTGTTTATGACGTCACAAAGTATGTGTTAGCTTACTGTTGAGCGTTGTCTGACTGATAATGCTTTAAACCAGCTCTCAAGTTTGGGCTAAACGGAAATGATTGGTCGATAAAATGATTATTATTTGTTCGATAATTTAATTTTCAAAACTGGCGTAGTAATTTTCAAAAAAAACTGTCCTGATTTACAGACAAAAATACAACCAAAATAGTAAGAATCCATGGGTCGCGAAAGACCACAAAACAAAATTTTGGAAAGTATTTGGGTCGCGTCAAAAAAAGGTTCAATCACTGTATTACAAAGCCACCTTTCTAGTTGTATTCCAAGACTCTTTTTTCAAAAAGCTGAACAATTGATGTGCAATTTTAATGCAGAGTAGAGTGAGTGTCAATAATAAAAAGGACTTTTTTGTCTTTGTAGTTACCATTGCTATTCCAATTAGCAAAAGCTTTTGTTTCTCCTGATGGTTTTAATTTCAATGAATCTTCGGTGGCAATGGTACAAAGATCAAAGATTGCAGCCAAATCAATGGATACGCAAGAGTTTTTTAGTTTGGAAGATGCAGCACTCTTTCATGGGTCTTTGCAAAATGTGTCACTCAAATCTGAAAATGAGGATTATGAAGATGTAAATACAGGTGAAAGTGGCCACTTTCAGTCTGTTATCAGCACAACCGCTAACACAGGTGAGTTTGAAGTCAAATATATTCTGCTTCATGCATGCACAGTCATGTTGCTAGGCCGTCTTTTCAGTGATTAGGTATTAAGGCCTGTTCACACCGGATGTAGCGTAGAATCGAAGTTGAGCGAACCTTTTGCTATAATGGATTTCAATTGGACTGTTCACACCAGACGCAGCCTTCTCTCAGGTGTCGTGCATGTAGCGAAAAAGTTGGGCGAAGGTTCCTGTACAGTCGTAAAAATTGAAACTATGCTGACTTTTTCTTTGTCAGAAAAAAACAAACAGTTGGCTGTTTAAAAAATGTAAAATTAGTAGATTATTTTTTTAAATACAGACGAATCCGGATATCGCATCATTGATTTGCTAAGGGCATTTAATGCGATTAGCGGGATTATGCGATAATCTGGTTGCTATGTAAACAGTACACGCCGTTAACGTAAGTGCTCATTTTCACTTCCCCAGCTAAAACAAAGTTGCATTGACGCTCAACTATGGCAAATGAGCAGTATTTTCTCTCTTTTGTTGCCGAGAATTGAAAAAAAGACTCAAACTAGACTTATTACTCTCAGCGCAATACATGACGTCAAGCTTCCTAACTGTCGAGGCTATGGTGCAATCGCCCAAGTGTGTTTAAGAAACAGTAAAAACGCACACACACTCTTTAATTGGCACACACGCCACAGTTCCCTTGATTTGTGCTTTCTCTTGCAGTCAGGTTTATTATGGGTCCCCTTCCCTGCTTTTGTCTACATTCTTTTTTTCCGTCTAACGCAGATTTGTTCCCATGTTTTGGTCAAAAAAGAATGGTTTAAACTTTTTCAAATTTACACACATTATAGATATTGGTCTAAAGAGGGTCCATGCGAATTTTGACCCCGTTTGATCGCTCAGTTCACCCACAGCCCCCCAAATGTGAATTTTTTAAAACAGCTATACTTGCTAAAGGAGATGATTCTGGAGTTTCATACTTTTTTGATTGGTACATTGCAGCGTATTTTAAAGTATTTCGTAACTTGAAGTTGTATATATCCATTTTCAGCCCTTTACCCCCAAATATTTGTTTGTTTGTTCACATGTTAGAGAGGTCAGAAATACAAGACTTAACCTGCTGAAATTTTAAACAGCTGTGGATAGGGTGCTCCTTGTTGGCTGTTACAAATTTCAGTGCAATCGGCTCAGTAATTACTCCTCGCGCATAACTGGACGTGCTATCAGGCAGTATTTTTGCGCTGTGCAATTGAGATATGTTTGTAAATCATTTAAAAACGTTAGTAATGCAATTGTTGTATCAGGCAGTTTTGCATCTTATGGTGGTTAACGACAGGTCCCTCCTGCTGTGATCAGCGCCATATCTTTATCTAACAACATTCACACGCCATGAGACAATGATTGCTGACGGAAATGAAACCGTGAAAATTCGACGCTGACCTCTGTTGTCTGGAGCTTTGCATTGACCCCAAATTCTTACCTACCATATGCATGCGCCATTCATCCTTTTGCGAATTCAAAATATATGCATGTGTGTGGACACATTGGTTTTCCTTGCAAAAACGATTATGTTATAACAGGTCACAAAAATATTGGTACCATACTTAATGAATCCATCAAATATATATCGCTTACAATTATCGATGGTGCATAAATATGGCACAGTTTCTGTAAAATGGAATATGTAGGAAAACCACTAGTTCAGTTTAACAATGATTGTGCCCTATTTTTACTGTTACCAAATCGCATATGCATATGTGTGAGGACCCATTTAATTATGCTTGCAGAAACAATTATGTTATAAAATGCCAGGAAAAAGATATATATCCATTACAAATATAGTAAATGGTATATGTGATACATTAACAACCTTTTCGCTACGACTGCCGCATTGCAAATCCTTATTTCACCAACAGCCGCCAATTGTCTGCTGGTTTTTGTTTTTAAAATTGTTTGAAATTGATGTAAAGAAAAAGGTTTATATCATATATATATACCATCTATTGACGCCCCAAAAGCCCAGATTAATTTCCAACTTGATGCACAGATTGAGCTGCACAATGTGAAGATTAGTTTTAATTGTTTATTACGTCATAATCTCTATTGTGAGGCATTTCATACCTGTTTTTTCGCATTGTTTGCACACAAAAGGCCTACAAAAAGTCTGACGCATATGGCTGCTAGCCTGGTAATACTCTTTTCAGTAACACAAGATCTGTTTAGGGCAGTTTGAAAATCAAAAGTTTTGGCAAAGGAGTTTTAATTACTATCGTTACTATTCATAACATATGAATTTGTATTTATAAATTAAATTTCGGTAAATGTGTGTTTAAATAATAGGTTTCACTTTGAAAAGTAAGAAAAAATTAGTATAATTAGATAAAAATCAGACAAAATATTACAATTGTTATTGACTGTTCGTGGGGCGCATTTGAGGGCTTCCTGGGCCGAATGTGGCCCGCGGGCCGCGAGTTTGACAGGCCTGATCTAGAGTGATTACTTGAGATCATTTCACGTTGAGATCATCACTGGTTAATTGCATGCGAATTTCCAGTTTATTCGATAAACCGGTATACAATTAACCGGATAGGTTTCTTAACAAACGATGGGTGACAGTTTGGGATTTTTAATTGCGATGCAACTAATCGGATTATGTGATTGACCGGTATGCGAGTAACAAGATCCTTGTGTAGATAAAAATTAAGCTTGAATTTGAAGCAGGTGTTTTGAAACAAATTGCAGTCAATTTAAAAAATATATCTGTACATTTAAATAATGAATGTATAGTCACTATAGTGAACTAAGATGTGTATGTGAGCAGACCTGCAGTTAAAAGAAAAGTTATGTGTGATATATAGTCATGAAAACTTATGTTTTGTCTAGCAGGTACAATTAAGACATCTATTCTAATATATAACCAGGTATTTTGTCAATACAAAACTTTTTAATTAAGAAAAATTAGTTTTAATGTGTGTAAATTAAGCTGTAAATTTCTGGTTCCTGGATGACCATGGATTTGTATGTCTAGCTTGATTGGATTTACCATATTTAGGTAGGTTTGTATTTGTGCAGTAACATGTTTCATATATATCACTATCAGTATCACTAATCAGTATAACTTTTGTCATGTTTTAAAATATTGGCATTAGTATACCGTTTGCCTTGTCATTCACATGTTATTTTCTCAATTGGTAAATTTTGTAGCCTAATTTTGTATGTTATGTGCAGTAAGAGAAAATAATATGTAAAACGTAGTTTTTTTAATATGTATAAATACTATACCACTATAACCTTTTACACCATAATATTCTTCAAAACTAGAGTGTTGTTATTTAGATGTAACTCAAGATCCTGATGAAGTGTCATTTTATGAACAAGGATGGTGAAACTAAGTCTACATCAAGGCACATGTTTTGAAGTGTACTGGCTTTAAATTGAAACATAAGAACACTACTGTGCCAATAAAAGACAATAAATTATGCAGTATTTTAAATGGTTTTTTGTTAGTTTTGATCCCAATAAAATGTTTCTGGCTATAGAATTTTTTTCCATGTTTTAAATAAAAAGTTACCATGAAGTTTTGCATAAAAAAGGCAGGTATTTCAACAAGAACAGGACAGAAATTTTACTTAAAAAAAGTAGTTGGTTCTGGTAACATATGTTTAATAAGATATAAAATCGGAATATATAGCAAGATGTAGTAAAGAATAAATCACAAAACTTTTTCCTCATGCATTTTGGTGATTCAAACATCGTATTACTTTACATTTCCATTAAACATGTACAAGGAATGTAACGTCACAATGTCAATAAATTCAAACTGCAGTGAAATAAATGTTATTTAAGTTATTTATTGACAAATAAGCATTCAAACAGCCGTTCGCCCAACTTCGCTTCACTAAGCTACGTTGGGTGTGAACACCCCCTTCGCACAACTTTGCTACGCTACGTCCTGTGTGAACGGGCCTTTAACGGTTATTGTGCTGCAATACCATTAAGTTAAGATCTACATTTTTTTGTTCCCACGTTTTGGTCAAGAAAGAATGGTTCAAACTTTTTCCAATTTACACACATTATAGATATTGGTCAAAAGATGGTCCATGTGAATTTTGACCTCGTTTGACCCCTCGGTTCACCCACAGCCCCCCAAAACGTGAAAATTTTAAAACAGCTATACTTGCTAAAGCAGATGTTTCTGGAGTTTCATACTTTTTGATTGGTACATTGCAGCGTATTTTAAACTATTTTATAACTTGAAGTTGTATATATCCATGTTCACCCCTTTGCCCCCAAATATTTGTTTGTTTGTTCATATGTTAATGAGGCCAGAAATACAAGACTTAACCTGCTGAAATTTTTAACAGCTGTGGATAGGGTGCTCTTTGTTGGCTGGTAAAAATTTCAGTGCAATCGGCTCAGTTATAGTAAAAATATGTTTTTACATGCTGTCTTTTGTCATATTTGTGCTCGCTCAGTGCACAGCTGACACAATGGGAGTGATTGACGATAGTGGCACATGGAAAAAATGCCTCTGCTTCACGCATGAACGCAGTCGTCACTTGACCATTTTCTCACTGGCTGGAATTAAAGATGATATGGTGTGAGTGATATTGCGCTGTATACGTTAACGCTGCAGGGTCACGGCAGGGACAGGCGATGCGTATGACGTCATGACCGTATTTGCCTGTCGCTCAGTGCACAACTGACGCAATGGGTGTGATTGATCATAGTGGCGCATAGAAAAAAATGCCTCTGCTTCACGCATATACGCAGTCGTTACGTGACCATTTTCTCAGTCAGATAGAAGTCTCAACTCTCAAGGGAGTAATTCACTTGTTTACGATTAAGGCGGGTGAATGCAGCGGGAGTGCTCAGCTTGACGTCCGGACCGATGTTTTATGAGGCAGTCGTGTCGGTGATTAGAAATCAGCTGTTTTTGCGCAGCTATGCTATGTCGTTTTATTAAGTTATCAAGCACATTTTAAGTTTTGGAAAATTGTGTTTAAAGACTGACCTTGAACGACAATATCAAAGTCAAAGCATGAGATTAAATTGAAAGTATTTTTCCTGTTCCTATTTACTGTTTTTTTGTAATTATATGACAATAATGATGCAAAAACAATACGGACAAAACTTTTTGGGTTAAGGCTAAAGTTGGTTAAGCTTGTCCTTAAGAATCTAAAAATAACCAGGATGTTTGTTTACCATAAATCCCCACAAACGCGCATGTGGGGACCCATTCGTTTTTGCTTGCAAAAACAATCATATGTGTAGGTCAAATGATGTGTATAGTAAATTGGTAAATATCTAACAGTGATTGTGCCCTATTTTTACTGTTACCAAATCGCATATGCATATGTGTGGGGACCCATTAGATTATGCTTGCAGAAACAATTAGGTTATAAAGTGCCAGGAAAAAGATAGGGACCCAATGAAATGTAGGTGCAAAATATATTTCCATTATAAATATAGAAAAGGAATATGTGATACATCATTAAATATGATGTAGTATATATAACCCGGCAATATATAGGAAAACCACTATTCTAGTTTTAGTAGATTTCGTATCCCTGAAAACATCGTTAATCAGTGGCAAGTTTTTTGTTGTTGTAGGTCTGTCAACTTCATTTGCAACCAACAAAGTAAAATATGGAAGTGCTATGATATTTACAAATCGACAACTTGCACCTGACTCTATTTCTTTCCACTGTGACATGAAAATTAGTTTGCTGGTGTTACATGTATTGCACAAGGACCCAAATTTTAGGTCTGGTGATGACAAGTCTATAATTGAGGATGTGCCAAACTTTGCTGATTTGGCCAACTTTCATTTTACCGCTATTTCCAACCTACTAAATGTGCAAAACGACATTATGCAATCCCAACAAGAGTTATCTCAATCTTGTCATAAGTATACTCATTTAAGACTCCTAGCAGGACCAATCTATGTGGATTTGCAAAAGTCATTCAACGCTTTATTTAACACAACAAAAGCTGCTGCAGGAGTAGGCGATTTGTTGATCCAGGAATGTTTTAAACCAAAAGCTTCTGTAACAAATGTGGTTGGTTGTCATAAATGGTTACTGACAGACCTGATTCGATTTGGAAATGATCAAAATGTTACCTCATCTGATCATTTAATTGCAAATGTAAACCTGGTGGAAAGTGAAGAGTCAAGTGATACAACAATCGAGTTAAATATTCCAGGTATGTAATACTGTTCAGTAAACTTTATAATAAAAGTATGTGTTAATGTGCATTGGTACAAAAACATAGGTAACACTATTGTTACACAGACAAAACTGTTAAATTATGGGGCCCCTTCCATGAAGGGTCACATATTGTTTTTGTCCGTATTTATTTTTCCTTTTTTTGTGTGTGACGCGTTTGGTCAAGAAAGAGTGCTTCAATTTTTTTCAAATTTAGACAAATGTTACATATTAATCCAAATTTGATCCTCCTAAAGTTTGACCCCGAATGACCCAGTGGTTTACCCACAGGCCCCCAAAACGTAAAATTGTTAAAACGACTGTACTGACTAAAGTACATCATTAAGGAGTTTTATGCTTTGTTGTTTGGTGCAATGTACGGTATTTTAAAGAATTTTGTACCTTAAAATAATATTTACCCCTTAAACCCCAAAATATTCGTTTCTGTCTAATGCTGGTTTGTTAAACGCGTTTGGTCAAGAAAGAGTGCTTTAAATTTATTCAAATTTGCACAGATGTTAGTTATTAATCCAGATGTGATCCTTCTCAAGTTTGACCCCGAACGATCCATTGTTTCATCCACATGCCCCCAAAACGATTTTTTTAAACTGCTGTACTGACTAAAGTACATAATCTGAGAGTTTCATGCTTTGTTGGTTGGTGCAATGTAAGGTAACACAGCGGCAGAGCGGGAGTGTCTAACAGCGGCAGAGCGGGAGTGCTCAGCTTGACGTCCGGACAGACGTTTTACAAGACAGTCGTTTGGGTGATTAGAAACCAGCTGTTTTTTTGTGCAGCAAAGCTGTTATATTGAGTTATCACGCGCATTTTCAGTTTTGGCTAAGGTTTTACACCTAAGACGTAATTTAAACTCGATAAACGTACTTCGGTTTCGTTTAGGCTATGTTAGGCAAAACGTCGTTGATCAACTTAAATATGAAAAAATAAACTTAACTTTTTCGAATGCCGCGATAAATGGTCTTTAAATTCTCGTTGTCAGCTTGGCCGTCGCATAACCACGGGTCACTAAAGGTCAACTTGTAGGCATTACAACACAGTTAAGAATTAAGTTTAAAGAGCTCTTCTGGCAAATGTGACATGAAGACGACCTGTATAGGATGTCGAAACGTCGAAATAAAATCACATTTGCCTCTTTAAACTTGATACTATGTCTGGCAGCAATAGCTTATATACAGTTAAGAATTTTTCGTTATAACATATCTTCTTTATTTTTGAAAAACAGTGTCAAAAGGTCATTAAACGGTCGTTTTTGTGAAACAAAGTTAAGTGAAAAACCGTTCAGCCTAATTTATACATGACTGAAGTACTGAAGTGAAGAATTTTTGTAATTATATGACAATAATGATGCAAAAAGAATACGGACTAAAACTTTTAAAGTTAAGTTAATGCTTTGTGAAAAATTTGTCCTTAAGAATCTAAAAATAACCGCAACATAGGTTTACCGTAAATCCGCATAAACATGCGTGTGGGGACCCATTAGTTTTTGCTTGCAAAAACAATCATATGTGTAGATAAAATTGTGTATAGTATAGTAAATTGGTAAATATTGTATGGAATATATAAAATTGAAGTATATCAGAAAGCCACTTTTATTTTATGACAGGGGTCACCAAACTTTTTTCACTGCGGGCCGGATCAGTGCTAATAATGATTCGCACGGGCCGCATAGTTTAGATGCCCTAGCGCCGCCTTTCCAAACTTAGCCCGTGAGGCTATTTTTATAGGTGCGCCAAGATATGGTCTACAATCCCATTGAAAAACTGGTGATACGACTGTTAAACTGTATAGTTAGTCTCATCTCACGAGCAATTCTTGTATATAAGTGACAAAAGAAGGCAATTGTTTGCGCACAAATAACTCTTATAATCTCGTCTGTGACGTAACAAAACTGCCTTTGGGTCAATCCTGGGCGTTATAATCCTATGAAACTAGTTAATATCAATTCTGAATATCCCGACAGGAAAACTTTTGTAAGGAGTAGATTAACTTTTAATGTTACAAAGTTATCAATACAATTTGGCAACCCAATAAATGTGGTCGCGGGCCGGATGAAATGAGTTTGGTGACCCCTGTTTTATGACAATGATGGTGCAAAAAAAATATGGACAAAACTTTTTTAAAGTTGGGTTAATGCTTTCTTGACAATTTGTCCTTAAGAATCTAAAAAATCGCCGCAACATTTATTTACCGTAAATCCGCACAAACACGCATGTGGGGACCCATTCATTTTTGTTTACAAAAACAATCATATGTGTAGATCAAATCAGAAAGCCACCTTTCTAGTTATTGATACATATACTCCAGAAACAAAATGTAAGTTATATGCAAAGTAGGAAACCGTTATTGTTGAACGCTAAGTACTGCATGCTATTGAAAAACTTGTCAAAAGGTCAATAAACGATGGTTTGGCGACTGCATGGCGATAGGCACTTTCATCTATAGTAGGTAATACCAACAATGCTCAAGTTTTTTGGAAATAAACTTGTTAACAGAAAGATTAGCAATGCTCAACACTCAACAATAATCCACTAAACCAAAAAATTGTTTTTTTAACCAAGAAATCGGTTAAAGTCGTTCCGTTTTTCAGAATTATTTTCAAATGACATGTGAAAATTTATAAATCACCTCAATTAGATGACTTTCCAGATGAAGCAGATTCCATTTAATGACTTTTTATCTTGACAAATATAGTCAAGGTTCGGGATAAACTAAACCGTCACTGTCTTGCAATTCATCGTCTTTGTCTGTAATTGGGTACTGTGTGAACTGATTTTTTTCCCCCGTAAAATATTTTTATGTCAACAGAATCCAATATTGAGGTTGATCTGAGCATTGTCAACAGACTTTCTCATCTATTAAATATTATGGATGAATTGTTACAAGCACAATCACCCAAACACAATGTAAACCGAGATCCACAGTTTTTTGATGTCAAGGCCCAGCAAGCTTTGTTTCAACATGTCATCGCAGATACTAATCAAAACTGCATCAAAACAGTGGGCATAACAGTTTTGACATCAAAGTTACAAGTAAGCAAATAAAATTTTAGACAATGTAGTACGTTCATTATGTGTCCCTTTCCATGAAGGGGACACATATTGTTTTTGTTTATATTTTGTTTTTCTATTTTCTGTCTAACGTTGATTTGTAAAGCTTGTTTGGTCAAGAAAGAGTGATTTCAATTTATTAAAATTTACAGAGATGTTAGCTATTGATCCAAATTTGATCCTTTTGAAGTTTGACTCTGAATGACCCAGCGGTTCACACACAGGCCCCCAAAACGTAAAATTTTTGAAACATCTGCACTTACTAACATACATAATCTAGGAGTTTCATGCTTTTTTGGTTGGTACAATATAAGGTATTCTAAATTTTTTTTCTATATTTATTGGATTTACCCATTTTTAAACCGCAAAATAATCAGTTTGGATTTTAGGCCAGAAATACAAGTCCAAGTGTGCTGATTTTAAACTTTTAAATTTTTTTAAACAATTGTTTGCAGTAGGGTACTCGTTTAGTACTTAAAATTTTGCCTTAATCGGCCAAATGGTTACCTTTACAGCCCATAATATGTGTTCAGTGTCAATTTTATAGAAGTCCCAAGGGAATAACTCACTGGTTTATGATTAAGGTGGTTTAATACAAAGCGGGAGGACTCAGATTGTTGTCGGACAGACGTTTTACAATCCAAAAAACTTCATTATGGGTCCTCTTCCCTGAAGGGGACACATATTGTTTTTGTCTATATTTTTTTCTTTCTAACGCGGATTTGTTCCCACGTTTTGGTCAAGAAGGAATAGTTCAAACTTTTTCAAATGAACACACATTACAGATGTTGGTCAAAAGATGGTCCATGTGAATGTTGACCCCGTTTGATCCCTTGGTTCACCCACAGCCCCCCAAAACGTTAAATTTTTAACGCGGATTTGTTCCCACGTTTTGATCAAGAAAGAATGGTTCAAACTTTTTTTATATTTACACACATTATAGATATTGGTCTAAAGATGGTCCATGTGAATTTTGACCCCGTTTGATCCCTCTGTTCACCCACACCCCCCCAAAACGTTAAATTTTTAACGCAGATTTGTTCCCACGTTTTGATCAAGAAAGAATGCTTCAAACTTTTTTATATTTACACACATTATAGATATTGGTCTAAAGATGGTCCATGTGAATCATGACCCCGTTTGATCCCTCGGTTCACCCACAGCCCCCCAAAGCGTGAATTTTTTTAAACGGCTATACTTGCTAAAGGAGATGATTCTGGAGTTTAATACTTTTTGATTGGTACATTGCAGCATATTTTAAACTATTTTGTAACTTGAAGTTGTATATATCCATTTTCACCCCTTTACCCCCAAATATTTGTTTGTTTGTTCACATGTTAATGAGGTCAGAAATAAAAGACTCAACCTGCTGAAATTTTTAACAGCTGTGGATAGGGTGCTCCTTGTTGGCTGTTACAAATTTCAGTGCAATCGGCTCAGTAATAGTAAAAATATGTTTTTACATGCTGTCTTTTGTCAAATTTGTGCTCGCTCAGTGCACAGCTGACGCAATGGGAGTGATTGACGATAGTGGCGTATGGAAAAAATGCCTCTGCTTCACGCATGAACGCAGTCGTCACTTGACCATTTTCTCACTGGTTGGAATTAAGATGATACGATGTTAGTGATATTGCGCTGTAAATGTTAACGCTGCGGGGTCACGGCAGGGACAGGCGATGTGTATGACGTCATGACCATATTTGCCTGTCCCTCAGTGCACAGCTGACGCAATGGGAGTGATTAACGATAGTGGCGCATGGAAAAAATGCCTCTGCTTCACACATGAACGCAGTCGTCACTTGACCATTTTCTCACTGGTTGGAATTAAGAAGTTACGATGTTAGTTTTATTGCGCTGTAAACGTTAATGTAGTTCAACTTATTCATGTTTCGAAACGCAGAGCGACAGCGCAGCACGATTTGTTACACCTGTGTAACGTGACTTCTCAAACTGAAAGCATTAATAAAACTGTTTCAGATCAGGTTTTGGATGTAAAAAGCCCAGCTAAGCAATCGTATTGTTGGTATGTAGAAACTTAACAGCGCCTGGGAACGCTATGTGCGGATTAAGAATCATAATTCAACAAACAAAGGGCTGTGACTGTTACAAAACAAAAGTTTGTAAAGATTTCTTTAATACGTCAAATGTCATCTGTGCAATTCAAATTCTTACCTAGCATATGCATGCGCCATTCATCCTGTTACGAATTCAAAATATATGTGTGTGTGGGGACCCATTGGTTTTTGCTTGAAAAAACAATTATGTTATAACAGGCCACAAAAGTATTGGTACCATACTGAATGTATTCATCAAATATATATCCTTTACAATTATCATGAATGGTGCGTAAATATGGCACAGTTTCTGTAAAATGGAATATATAGGAAAACCACCATTCCAGTTTAACAATGATTGTGCCCTATTTTTACTGTTACCAAACCGCATATGCACATGTGTGGGGACCCATCAGATTATGCTTGCAGAAACAACTATAGTGCAAAGTGCCAGGAAAAAGATCGGGACCCAATGAAATGTAAGTGCCAAATATATATCCACTATAAATAGTGTAAATGATATATGTGAAACATCGTTAAACATGATGTAGTATATATAAACTGCCAATATATAGGAAAACCACTATTCTAGTTCCAAGAACTATTTAACTGGATAATGCGATAATCCGGTTGCTATGTAAACAGTACACGTCGTTACCAAAAGTGCTTATTTTCACTTCCCCAGCTAAAACAAAGTTGCAGTGCTGCTCAACTATGCCAACGGAGCAGTATTTTCTCTCTTTTGTTGCCGATAATTGAAAAAAAGTTCTCTCAAGTCAAAACTAGATTTATAACTCTCAGTGCAATGCATGACGTCATGCTTCCTAACTGTCGTGGCTATGGTGCAACCGCCTAAGTGTGTTGAAGAAACAGTAGAAACGCACACACACTCTTAATTGGCGCACACGCCACAGTTCGCTTGATTTGTGCTTTCTCTTGCAGTCAGGTTTATTTGAAAAGATATGTCACATCGCATCGTAGCCAAGGGGCCCAACATTTAAATTTGGGAACTTCCCTATGAAGACGATTTATGACGTTTTAGTCTTGTTTTGGGTAGTTTCCCTTATAAATGTGCCAGGCCTCTAGCTTAATATACATGTAAAATGGCCTGTTGTTTCTAACCTATTTCGTTTTCTAGTTCAAACCAACGCGTTAAGCGGCAAAGTGCTAGGTGCATATTTGTAAGCAAATCCAAACCCGAAAGTACACGACCGAATCCTAGTTAAACTTACAACTTTGGCACATTCTACAGCACAATGGCGCTAAGGCGAGCTGCAGCAGTTTCTTTTATAACCCGTTATCCAATTGACACAAAGAATAATTGAATTTAGCAAAACTTTAAAGACTCAGATTGTGGCACTACTTTCTAGCTTACTCAGCAAAACTGGACTAGCGTGACTGTCACGTGATCAACGTGTGATCGTTGCTTCAAAAATTTAAAGCAGCAACAAATACTAGAGGAATAAATACTTTCTTAATCGGTGTTCTACCTGATAAGTTGCGCAAGGTTACGAATAGAAGACATAAAATATGGCAATCATTGGCATGTTACCAATTACGTGAATCTAAACAACATAGTGTGATTACTAGCGGTCTAACATTTTTTACAACCATTACGTGTTTGGCGGGTCATGAACAATACAACAGAAAACATTTTTAAACAGTTGTTTTACATTTAACATTGTTTAAATTTCAATACAGTTTAACACTTCGAATTTGGTGCAGTTCGCAGTTAGTAAGAAATTACAATCAGCATCCTTGCTGGAACACCAGTTTCATAATTTTAAACGCTGCACTATTGGCGATTAGATAAGCCAATCAATGTGCACGGCTGTGAGATAACGACTCCTTGTTATCGCACAGCGGTACACTGAACGCCGATTTAATCTCCTAATAACTTTTCCAAAATATTTTATGGTCGAGACGTGTCATTTTCAACGTTGAAATTAGTTGCATTATTTGGTGTAGAATGCAAACATGCATCTACCCGTACATATTTTTCCCGTACATTACCTCCGGAGGATTTTACTATCATATCGTAATTTTTTATTCGAAAAACTCGGTTTGTTCGACTTTCACATCGAGCTCATCAATCCGGTTAATCGCATATTTCGTTGAAAATCGATGCTAATATCCGGTTTATGCGATTAACCGGACGATTTTCCTAACAAACAATGGGCAATGGTTTGGGATTTTTAATTGTGATGCACTTCGTTTGTATAGGAAAACCACTATTCTAGTTTTTGGTCAATTTGTTTATTTAGACCAGGGTGTGCAACATTTTTCGTCAGTGGGCCATATAACCTATTTCGGACCTCAAGCGAGGGCCACATAACTTTTTCATTCATGTGCACAATAAATTCAATTCTTTCAAAAGCATCTATAAATTTATTTCCTACAACCTACAGAGTTTAAGCGCAACACTGGCTTTCGCAAAAAAATAATTGTTTACTAGCCAAAGGGAATTGTTACATCACATTCGGTGAAGTAGGCTACTTGTTGTAACTGCTGTATGATCCACCGGTTGGAAAACGTTGATTTAGCTTATAATTGTTACGTATAGTATAGCAACTTAGGAGATTTACCAAAAAACTATTGAAAAATTTTGCTAAATTTTCAGAATTGCATTTTTTTAAATCAGTTTGTTGGTGGGGGCCACACTAAACACTGTGGCCCGCGGGCCGTATGTTGCACGCCCTTGATTTAGACCGAACCGTATGACATTATTATCCCACAACTGGCATTGCTGACTTGTCAAACTGCATTTTTTACACCTCATCAATGTTTTGAGGGCATAATTTTTTGGTCTTTGTTTGTAAGTTGTTTTAAACTATATTAACGTTGTTTTGCTTCTTTGCCAGATCTTGATTTTTAATCTTTAAGTTTTTTGGAACTTTTTACTAAGTGTTGCAAAAAGTGATTGTTGGTATGTGTCAGTGTAAAAATCATCAGTTATTACAACAGGATCGCAATATACACAATAATTGCTAACAATTTGCAGGACTCGCTGACAAACAGTTATGGGTTTGACGTGATAATGTTTTTCAAAAGCAAAATGTTTCCTGATTTTCATTAGATTGGACCAATTTTCCAAAAAAAACGAGACAAACAAACCAAAATATCTATGGTAGCGCCACTATGCTTTAAAACCCATTTGTGTTTGCTTGCAAACATTGATGGTAGCTTGTCAAACATTGTATTGTTAGATGCTAAATAGGACATAGAATATACAAAAGGCAATAAATAACATAGCCATCATTCTGGTTTCTTTTTAGGTTGTGGTTTCCTTTCCCATTCCGGATTTACGATCTGACGTTCAAACTGATTGGTTTTCATCTGTACATCTAAGACCAGATAAACTGCACCTAAACACTAGTCACCTGAAGTTTTCTACAAATATTAATGGTAAGCAACCAAAAATAAGTGTAGAATCCTAAATAAAATGGGCAACATTTAAGAAAGTGATATCTTATGTGTAGAGTTTACAAGTTGCACCATGGAAACAATAGATTTCCAC
This sequence comes from Phallusia mammillata, assembly GCF_965637545.1. Classification (NCBI taxonomy): domain Eukaryota; kingdom Metazoa; phylum Chordata; class Ascidiacea; order Phlebobranchia; family Ascidiidae; genus Phallusia; species Phallusia mammillata. Next base: position 12,224,726 of record NC_137257.1, read on the forward strand.
TTTGAAATGAATCAGATCCTGATTTCCTATTCAGATGACACTATGAAGTAAGATGAATAACAAATATATTTCGCTTATGAAAGCGACTCCAGCAGCTTATTCAAATAGACTGTAACTGATTTTATAATCTGGAAATGAACGTTTCAAACTATTTTTATATTGTATGAAAGATGGAAATGGTTACAAGAATGGTAATAGGATAGCGAATGATTTCCACAATCAATTTACGAGGATTTAATAGCTGCTTTTATGTTCTTGTGTAGGTCACCGTTACCATTTCTAAAAGCTTCCACAAGTGAAGGCAACTTACATCAACCACACATACATGTATGTTTTTTACTAATTTATAATATCTTCACATAGGTGCAAAGTACACAGTGGCTGAATAGTGCAGCCATTTCTGGCATTTTAAATGGATTTTTTTGGACCATATAAGTGATTTAGTGCAACAGCTTAAAATTTAAATCATTATGACAGTTTTTGTCTTCAATTAAACCTCTTGCCACAATGAACAAGTCGAATTGCTCAGACCAGCCATACTCAACCAGTGGGCCATGGCCCACCGAAGCATTTTGAGGTGGGCCACAGACCAATTAAAAAGTTTTTTTAAAGAATTTACTTTCTTTTGTGTCACTATACTCAATTTTACAAGAGTAATGGGAGGAACTGAAAAGGGATGTAAATTTATTTGATTTAATCTATTTACGGCATAAAGTTAGTTCGAGTGTCTGCAACGCTTTATGATGTAATAAACTACTTGGTGATTACAATAAAGCCAGATAATAGCTGCATATCAACTGTCCAATTACTCGGTCATGACTGAAAGTGCTTGATTAAAAGAAGGGAAAGTACTGTTTTATGAATAAACAATTAATCTGTTTAAAATACGTTCTGCATTTTTTTTTGTTCTCAGCCCAATTTTTGGGTTTTTTTTCTTCCATAAAAATTTACTGTGCTACAGATTTTTGTGCAACGCAGATGGGCACAAAAGAAAAAAAGGTTAAGACCCACTGGCTTATACAGACACAACAGATGAGAAGTTATTACTTTGTATATAATGTGAAAAACAAAAATGTTAACTAGATTTTTTTGGCCTTAGTTTCATACAATACAACTATGTTGCCATACCTTTAATTACCACATTGTTACAAAGCATCATTTTATAGCCAAATTAAAAAAAAAATGTATCCAACTCTGACTCCTATAGTACAAAAATAAAATTGGTACATTTTTTAAACAATGTCCGAATTAGCTGAAATTTGGACAGCCTGTAGAGTTTGACATTTGTATGTGTCAATTGTTGTGTTAAACCCTGTCACCCTAATATTTACCCCACTAGCCCCCGAAAGTGTGTTAAGTATTTAAACAATGTCCGAACTAGCTGAAATTTGACACTTTGTTGAATTTGGCATTAAAAGGTGACAATTAATTTGTGTCAGCCTGTAACTCCACTATTTACACCGCTAGCCCCCTAAAATGGGTGAATTTTTAACACAATGTCCAAATTGAAAGAGATTTAGATAGCTTGCAGGGTTTGCCATTTATAGCTGTCGATTGTTGTGTTTCACCCTGTAGCCCCAATATTTACCCCACTAGCCCCCTAAAATGGGTGATTTTTCTAAACAATGTCCGAATTAGCTAAAATTTGGATAGCCTGTAGAGTTCTCCATATTGTAGGTGTCAATTATTATGTTTCACCCTGTTGCCCCAATATTTACTCTGCTAGCACCCTTAAAATAGGTAATTATGGGTCCCCTTCCCTTAAGGGGACACATATTGATTTTACTTTTCTCCCTTTTTTCCTCTGAAAGTTTGTCCATGCATTTTTTGGATAAAATGTTTGATGGATTTGGATGAAACTTTTACAGATGGTAGATATAGTCATGTAGATTTGCCATTTGTTTTGTTTGACTCGATAGCCCCACAAAATGTGTAAATTTTTAAACATTGTCCGAATTGAATTAAATATGGACAGTTTGATTATTTTACCATAATTAGGTGTTGATTGTTGTGTTTCATTCTGTAGCCCCAATATGTTTCCCACTAGCCCCCTAAAATGGGTAAATTTTTAAACAGTGTAAAAGTTGGAAGAAATTTGACCAGTTTGTTCATTTTGCCAGTTATAGGTGTATATTGTTGTGTTTCATTCTGTATTACCAATATTTACCCCACAACCCTGTAAAATGAGCATTTTTATGGGTCCCCTTTCCTGAAGCTCTTTCTTTTTTCTGTCTAACGCTCGTTTGTAACGCTCGTTTGGTCAAGAAAGATTGCTTCAATTTTTTTCTAATTTACACATGTTAGTTAATAGTAGGAATTTGATCCTCCTGAAGTTTGAACGTGATTGACCCAGCGGTTCACCCACAGGCCCTAAAACATAATTTTTTTAAACGCTGGCTTGTAACGCTCGTTTGGTCAAGAAAGAGTGCTTCAAATTTATTCAAATTTGGACATATGTTAGTTATTATGGGTCCCCTTCCCTGAAGGGGACACATATTGTTTTTGTCTATATTTTTTTTTCTTTTTTTCCATCTAACGCGGATTTGTTCCCACGTTTTGGTCAAGAAAGAATGGTTCAAACTTTTTCAAATTTACACACATTATAGATATTGGTCTAAGGATGACCCCATTTCATCCCTCAGTTCAACCACAGCCCCCAAAACATGAAATTTTTGAAATGGCTATACTTGCTAAAGCAGATGCTTCTGGAGTTTCATACTTTTTTAAATGTTACACTGCAGCATATTTTAAAGTATTTTGTAACTTGAAGTTGTATATATCCATTTTTACCCCTTTACCCCCAAATATTTGTTTGTTTGTTCACATGTTAATGAGATCAGAAATACAAGACTTAACCTGCTAAAATTTTAAACAGCTGTGGATGGGGTGCTCCTTGTTGGCTGTTAAATTTTAGTGCAATCGGCTCAGTAATTACTCTTACAGCCCCAAATATGTTTTTACATGCTGTCTTTTGTCAAATTTGTGCTCGCTCAGTGCACAGCTGACGCAATGAGAGTGATTGACGATAGTGGCGCATGGAAAAATGCCCCCGGTTGATGCATGAACGCAGTCCTCACTTGACCATTTTCTCACTGGTTGGAATTAAGACGTTATGATGTTAGTTATATTGCGCTGTAAATGTTAATGTAGGTCAACTTATTTGTGTTTCGAAACGCAGAGCGACAACGCAGCACGATTTGTTACACCTGTGTAATGTGACTTCTCAAACTGAAAGCGTTAATAAAACTGGTTCATAACAGGTTTTGGACATAAAAAGCCCAGCTAAGCAGTCGTTTTGTTGGTATGTAGAAACTTAACGGCGCCTGGGAACGCTATGTGCGGATTAAAAATCCTAATTCAACAAACAAAGGGCTATTAGGAAAAAAAATGTTGAAACGTTGTTAAAAGTTTAAATAATTGGACTCATCCATTTTCCACCTCGTGAAAACAACTCGCAACTCCATGTCAAAAAAGCCCAATTGGGCGCGAAAAGCGCAAACCTGGCCACTGAAAAGCGAATATCTCTGCCTCGTGCATAACTGGACATGCTATCAGGCAGTCTTTTTACACTGTGCAATTAATTGTTGTATCACACAGTTTTGTGTCTTATGGCGGTTAACGACAGGCCCCTCCTGTCACGATCGGCGGCATATCTTTATCTAATAACATTCGCACGCCTCGAGAAAATGATCGACGCTATTATCGCATAATCCGGTTAAATCGACGCTACTATCGCATAACCCGGATTATCGGATAATCCGGTTAATAGCATCAAATGTCCTTGGCAAATCGATGATGCGATTAACCAGATTCGTCTGTATGCTAAAGAATTTTACAACTTTTGAATCTTCTGGTGGATTTTAAGGCTATATCACTCTGGTCCCAGGGGAGTGATTCACTGATTGACAGCTCAATGCTCAACTGGTAATAAACAAGCTTGCTTTGCAGAATACAATTGTATGCTTTTTTGTTGGTCAGAATTAGTTTATACTTGTGCGTTAAATACATTTTTTTAACTCAGTGTGTTGATCTTGATAGTTTGACTTTTATTGTTTTTGTGTTGTTCCGCCATATATTAACCTTTTTGCGTTTTGTGTCGAATCGTCAGCTTGTAACATACATTAACACAAAGCAACACATTGACAGAAATAAATCCGTGAAATTGTGGATAACCTCAGTTTTGTTTCACGCTATGTTTACAATGGAGATAGTGATTACACTGACAGAAATGAAACCGTGAAATTGTGGACAACCTTTTTTTTGTTTATGCGCTTTGTTTTCACCCAGATGCGAAAAAAAGAGTTTGTCATTTATAACTTACGATGCGATATGGTGCTCATTTATATAATTTCCTACACAAGCTTGCTTGGGTAGTTTAGAAGCAATGGCCGAAATAACGAAAAGTGCGGACTGAAACGAAAGTTTGTTTACCACAAATCTGTTATAGTTTGTATCCATATAGCATAATTATTTCTGCAGACTTGTTTATCACCCTGGTTAAACTCATAGCACCAAAACTTATAGTTTTTTTGGGAAAATGCATTATTTACAACTTTGCATGTGTGTGGATGTGGGAGACCCATGAGTTTTTGCCTGTAGATATAACTAAAGTTATAAAACACAGTGACTAATATTGGACTGATTGTATATATATTTATATATATATCTTAAGAAGATGGTCACAGTGTATGTACAATGGCAATATGTGCTAAGCCACCTTTCTTGTTTTTAAATAGTGTCCGGATTGGATGAAATTTGAATAGTTTGTTGACTTTGCCATTTAAGATGTTGATTATTGTGTTTCAGCCTGCAACTGTCTTTTAAAATAAGGCATACTTATGACAATGTCCAAATATATATTAATAAACCCTGAAATGCATTATTTACAACCTTGAGTGATTGGGGACCCATGAAGTTCTGAAAAAAGTCAAAAAATTGTCAAAATTTTTAGAATAGATCAAAAATTGTCAAAATTGTTTACAAAGTCAAATTTTTTTACAAAGTCAAAATTTTTTACAAAGTTAAAATTGTAAATGGCCTATTGTCTACTTATTGTGAATCATAAACCATCAAGTGAGTGAAATAATTAGGTTGATATGGCATGATGCTCAACACACCTCAAAACTTGCAAAATTTTGGTAGGTCCCAAGTCATTTTATGGCATCTGCAGGTTATGTGCAGCTCTTGCTATGGTTTTGCTTTAGATACTTCATGTATCTTTCGATTAGACAAATTTATTGAATAATTTTCGTTGTGTCTTAGCTGCAGTTTTTTGGCAGTGATTTTTAACTAGCTCATTTCCCTTTTCAGAATATAGACTAGGTCTGTGTTCAGATTTTTGTCCTTCTGTTAGACTTTTGCACATTCTTTTACTCTAGTAGATTAGCCTACAGCCATATTTAACTTTTTGTACAACAATGCGAAATTTCCCTACTTGAATTCTTCATAGGTCAAAATTTTGTCAAAACAAAAGTTTTTTAAAGTCAAAAATTGTCAAAATTTTCAATTTTTAGGTCAAAATTTTTCATTTTTTAGGTCAAAAAATAATCGCCCTAATAATAATGTTTTGAAATAGGTATATTGTGTATGTGCAATGGCAAAATGTGCTAAGTCACCCTTCTAGTTGTTAAATAGGACATAGACTATATACAGTCAAAGTATGTATAAAGCCACCTTTGTAGTTTTTCATCGGTATTGATTTGATCCTTTAACTCAGTGGTCACCAACTGATGGTCTGCGAGGAGTTTGTTACCAAGCTGTACTTTTTCAGGTTAAATGCTTTAAAACAATTTGCCCATGTATCCTAGGGATGATAAACTAACTTAGGCGTTTTCAGTGCTGACTATTTGAAGTTTTTTTGAAGGCTGGTCCATGATAAAATTTTCAGTTTTAAAAATGGTCTGTGGTACTAGTTGCCAACCTCTGCTTTAACTGACTAATTCGTAAACACAAAGTTTTGAACATTTGTTTGCAGATAAAAAGAAGTTCAAAGTACTCGAGTTGCAATTATGAAAATGTGACAAAAGCTGGCAACACTGATCATGTAAATAACATCAGACAAGACTTTGACTTTAAAAATAAAAACTTTGAAAAAGACAACTGTGATTCACTCCCGACACCTTTTTCCCAGCGTCGAGTAATATATAACAATGAGGAAGTTAAGCGGCCAGGTATGTAAGTTTGTGTTGTCACACAATTAATGTCTACAAAATCTGCTTTTGTAGGAAATCCAGACGAAATGCAACACTTTATTGAACACTGCACTCATACTTCACAGTTTGCTATTCATATTAAATTGCCAACTGTAGTGATAAACTTTCCATGCAAAAATGTATTTGAAAGTATCTACAACCGCCTATGCAATGACTTGGTTCTGTGGCAACCGACACACTTCCCCCCTGACAGTACTTCATATGGCAGTTTGAGCAACATGCAATTGCCCTTTTCGCAGCAAATTAATGCTGGTTCAAATGTGTTTTATTCATTTGACACACACAACAAGTAAGAATGTTATTTTTCCATTTTTTAAGGACTTTTTCAAATGAAAACTAACAATCTTGCTTTTGGTAACTTCTATGTTGATACGACAGTGCTGTTTGTTGTTTTTAGATACTGATTATGCCTAACAGTTAAGTGAAATATTTTATACAAAAAATATTTTTCTTAAACACTGGTGGATGACTTCAAAGTTTTTAGTCTGATATGTTTTTTTGTTATTTCAGGGATTCTCAGTTTGGATCCGGTGATGAAGATGATGAAACATCAACAAATCAGGAAGTTACTCATAAAATAGGCGGTCTAAAGAGTTTAGCAGCAGTAGTTGTTGACATTGGAAATGGGAATATTTTGATGAACTGTGTTTCTGACCATTCAAGGAGCTGTTTTATGTTTGAGGTAAACATGATTGATAAAGATAGGTTTATAATTTTAGCTGGTGGAAAGATATCTGCTTTTATTATTTCTAGAGCAGGGATGTCAAACATGCGGACCTCCAAGAGTTTTTGTGTGGCCCACAAAGTAACTTTTAGAAGTGATGTGTTTTACTCAGGTGAAATACCCTGTCACACCAGTGAGTTCACATGATACAATCACTGTCTATTGGTGGTATATGCAATGTTTTAATAGAATGATCAAAATAACCCATCTTTAGAATCTGCAATTGCGATTGTTGCATCATTGTATGCCATTTTTTTCATACAAAGCAATAAAGGACGGTTGGTTATTTTACTCTGCTACAGTGTATGTCTGTTTGTTATTGATTATATTGCTGTTTGGATCGACTGTGCTTTGTTGCTTTGTGTGAAAACAATGGGCTATTTTGATTATCCTATTTAAATGTTGCATATACCATTAAAAGAAAATTATTGTATAATGTCAACTTTCTGGTCTGAGAGGGTATTCCACCTGAGTAAAACACATAACTTCCAAAAGTTACTTCGCAGCTGCACAAAAACTCATGAAGGAATCTAGGTCTAAATATAAAAGTTGTTCAAAGTTATTTATTATTGTGGGCTGCATGTTCGGTTGTCGCCTGAACCTATTGAGTCATGTGTGTTGCTTCATTTGGTTAGATGATGGATCGTTTGCTTAACATTTCAGTCAAACTGGGGTATATTAATAATGAACAGTTATTTATATTTCCCAATGCCACTTCTTCTGCATAGCTTTGTATTGTGCTATGTGCAATGACAAAATATTTGCTCCAAAAACGCTAAATATTTTTAGAAATTACATTTTGCAGGTCAGTGGTGGCAAGTTTTGCTCTTGTTTGCAATACCATGGTGACAAAAACTTGGACTATATTTCATTTCATGCCAATGAGATCAACCTTTTCCAGAAGGTAAAAATAAAATAAGACAACTCACAAGCAAAAGTTGTTACCTGTTGCTCTTAGGTTTAGAAAACAATAAAGTTTGTGATACTATTGACAAACATATCTTGGTTGTGGTTTATTTCGCCAAATAATAAAGTTGGTGGTAAATGGGTAAATAGCATATAGATATAGAATATGTAAATTTTCAACATATAGATAAGCCACATTTTTGTCCACAAATTTTTGGTTTATTTTTTATGCTATTATTATATAGCTGGATAATACAACTCAAGGTCTTGATCCACCTATAGATGATAATCTATTTGAGTTACTTGTTGCTCCATCTACAGGTAGGATATTATCTTGTGGTTAACAGTACTTTTTATGGGTCCCCTTCATCTATTTGGACAGATGTTGGTTATTAACCCGAATTTAGTCCTCCTGAAGTTTGACCCGAATGACCCACGGGCCCCCGAAACGTAATTTTTTTTAAAATTACTGTACTGACAAAAGTACATGATGAAGAAGTTTCATGCTTTGTTGTTTGGTGCAATGTTTGATATTCTAAATAATTTTGGATTTACCCATTTTAACCCATTAAACCCCGAAATATTCGTTTGTGTCTAACGCTGGTTTGTTCAACATGTTTGGTCAAGAAAGAGTGCTTCAAATTTATTCAAATTTAGACACATGTTACCGTATATACTCGCCTATAGGTCACGCCACCGTATAGGTCGCACTATTAGATTTTTGTTAAAAAAGTGTAGTTTAGAGTTGACTCGCACATAAGTCGCACTGAAAATCTAGGGATTTAAAAGGCCCTTAGCCTAGCTTTTTTGCATAAATAACTGGTGCAATTGGTTGTTTTCTACCATTGAACTGCATTGCATTGAAACGGCAAAACTATGTTTTCTCAACAAAGCGGGAAAATCCAACGCAAGATGAGGTGACGCATGTGCGTGTGCGCTCATGAAACTGTCTCGCATTGGTATGTGCGTGCACGAGCGCATGCACCCGTATTCGATAGCACATTTCCACTAGAATTCGCGTCTATAACGCGCACCCTTAATTTTTTTATTGAAAATTAGTATGAAATTTTGCGCGTTATACTCGAATAAATACGTTATATCCACCCAATAAGCCGACCGGAAAACACGGTACTTGCAATAGCCGAAAACTTTGAATTTTGTTCCGACTTGGTGGCGATTTGCACTTATGTCGGGCGGATAGGTCGCACCTATATATTTTTTTAAAATATAAGGGAAAAAGTTGCGACCTATCCGCGAGTATATACGGTAGTTATTAATCCAAAATTGAATTGAAAAAATTTGAAACTTCTGTACTGACTAAAGAACATAATCTGAGAGTTTCATGCTTTGTTGGTGCAATATAAGGTATTCTAAAGAATTTTGTAATTTTTGATTGGATTTGGATTCACCCATATTTACCCCTTAAACCCCCAAATAATAAGTTTTAGTTTCAGGCCAGAAATACAAGCCCTAACGTGCTGAAATGTTAAGCAATTGTTTGCAGTGGTTATTATGGGTACCCTTTCCTGAAGGGGACACATTTTATTTTGTCCATATTTGTTTTCTTTTTTCTGTCTAACGCTGGCTTGTAACGCTCATTTGGTCAAGAAAGAGTGCTTCAAATTTGTTCAAATTTGGACAGATGTTAGTTATTAACCCGAATTTAGTCCTCCTGAAGTTTGACTCAGAATGACCCAAGGGCCCCCGAAACGTAAATTTTTTAAAATGGCTGTACTGACAAAAGTACATGATAAAGAAGTTTCATGCTTTGTTGTTTGGTGCAATGTTTGATATTCTAAATAATTTTGTACCTTTAAAATGGATTTTCCCATTTTAACCCATTAAACCCCGAAATATTCGTTTCTGTCTAACGCTGGTTTGTTCAACATGTTTGGTCACGGTATTGTTGAACACTAAGGACACTGCATGCTGTTAAAAACAGTGTCAAAAAGTCATTAAACGGTCGTTTTTGCGAAACAAGTTAAGTGAAAAACAAGTTGTTATGTATACCTGTGTAGCAAACAACTTTTTTATATAGTGTCTAATATAACACTTAAGGCTTTCTAGGAAAATTTGTGTTTAAAACCTGCTTGAACGACAATATCAAGGTCAAAGCAAGAGATTAAATTGAAAGTATTTTCCCCTATCTGTTTTCACCAATTTTTTGTAATTATATGACAATAATGATGCAAAAAGAATACGGAAAAGAACTTTTGAAGTTAAGTTAATGCTTTGTAAAAAATTTGTCCTTAAGAATCTAAAAATAACCGCAACATAGGTTTACCGTAAATCCGCATAAACACATGTGTGAGGACCCATTCGTTTTTGCTTGCAAAAACAATCATATATGTAGATAAAATTGTGCATAGTATAGTAAATTGGTAAATATCGTATAGAATATATAAAATGGAAGTATATCAGAAAGCCACTTTTCTAGTTTCAATTAACACCTATGGGTAAGTTTTGTAATTATACTTGTATATTTCATACTTGTATATTTCTATTGCAGGTAACAATAAAGAAGGAAACATGATAACTCTTGCTGTTAGGATTGAAGCTGAAGCTAAACAACCAGTTAAGCAGTACCTGTTGTCCTGTCTAGTAAGCCAGGCTTCAATGAAGCACATGTTTGCTCCCGCTGGACAAACCTGGTTTGAACAGGTGATGAATGCATTATTACAAAAACTGACTTCAACGTTTGTCAACTTCACTCATTATAGGTCCTCTTCCCTGAAGGGTTGATTGATGCATCGCAAAGTGATTTAAGCATGTTCTGAATTATGGGTACCCTTCCCTGAATTTGGGTAGCAATTTCACTACTAAGGGGGGAGATTTCTAAATTACTAAACTGTAATATACACAAAATTACGAAGCTATTGCAATCAACTGTCCAATGCCTCAATGTTATTATTCTGACTTAAGATATTGTTATTTGATGGCTGTATGTTTTCCAACATTAGTTACTAGTTAGCCCATACAGCATAAGGTGTTTTTTTTGCTTACAAACAAAACATGCTCATCAAACGATTATCAATTTTTGGTTCTTTAATTGTTAGTGCTTTTTGGGTTAATGCACACAGCATTAATATCCGGTATAGTAAGCCTATTTCCGAATGTAGAAAATGCACTCAGTTACATTTTTAGGTTAAACTTTTAAAGTAAATGATGTGTTTTTTGCTTGTTTTTTTTACGTAATTCAATCAAAGTTTGAGTTAATTTAAGCAAATTCATTTTATGCTTTGGATTAAATTATCTTTCTCATCTAAAAACCTCATTGCCTTTTTATCGTTCACACAGGTTTGGGAACCCACTTTTTACTGCTACAAACCATTTTTTTGTTAAATGTCGAACAAATACCCAAAATTTGGTAACAAATATATATCCAAACATGTATGTAGGTGGTGTATGTGGGTAATCAATAAATAAGATGAAATATATGTAAAAATTACAATTATATAGAAGATACAATTTTAAAAAATATCTATTTTACTATATTGCTTTCAGCTGCTGGCATTCTTTGATGTGATGGATGCTCCAATATTGGGGTATGAACCCCCTCCTGTGTTGACAGAAATGCATTTTCATGTGCAAGATTCAGGCATTACCTATAAACCAAAGTTCATGTTCCCACCACTTGTATCAGTTGTCACAATTCAATCTCTTTCAATTTCATCAAACATAGTAGCATTTTCACTGGAATCTGTCCTACAAGTTATTATTGACAATGCTGCAGTTTATATTAGCAACAGGTAAACTAATTTGTGGTTCAAACTTGTATGTTTAACCCCATGGCTGGGGAGTCTGTAGTCTGAACCATTTATTTTGCTTCTGCTTAAATTAGATGTATTTTTGGTGCGATAAAAGGTCCTTAAATGGTTGTTTTCAGCTTGGCCGCCACATGACAGGAGGTCACTGAATTTCAACTTGTAGGTTCGCAAACACAGTTAATAATTATGGGCCCCCTTCCCTGAAGCTGGCTTGTGAGACGCGTTTGGTCAAGAAAGAATGCTTTAAATTAATTCAAATTTACAGAGATGCTAGTTAATAATCCAAATTTGATCCTTCTGAAGTTTGACCCCGATTGACCCAGCGGTTCACCCACAGGCCCCCAAAACGTTTTTTTTTTTTTAAACTCTTTTTTTTTAAATTTTTTAAAATGTCTGTACTGACTAAAGTACAGCATCTTGGAGTTTCAGCTTTGTTGTTTAGTGCAATGTAAGTTTTAATAAAAAATTGTGTATCTTTTTTTCGGATTCACCCTTTAAACCATGAAATAATCGGTTTTAGTTTTTAAGGCAAAAATACAAGCCCTTTGGTGCAGAAATATTTAAAAAATGTAACAATTGTTTAGGCAGGGTATTAAGGCGGCAGAGCGGAAGTGCTCAGCTTGACGTCCGGACAGACGTTTTACTAGACAGTCGTTTGGGTGATTAGAAATCAACTGCTTTTTTGTGCAGCAATGCTGTGTCGTTTTATTGACATATCACGCACTTTTACAGTTTTGGCGAAGGTTTAACACCTAAGACGTAATTTAAACTCGATAAACGTACTTCGGTTTCGTTTAGGCTATGTTAGGCAAAACGTTGTTGATCAACATAAATATGAAAAAATAAACTTAACTTTTTTGAACGCCGCGATAAATGGTCTTTAAATTCTCGTTGTCAGCTTGGCCGTTGCATAACCACGGGTCACTAAAGGTCAACTTGTAGGCATTACAACACAGTTAAGAATTTATCGTCGTAACGTAGCTTCTTTATTTTTGACAAATCAGTTCAAGAATCAGTACTTAAGTTATGTATAAATTAGGCAAAACGGTATTGTTAAACACTAAGGACTGCATGCTGTTAAATTCATTGTCAAAAGGTCATTAAAGGGTCGTTTTTGCGAAGCAAAGTTAAGTGAAAAACAAGTTGTTATGTATACCTTTGTAGCAAACAAGTTTTTATATAGTGTCTAATCTAACAGTTGTGTTTAAAAACTGATCTTGAATGACAATATCAAGGTCAAAGCAAGAGATTACATTGAAAGTATTTTCCCCATTCTTTTTCCACCAATTTTTTGTAATTATATGACAATAATGATGCAAAAAGAATATGGACTAAAACTTTTAAAGTTTTTTTTTTAAAAAGTTAATGCTTTGTGAAAAATTTGTCCGTAAGAATCTAAAAATAACCGCAACATAGGTTTACCGTAAATCCACATAAACACGCGTGTGGGGACCCATTCATTTTTGCTTGCAAAAACAATCATATATTATATGTAGATAAAATTGTGTATAGTATAGTAAATTGGTAAATATTGTGTAGAATATATAAAATGGAAGTATATCAGAAAGCCAAGCAAAGTTAAGTGAAAAACAAGTTGTTATGTTACTTATGTATACCTTTGCAGCAAACGACTTTTTTATATAGTGTCTAATCCAGGGGTGGGCAAACTTTTCAGTGCAAGGGCCGCATTCAAAAGTTCTTAATCTTATCGGGCCGCATAGTATTTCACCAACGTCCGCCAATTGCTTGCTTGTTTTTGTTTTAAAATAACTGGTGTAAAGAATTTGATTTGCATCATATATATACCATTTAAAGCCACCTAAAATGCTCAGATTAATAATTTCTAACTTGGTGCATAAGTTTAGCTAAACGATGCTCACTGTTTATGATGTCATAATGTGTATTGTGACGATTGCGGTGCCTGTTTTTTCGCTTTGCGCACAATAAGCGGATGAAAAGCCTGACACATATAGTTACTAGGCACAAACTTGTCTCCGAGGCCGCAGGTTGTGCACGCCTGATCTAGCTCAAAATATTGACATAGCATATTTTCAGCTATGTGCAAATAAGTTTGTTGTCACTTGATTGGACAAACATGGGTTGAAATTGAAACGCTACATTTGTAATTGTTTCACACTAAACAAGCATTTAAACAACAACGTTTTTGGTTAATAAATTCCTTGCGCCAACATTAAACAACGCAAGCCGCTTTTAGCATCCATCTTCAGGTCTTGTGCGGGTCTGTGTTAACGATTCAGAAGCCGTTTTTTTTTGTCCGTTTGCAACTGCAACGACCTAAACTTGATCCAAAGTGACCAAAGTTTTGGCGTCAAAAGTGCAAAGTCGGCTGTATTTGAAAACGTGAATCGCTTTTCCTTTTATCGAACGAAGAAATTGTGTCAAGTGACGATTTGCATAACAACGTGGCAGAAACAACAGGCTAAGGGACGTAAAAAGTGTTCCTAACTATTGCACGGGTACAGATACTGCACATGGTATAGGTATCGGCAAGTCGCACCCACATATTTATGGGTCCCCTTCCCTGAAGGGGACACATATTGTTTTTGTCTATATTTTTTTTTCTTTTTTCTTTTTTCTTTTTTTCTTTTTTCTTTTTTCTTTTTTTCTTTCTAACGCAGATTTGTTTCCACGTTTTGGTCAACAAAGAATGGTTCAATCTTTTTCAAATTTACACACATTGTAGATATTGGTCTAAAGATGGTCCATGTGAATTTTGACCCCGTTTGATCCCTCGGTTCACCCACAGCCCCCCAAAACGTGAAATTTTTAGCGCGGATTTGTTCCCACGTTTTGGTCAAGAAAGAATGGTTTAAACTTTTTCAAATTGACACACATAATAGGTATTGGTCTAAAGATGGTCCATGTGAATGTTGACCCCGTTTGATCCCTCGGTTCACCCACAGCACCCCAAAACGTGAAATTTTTAGCGCGGCTATTGTTCCCACGTTTTGGTCAAGAAAGAATGGTTCAAACTTTTTCAATTTTACACACATTACAGATATTGGTCTAAAGATGGTCCATGTGAATTTTGACCCCGTATGACCCAGAGATTCACCCACAGGCCCCCGAAACGTAAATGTGTCTAAAGCTCGTTTGGTCAAGAAAGACACTGTAGGCAGAAGTACCAAGAGAGTAACTCACTGGTTTACGATAGCGGGAGGGCTCAGCTTGACGTCGGACAGACGTTTTACGAGACATCGTTTCAGTGATTAGAAATCAGCTGTTTTGCACAGCAATGCTATGTCGTTTTATTAAGTTATCACTCACATTTTTAGTTTTGGCGAAGGTTTTACACCTATGACGTGATTTAAGCCTAATAACTGTGCTTCGGTTTTGTATATGTCAAGAAAAACTTTGTTAATAAAAGTTAAGATGAAAAAATTAACTTGACTTTTTTGCCAAATAAATGTTTTTTTAAATGCTCGCTGTCAGGTTGGCCGCCGCATGATCACGGGTTACTTAAGGTCAACTAGTCGGTATTACAAACACAGCTCAGAACTTTCTTCATAACGTAGCGTTTTTTTAACAATCAATTTAGGAGTCAATACTCAAGGCATGTATAAATTAGACTTAACAGTATTGTTGAACACGAATGACGGCGTGCTATTGAAAACGGTGTCAAAAGGTCAAACAGTCGTTTGGCGTGTGCACCCTGAGAGGTTACTACAGGTCAATGGTACTCATTTTGCGAAACAAAGTTAAATGAAAAACAATTTGTTATGTATACACTTGTAGCAAATTGCTTTTTAATTTAAAGTGTCTGTAACACAACTGTTACAGCTTTCTAAAAAAAATTGCCCGACCTTGGAGGACTATATCTGGGTTAAAGCAAGAGATTAGATTTAAGTCTTTGTTACGTTTTTTTAATGTTTTTGTAATTACATGACAATAATAGTGCAAAAAGAATACGAACAATTTTTTTTATTGTTGGGTTAATGCTTTCTCAAAATTTGTCCTTGAGAATGTAAAAATCACCGCAACATTTGTTTACCGTAAATCCGCACAAACATACGTGTGGGGACCCATTAGTTTTTGTTTACAAAAACAATCATATGTGTAGATCAAATGATGTGTATAGTAAATTGGTAAATATCGTATAGAATATATAAAATGGAAGTATATCAGAAAGCCACTCTTCTAGTTTTTAATATTTTTTAAAATTCTATGCCTGTGCCTGTAATACTATTCAGCGTTGTTCGGTAACTTTCTTTTCAAAATTTACCAACATTTGGCGGGCCACATCAACTCCTTTGCCGGGCCGCATGCGGCCCGCGGGCCGTAGTTTGCCCACCCCTGGTCTAATCTAACAGTTGTGTTTAAAAACTGAACTTGAAACACAATATCAAGGTCAAAGCAAGAGATTAAATTGAAAGTATTTTCCCCGTTCTTTTTCCACCAATGTTTTGTAATTATATGACAATAATGATGCAAAAAGAATACGGACAAAAACTTTTAAAGTTTTTTTTTTTTAAACTTAATGCTTTTCGAAAAATTTGTCCGTAAGAATCTAAACATAACCGCAACATAGGTTTGTCGCAAATCCACATAAACACGCGTGTGGGGACCCCCAGAATTCACCAATTTTCACCCCTTAAACCCCGAAATAATCAGTGTTATACATGTTTGGTCAAGATAGAGTGCTTCAAATTTATTAATTTACACAGCTCTTGGTTATTGATCAGGTTTAGTTTCTGGCCAGAAATACAAGCCCTAATGTGCTGAAAATTTAAACAATTGTTTGCAGTAGGTTACTTGTTTAGTATTAAAAAGTTTGCCTTAATCGGCCAAATAATAACCTTTGGGCTACCATTATATGTGGACACTGTCAGTCGGATAGAAGTCCTAAGTGAGTAATTCACTGGTTTACGATTAAGGTGTTTTAGTGCAGAGCGGGAGGGCTAAGCTTGACGTCCGGGCAGTTTTACGAGACAGTTGCTTCAGTGA
The DNA here is from genome assembly GCF_965637545.1 of Phallusia mammillata. NCBI lineage: Eukaryota > Metazoa > Chordata > Ascidiacea > Phlebobranchia > Ascidiidae > Phallusia > Phallusia mammillata. The sequence continues at coordinate 12,241,300 of NC_137257.1, forward strand.
TTAGAAATCAGCTGTATTTGCGCAGCAATACCATATGATTTTATTAAGTTATTACACACATTTTCAGTTTTGCTGAAAGTTTCATACCTAAAACATGCTCTAAACTTGATAAACTTCGGTTTCGTATATGCCAAGCAAAACCTTGTCACAACATAAAGATGAAAAAATTACCATAAAAAGAAGAAAATGGTCTTTGAATTCTTGATGTCAGCTTGGCCGCCGCATGGCCACGGGTCACTAAAGGTCTACTTGTAGGTATTACAAACACAGTTAAGAACGATTTTTCATCATAACGTAGCTTCTTTATTTAAAAAAAAATCAATTTTAAGATTCATTACGTAGTAATGTTTAAGTTAGGCAAAATGGTATTGTTAAACACTAAGGACTGCATGCTATTGAAAACTGTGTCTAAAGGTCAAACAGTCGGTGTTTGCAGTGTGAGAGGTTAATACAGGTCAATGGTACTTGTTTTGCGAAACAAAAAACAATTTGTTATGTATACTTTCGTAGCAAATAACTCTTTAATTGATAGTGTCTGTAGAACAACTGTTAAGGCTTACTAGGCAAATTTGTGTTTAAAAACTAACCTTGGACGACAATATCTAGGTCAATGCAAGAGGTTAAATGGAAAGTATTTTTCCATTCTTTTTACTGTTTTTTTTGTAATTATATGACAATAATGATGCAAAAAGAATATGGACAACACTTTTTCAAAGTTGGGTTAATGCTTTTTAATAATTTGTCCTTCATTATCTAAAAAGAACTGCAACATTTGTTTACCGTAAATCCGCACAAACACGCGTGTGGGGACCCATTCGTTTTTGTTTGCAAAACAATCACATGTGTAGAACAAATGATATGCATATTAAATTGGTAAATAGGATATAGAATAAATAAAATGGAAGTATATTAGAAAGCCACCTTTCTAGTTTACTTAAGTGATTAAGGAAGGTACTCTAGTTGTTGACATTACTTTTTGACAGTGCATGTGAAGATAAAGATCTATCATTTGTGTGTGTGCTGAATTTAAATGTTTTGGAAATCGTTTTGAAACTTTCCAAGCAACACTGTATTGAAATGGATAAAAAAGGTAGTGATGTGTTGTTGTATGTTTATCAACATCAGCTTAATCTAAAGTAGTATTGCACATTTAGATGTCATGTTTCATCTTCCAACAATTGATTTGGAAGTTTCAAACAATGAAATTCACTTACACACATGTGCTGATTCATTGGCAGCTCTTGGTAGACTGGTTAGATACATCTCAATTGATGGTGATGTTAACAATGTTAGTAAGTTATCAACTGATCAGAGCACTTCAACTCAAAAACTGTATGCAACCAACACCACTGAAAGTGCAGAAGTAAGTACTACCAACTGAAAACCTTTTTGTGGGTCCTCATCTTTAAAACATACACATGGTTCGATTAAACTACAAAAACAATGAATGAAGTTTTTATTAATTCTATCTGCATTGGCTAAAAGGTGAAGACAACCCTATGTGAAAGTACATATAGTGATGCTGTGTCTGACCTCATGGCTGATGCTATGGAAGAAGTGCAAAACGAATCAAAAGAAGAAAGGAAAAAGTGGGTAGCAAAGTGTTGTCTTTCAAATAAGTATTTAGATAGGAGATATTTGTAACTGCATAAAAGTTTTATAAATAAACAAGTGTTTACTTTGTGTTTAAAGTTAAAACATTTCATTTTTTCCATATGGAGGACTAGTCTGTTTTTTGTTTATGCTGACTATTTATGGGTCCTCTTTCTGAGGGGTATTTTGTTTTGTCAGTACTTTGGTCTGACACATATTGTTTTTGTCCGTACTTTTTTGGGTCTAACCCAGTGGTTCTTAACCTTTTTATAACGTCCGAACTCCGAACCCCTACGATATTCTTCAGCCTTTGGTCGAACCCCAAAGTTACATCTTAGGTTTTAACCCGTTTTTATTGGTGGGTCGTAATTAGTTTTTGTTGGTGATGGGACTAGTACCCAGTACTCGGTATCGATGGCATCGAACGATTTCAGTGGTATCGATACTCGTACTCGGTATCAAAATATTTTGTCTCAGTTTTCGATAGCAACGTGCGAGTACCGAAAGCCGATTTACACCATAAGAATACGGGCAACTTTATGTCATTATTTGCTTCGGATAGCACAAAAAGGTTCCGCCATTTTACGTATATCTTTTTTGCTATCACATGGAGATTACATTTTTCGGCATGTGTGTGTTCACACCTGTACCCCGACCATGGCAGATAAATTAGTAAGTGATATACAACTAAGTACAACACTACACTTAAGTACTTGGTAATCGTACTCGGTATCGAAGGTATATACATGTGGTACTCGTACTCGGTAGCGGTACTCGCTTCCAAACCTGGTATCGTCCCATCACTAGTTTTTGTTCAAACGTAGTGGCAACAGTGTTTGTCATTTTGTTAAATTCTGACATAATAATACAAGCAACTTGTTTCAGAATTGCTTTAAATCCGGCAATTTTTACCAAAATGAAGCATTGTATTTTTAGCATCTATACTCAAACATGAAAACGATGGACTAAAAGTTTTTGCTGCTAACAAAATTTCCTTGTTTTTCTGCTTACGAAAAACCACACATACCATCTAATAGCGCCCAAACAGCCCTGAATTTGTAGCTTGGTGCACAGATTGAGTTGCACAGGGTGTAGATCAGTCCTAAGTGTTCCCAGTTTGGGAACCACTGCCTTAGACAGCATTTTAATGCAAAAAGAAATTGCACTCAATAGTACTAAAACGTTGCTCTATACTTCATGTTTATTTAGCAATAAAATGCCTGTTTATTTCGAAACAATTACAATTGTTGCGTTTCAACCGATGTCTGTTCTATCAATGACGTGCTACAAACGCATTTGTGTTTGACTGAAAACACACTTTAAAACCGCCGTAACTTAAACAGAGATGCGATTATAACGTTATACAAAGGTCAGGTTCTCTACGCCAGTGGTTATGGCACATGGCGAACGTCTTCGAGTTACATCTTAAATAATTTGGTTAAGTCATCCAAATTTATTCGACAAAACTACTAAATATTTGGCTTTATTCTAATTCTAACCCAAATGAACTGGATCTAGTGCATCTCTACTTACAACCACTATTGTAAAGTGTTTTTTTTAAACCTTTAGAATGAATGAATCCACCAAAACTATCCAGCCAGATGCCCTTGCTGTATGTCCATCCAGGTTTTTGAATTCACAGGTATTTACATTTGTTTGATTTGAAACTTAAATTATCTTAAATTATAAATGATTCACTCATTAAAGAGTCGTCCATATATGGGGGGGGGGGGGATAAGTTATGCATACCGAGTACATGGCCCATAAGTTTTATACTTGGTAGTGCACTGAAAAATATGTTTAAGGACAATTATGGGTCCCCTTCCGTGCTTCAAATTTACACAGATGTTAGTTATGTATCCATACTTGATCCTCCTGAAGTTTGACCCCAAATGAACCAAGGGTTCACACACAGGCCCACGAAACGTAAATTTTTTAAAATGGCTGTACTGACAAAAGTACATGATGAAGAAGTTTCATGCTTTGTTGTTTCGTGCAATGTATGATATTCTAAATAATTTTGTACCTTTAAAATGGATTTACCCATTTTCACCCATTAAACCCCGAAATATTCGTTTCTGTCTAACGCTGGTTTGTTCAACATGTTTGGTCAAGAAAGGGTGCTTCAAATTTATTTAAATTTACAAAGCTGTTAGGTATTGATCCAAATTTAAACCTCCTAAAGTTTGAAGCCGAATGACCCAACATTTCACCCACAGGCCCTCGAAAAGTATATCTGTCTAACGCTTGTTTGGTCAAGAAAGACACTGTAGGCAGAAGTCCCAAGAGAGTAACTCATTGGTTTACGATTAAGACGGTAGAGCAGGAGGGCTCAGCTTGGCGTCGGACAGATGTTTTACGAGACGTCGTTTTGGTGATTAGAAATCAGCTGTTTTTCCACAGCAATGCTATGTCGTTTTATTAAGTTATCAGTTATCATGCACATTTTCAGATTTGGCGAAGGTTTCACACCTATGATGTGATTTAAACTTGATAAACGTGCTTCGGTTTCGTATATGTCAAGCACGACTTTGTTAATCAACATAAAGATGAAAAAATAAACTTCACTTTTTTACAAGATAAATGTTTTTTGAATTGCTCATTGTCAGCTTGGCCGCAGCATGACCACGGGGTACTAAAGGTCAACTAGTAGGTATTACAAAGACAGTTCAGAACTTTCTTTCGTCATAACGTAGCGTTTTTTTTGTTTAGGATCAATTTAGGAATTGAACTTGAACTTGAACACTAAGGACGGCGTGCTATTAAAAATGGTGTCAAAAGGTCAAACAGTTGTTTGGCGTGTGGACCCTGAGAGGTTACTACAGGTCAATGGACTCATTTTGCGAAACAAATTTAAATGAAAAACAATTTGTTATGTATACACTTGTAGCAAATTGCTTTTTAATTTAAAGTGTCTGTAACACAACTGATACAGCTTTCTAGAAAAAAATGTGTTTAAAACCTGTCCTTGGACTACAATATCTGGGACAAAGCAGGAGATTACGTTGAAAGTATTCGTTTCGTTATTTTTTAATGTTTTTGTAATTATATGACAATAATAGTGCAAAAAGAATAGGAACAATTTTTTTTTTATTGTTGGGTTAATGCTTTCTAAAAATGTGCCCTTAAGAATCTAGAAATCACTGCAACATTTGTTTAACGTAAATCCGCACAAACACGCAGGTGGAGACCCATTAGTTTTTGTTTACAAAAACAATCATATGTGTAGATCAAATGATGTGTATAGTAAATCGGTAAATAGGATAAATAATATATAAAATGGAAGTATATCAGAAAGCCACCTTTCTAGTTGATTGGTGCAATGTAAGGTATTCTAAATATTTTTTTTAACTTTTCATTGGATTCACCCAGTTTCACCCCTTTAACCCAGAAATATCCAATTTTAGTTTTTGTGTACACTGGAAAGCCCAAGGGAATAATTCACTGGTTTACAATTATGGCGATTTCATGCAAAGCAGGAGACCGCTGCTTGACGCATGGACGGACGTTTAACGGGGCAGTCTTTTTGATAATTAGACATAAGCGCAGTAATGCTATGTGGTTTTAATATGTTAGCACGCATATTTTCTGTTTTAGCGAAGGTCTTTTTACCTTAGAAGTGATGTAACTGATACTTCGGTTTGGTACATTTCAGTCAAACATTGTTCATTAACATGAAGGTAATAAAAAGCCGTTAAATGGTCATTGACAAGTTGGCCGCCTTATAACGACTGACGGTGAACTTGTAGGTAACGCAGAACACAGTTGAGAATGATTTTTGTTGTTACAACATAGCTTCTTTAATTTTTACACGTATACTCCAGAAGCAGTACATAAGTTAAATATAAATTGGGAGAAACGTTATTAGTAATCACTAGTGATTCACGGAAGTTTCAGTTGACTAAAACATTTCGGTCGAATATACCTTTTTCCATGTTTTGGTTTCGGCCCAAACTTTTTCAAAAATCTTTTTTATTTGTAATATTGTGTTTTTAGACGGAAGAATATCCAGCCGATGATGAGTTTTGCATTGTAATTGACCCAGAATTGGAAAGTTGCAACCAAGACAATGAACATTTAGTTATTAATTACTTGACCAATTCACCGATTGTGCCAAAAGTAAACCACTTCAGTCCAGTCTATGGAAAAACTGATCAACTACAAGCCCCAGAACACTTTCCAATTCCAATGCAAAAATACACCATAAAGGAACTTTCATGCAAATGGTCAATTTATGGTGGTTGTGATTTTTGTGAATCACCCTTAAATAATATGACAAGTTTAAAAAAACAAAACAGATTTAAGGATTATTATTCAAAATGTGGTCAAAAGCAAGTCACAAGTGGAAGGGACAATGCACAGTTGTTAGAAATTCGACTGTTCAAGGTATTTGTGCCCAGTTGCTTTTTTGCTTTGCTTGTTCTATGTCAGTGGTTCTCAAACTTCTTCATTACTTTTTTCAAAACACTCCATTTGCCATTATACCGAGGGTACACGGTCCTTAGCCTGAATCTGTATTTCAGAAAAAGAAAAGTTGATTGCAGGGTTCTACTTTGATTTATTTTGTGGCACAAACTGATGCCAAATACTTCAACCTTTTCGCAGACCCCCCAAAATTGCCTCACAGACCCCTAAAGGACCGCAGACCCCAGTTTGAGAACCACTGTTCTATATGTTGTAGGTTTGTTGCATTAAGCCTGTCCCAAATATATTACCCTTAAAACGAAACACAAAGAAAATTTGAATTTTGTGGAAAACATAAGTCAGACTAGTCGTTGCCAATAAATACTTGCTTTAATAAACATGTTTTCATTTGTGTTAGAAAAGTATTTTGTGGTTTTAATTTTTTTGTTAAGAACCTGAAATTTACATATGCAGCAAAAATATACATAGCTAAATTTAATTTACTCACATTTTTTTAGATTCGTTTTAGACATGAAACATATCTTCCAAGTGAAAATATTTCTGCAAGAACGATTTTTATTGTACCCGAATTGGAAATTCGTGATCGATTAGAATCTTCACAAATAAACAAAATGTTGTATGGATTTCATAGTGAATCCAGTCCCAAACAATCACATGCAAACATGTTTTTGCTGAAAGCATTACATTCTGTACCTGAGGCCACACATCAGATTTCAGAATGTCGGTTGTTTGTCTCCCTACAACCCCTCAGAATTAATATTGATCAAGATACATTGGACTTTTTAACCAGCTTTATTGATTCTGTAAATGAGCACTCACAAGATCAACTGGTTTCCACATCTTATGAAAAGGAAATCCCAAATACTACATTTCAACAATCTTCTGGTAAGTGGTCAATGTTTTTTTGTGTGTGTAAACACACAGTTGTCAAATGTGATAACCGGACTAGATTATTTGGGCCCAATTAAGCAAAGCGGTAATCAAAGTACCACTTTCTGGCATGATTTTTGATACTAACCTGACACAAAATGTGACTATTTTATTCAGTTACCTCAGTGTTTTGCAGCTTTAAAAATATGGATTAATAGATGATACAGGACATTTCAATCACATACCACATAATTTCAACTGGATAGTCAGTTGGGCATGGTTATTGATTGCCAAATCCAAGAAACCATTTTAAGACTTTTTGCCAGGCTCTTAAAAAATGATGTTTTATGTCATCAGCAACAAAACTATCCTAGGTGAATAAGCTTGGGCTGGTTTAATTGTTGTTGCTGTGTTTCCCTTCACCCAACTCACTCCTTAAAATGTGCAGAAATGTATAAGGATAAACTTTCAATAGATTGTATTCAGGAGCGTTTCCAGAAATTTTTCTAGTTCAAAATGACGCTTTAAGAGACAAAGCGCTTTGTCTAAAATTGTAAGCTGGCCCAAATCCGCAATTACAAGACTGAAACCCCGTCCAACTTTAAACTTTGGCACTTTCTCTGAATACCGGTTATCCAATTGACAGAAAGAATAATGAAAGACTGTTACAAAATCACAATCGTAGCTTTGTAAAAAAAACATTTGAGGAACAACATCTAAAGAATGCCTTTCTGAAAAAAAAACAAAAAAACGGGCACTACATACTGAACGCCTTTCTGAAACTGCAATCCAACTGTTAAGTTGTGCAATGTCACAAATGCACCAAAGTTGGTACCTGAAGAAGACATAAATTGTGCTTAGCATTGACAAGTTACAAATTCTGTGTACCTTAATAACATAACTTGATTAACATCGATCAAATTTGTTCCGGACAAAATTTCACAGAACTGTTGAATTGGTCATCGTGGTTTCATATTTTACTTGTTTGGATGTAGAACCCCAGCAGTTACCCCAGAATCCCCCTTAAACTGTAAAAGTTTTTTAACAGTATTAAAATTGGCTGAAATTTGGATAGTTTATAGAATATGCCTTCTATAGATGTCAATTGTTGTGTTTTATTCTATTTTGCCTCTATTTACCTCTTTAAAATAGAACATTAAATAGGATAAACTTCTAACAATGTCTGAATTAAATCAGATTTGTATAGTTTGTATGTTTATTAGCATGGTTATTATTGGTCCCCTTCCCTCGAATTGTTTTTTTTTGTTTTTTTTCTTTTGTTTTTCTTCCCAAAGTTTGTCCGACTCGTTTTTCCATCAAATGTTTGATGGATTTGGATGAAATTTACACAGATGGTAGATATATTCATGTAGATGTGCATCCCACTTTGTTTTTGTTGATAACCCCAGTATTTACCCCGCTAGCCCCCTAAAATGGGTGAGGTTTTAAACAGTGTCAGAATTGGCTGAAATTTGGATTTCTTGTATAGTATGCCATTTATAGGTGTCGATTGTTGTGTTCAACCCTGTAGTCCTAACATTTACCCCGCCAGCCGCTACAGTGTAAAACGTATTTGTATGTTACTGGGCACCACCAACGAAAGATTTCTTTGGAGCAATACTGTTACAAGGGCAACCAGTTGTATGTTGCTTGGTGGTCGTTTTTGCGCCATGGCAGTTAGGGGCTTGTTAACAGCCTTATGACGTCAGAAACATTAACGGTTGTTGCTCAAAACACCTGTAGCGGTCGAAATTTTTAACATTGGCGGATTGGGCTGAAATTTTGCAGTACTATTGATTGAGTCATTGTGGTTTTTATATATTTTTTAGTTTGTGTGTCGAACCCAATTAGTTGCCCTACTAGCCCCCTAAAATGGGTCAGTTTTTTAAAACGTTAAATAGGACATACTTCAAACAATATCTGGGGTAAATCTAATTTTATAGTATTATTATTTAAGCCCAGTGCCGTTCACTGTGTTTTACCTCATGGTTATCTCTTGAATTGCATTATTTTCAACTTTGCATGTGTGGGGACCCATGAGTTTTTGCCTGCAGAAACGACTAAAGTTATAAAAGACGATGGCTAATATGGGACCCAATACAAAATAAGCATAGGAAATATATATATTTATGTTTTAAAATAGGTTATAGTGTATATGCAAGGGCAATATGTGCTAAGCCACCCTTCTAGTTTAAGCTCTGTACTGATCACTGTGTTTTACCTTACAACACCAAACTCACTGATGGAATTATCTCTTGAAATGCATTATTTTTAACTTTGTATGTGTAGAGACCCATGAGTTTCTGCCTGCAGAAACAACTAAGGTTATAAAAGATGGTGGATAATATGGGACACATTATAAATTAGGTGTAGGAAAGCTATGAATGTTCAAAATAGGTTAGCGTAATATGCAATGACAAAATGTGCTAAGCCAACATTCTAGTTTAAGTTTAATATGACAATATATTTATTACATGCTAAATATGTGCAATGGTTAAACCCGTCTGATTGTTAATAGCATACTGAAACTGTAGTGTGATGTCGGATGCATGCTTAAAAAAATTGTTCTTTAATGTAGTTGAATGTTCGGAGGAACCTGCTGAAGTCTTTTTTAAAGAGTTGATATTTTCACCCAATGTTCCAATAAGACTTGATTACCATGGAAAACATGTTGACATTGAACAAGTGAGATCATTTTTGATAACTAATGTTTTAATTGCTTCATTTTATTTTTCCCCACTTTTTCTGGGTAGTGTTCGAAGTATTTGGCAATCCCCCAAAATAGAAAAAAAACGTTTTGAGTAAGGCCTAAATATGTTTTTAGAATTATGGGGTATACTGTTGTTAAAAATTGGTAATTTTAGATTTTTCCAGGAGTTATAAATACTTTTCAATGCCTGCTTCAAATGATACCTTAGGGTGGGGTATTGAACTAGTTTTTAGATATAAAACTTGTTACCATGCACTTTTTTTAGTTTTGCCAAAGGTTTCATACCTTTGACATGGTTTAAACTCCAATTAATTCAGAGTCATGAAAATTGTTAAGGGAACATTGGCTGGACTTCTAAAAGGACTTGGTCAACTTAATTGCTCACAGCTGCAACTAAGAAAGATTGTTCACCGCCATGGAATACTGGGTGTAGACAGAATGCTGAATTTCGTGTTAAGTGAATGGGCTGAAGATATTGTGAAAAACCAGCTTCCCTCAATTTTGGGTGGAGTTGGTCCACTTCATTCAGTTGTTCAGTTTTTTCAAGGAGTACATGACTTAATATGGTTTCCTGTGCAACAATACAAACGTGATGGTCGAATCATTAAAGGATTACAAAAAGGATCAACTGCATTTGGTAAGAAAGTGCAAAATGTTTATGTTGTGGCCTGTGGGTCAATATTTGTGCCTGAAATAATGTAGAGCTTGGTAGCATCTTTTCCTAACCATTTTCGAGATTTAACCCCTCAATTGCTTGACCTCCAATGAAAGCTAGTGGATCCTAGCGCCATAAAAAACATTAGTGACACAAATTATCAAAAAACATAAACATTGACTTGACATTTTAAAATGAAACATAAGCACAGTTAACTTACTGACTGCCAACTTAGTTGTCTTGGATTGGGAGAACTCTAATTTTGTGACAGACATAAGTATGATCGTTGCAAATTTACTAACAAGATCCTTTCTTTTCCCAGAATTGGGGGTTAATTCAATTTATAGCATCTAAAAATATTTTACATACATTGAATACGTTATGGGTCCCCTTCAATGAAGGGGACACATATTGTTTTTGGATGTACTTTTTTTCTTATATCTGTCTAACGCTGGTATGTGAGATGCGTTTGGTCAAGAAAGAGTGCTTCAAATTTATTCAAATTTACAGAGCTGTTAGTTAATAATCCAAATTTGATCCTCCTGAAGTTTGACCCCGATTGACCCAGCGGTTCACCCACAGGCCCCCAAAACATAAAATTTGTAAAACGGCTGTACTGACTAAAGTACATCATTTAGGGGTTCTATGGTTGTTTGGTGAAATGTAAGGTATTTTGAAGAATTTTCTACCTTAAAAAAATTTACCTATTTTTACCCCTTAAACCCCAAAATATTCGTTTCTGTCTAACGCTGGTTTGTTAAACGCGTTTTGTCAAAAATGAGTGCTTTAAATTTATTCAAATTTGCACAGATGTTAGTTATTAATCCAGATTTGATCCTTCTGAAGTTTGACCCCGAACGACCCAGCGGTTCCCCCACAGGCCTCAAACGATTTTTTTTTAAAACGGCTGTACCGACTAAAGTACATAATCTGAGAGTTTCATGCTTTGTTGGTTGGTGCAATCTAAGGTATTCTAAAGAATTTTGTAACTTTTTATTGGATTCATCAATTTTCACCCCTTAAACCCCGAAATAATAAGTTTTAGTTGTAGGCCAAAAATACAAGCCCTATTGTGCTAAAATGTTAAACAATTGTTTGCAGTAGGTTATTAGTTTAGTATTTAAAATTTTGCCTTAATCGGCCAAATAGTTACTTTTACAGCCCATATGTGTACACTGTCAGTCAGATGATAGTCTTAAATCTCAAGGGAGTAATTTACTTGTTTATAATTAAGGCGGGTAAATGCAGAACGGGAGGGCTCAGCTTGGCGTCCAGACAGGCGTTTTACAAGACAGTCGTTTCGGTGAATAGAAATCAGCTGTTTTTGCGAAGCTATGCTATGTCGTTTTATTAAGTTATCACTCACATTTTTAGTTTTGGAAATTGTGTTCAAAAACTGACCTTAAACGACAATATCAAGGTCAAAGCATGAGATTAAATTAAAAGTATTTTTCCCAGTCTTATTTACTGTTTTTTTGAAATTATATGACAATAATGATGCAAAAAGAATATGGACACAACTTAAAGTTGGGTTAATGCCTTTTGAAAGTTTTTCCGTAAGAATCTAAAAATAACCGGAACATTTGTTTGCCGTAAATCCGCACAAACGCGCGTGTGGGGACCCATTTGTTTTTGCTTGCAAAAGCAATCGTATGTGTGTAGATCAAATGATGTGTATAGTAAATAGGATATAGAATATATAAAATGGAAGTATATTAGAAAGCCACCTTTCTAGTTTTTTTGTATACTGTCTATATGTGATCACAAACTAAAACTGCAAATTCTGTTCTTTAATTGTTTAGGTACATCTACAACAACAGCTGCACTTGAATTGACAAATAGATTTGTTTGTCTCATTCAAGCTGCTGCAGAGACAACATATGATATTGTGTCTCCAGGAACAATGCCAGGGTATCTATAACTCTTAAAAATTAAACAAATGTAATTAAATTTAAAAATAAAGCCCTGATTATGGGTAGGGAAGGGGACACATTGTTTTTGTCTATATATTTTTTTCTTTTTTTCCAGTCTAACGCAGATTTGTTCCCACGTTGTGGTTAAGAAAGAATGGTTCAAAGTGTTTCAAATTTAAACACATGGATATTGGTCCAAAGATGGTCCATGTGAATTTTGACCCCGTTTGATCCCTCGGTTCACCCACAGCCCCCCAAAACGTGAAATTTTTAAAACGGCTAGACTTGCTAAAGCAGATGATTCTGGAGTTTCATACTTTTTTGATTGGTACATTGCTTGAAGTTGTATATATCCATTTTCACCCCTTTACCCCCAAATATTTGTTTGTTTGTTCACATGTTAATGAGGTCAGAAATACAAGACTTAACCTGCTGAAATTTTAAGCAGCTGTGGATAGGGTGTTCCTTGTTGGCTGTTAAAAATTTCAGTGCAATCGGCTCAGTAATTACTCTTACAGCCCCAAATATGTTTTTACATGCTGTCTTTTGTCAAATTTGTGCTCGCTCAGTGCACAGCTGACGCAATAGGAGTGATTGACGATAGTGGCGCATGGAAAAAATGCCTCTACTTCACACATTAACGCAGTCGTCATTTGACCATCTTACTGGTTAGAATTAAGATGTTACGATGTTAGTTATATTGCGCTGTAAACGTTAATGTAGGTCAACTTATTATGGGTCCCCTTCCCTGAATTGGTTTTGTTTTTTTTCGTTTTTTTTTCTTCCCAAAGTTTGTCCGACTCGTTTTTCCATCAAATGTTTGATGGATTTGGCTGAAATTTACACAGATGGTAGATATAGTTATGTAGATGTGCATCCCACTTTGTTTTTGTTGATAACCCCAATATTTACCCCGCTCACCCCCTAAAATGGGTGTTTTTACCCAAAGTTTGTCCGACTCGTTTTTCCATCAAATGTTTGATGGATTTGGCTGAAATTTACACAGATGGTAGATATATTCATGTAGATGTGCATCCCACTTTGTTTTTGTTAATAACCCCAGTATTTACCCTTCTAGCCCCCTAAAATGGGTGAGTTTGTAAACAGTGTCAGAATTGGCTGAAATTTGGATAGCTTGTAGAGTATGCCATTTGTAGGTGTCGATTGTTGTGTTCAACCCTGTAGTCCTAACATTTACCCCACAAGCCCCTAAAGTGTAAAACGTATTTGTATGTTACTGGGCACCACAAATGAAAGATTTCTTTGGAGCAATACTGTTACAAGGGCAACCAGTTGTATGTTGCTCGTTGGTGGGTTGCTTGGTGGTCGTTTTTGTGCCATGGCAGTTAGGGGCTTGTTAACAGCCCTATGACGTCAGAAACATTAACGGTTGTTGCTCAAAACACCTCTAGTGGTCTTAATTTTAAACATTGGCGGATTGGGCTGAAATTTTGCAGTACTATTGATTGATTCATTGTGGTTTTTGTATATTTTTTAGTTTGTCTACGTCGAACCCAATTAGTTGCCCTACTAGCCCCCTAAAATGGGTCAGTTTTTTAAAACGTTAAATAGGACATACTTCAAACAATATCTGGGGTGAATCTAATTTTATAGTTTGTATTCTACATATTATTATGATTTAAGCCCAGTGCCGATCACTGTGTTTTACCTTACAACACCTGACTTTCTCATTGTTATCTCTTGAATTGCATTATTTTCAACTTTGCATGTGTGGGGACCCATGAGTTTTTGCCTGCAGAAACGACTAAAGTTATAAAAGACGATGGCTAATATGGGACCCAATATAAAATAAGCATAGGAAATATATTTATGTTTTAAAATAGGTTATAGTGTACATGCAAGGGCAATATGTGCTAAGCCACCCTTCTAGTTCGTGTTTTGAAACGCAGAGCGACAACGCTGCACGATTTGTTACACCTGTGTAACGTGACTTATCAACCTGAAAGCATTAATAAAACTGTTTCAGAACAGGTTTTGGACATAAAAAGCCCAGCTAAGCAATCGTATTGTTTGTATGTAGAAACTTAACGGCACCAGGGAACGCTATGTGCGGATTAAAAATCCTAATTCAACAAACAAAGGGCTATTAAGGAAAAAAAATTAAAACTTTGTTAAAAGTTTGAATAGTTGGACTCATCCATTTTCCACCTCGTGAAAACAACTCCATGTAAAAAAAAGCCCAATTGGGCACGAAAAGACCAAACCTGCCCACTGAAAAGCGAATATCTATTCTAAAGAATTTTGTAACTTTTTATTGGATTCACCTATTTTACCCCTTAAACCCAGAAATAATAACTTTTGGGACAAAAATACAAGCCCTAATGTGCTGAAATGTTAAACAATTGTATGCAGTAGGTTATTATGGGTTCCCTTCCCTGAACGGGACACATTGATTTTACTCAAAATGTGTGTTTTTTCTTTTTTTTTCTTTCTTTTTTCTTCTCCCCAAAGTTTGTCCGACTCGTTTTTCCATCAAATCCTTGATGGATTTGGCTGAAATTTACACAGATGATAGATGTAGTTATGTAGATGTGCATCCCACTTTGTTTTTGTTGATAACCCCAGTATTTACCCCACTAGCCCCCTAAAATGGGTATTTTTTCCCCGAAGTTTGTCCGACCCGTTTTTCTATCAAGTGTTTGATGGATTTGGCTGAAATTTACACAGATGGTAGATATAGTTATGTAGATGTGCATCCCACTTTGTTTTTGTTGATAACCCCAGTATTTACCCCGCTAGCCCCCTAAAATGGGTATTTTTTCCCCGAAGTTTGTCCGACTCGTTTTTCCATCAAATGTTTGATGGATTTGGCTGAAATTTACACAGATGGTAGATATAGTTATGTAGATGTGCATCCCACTTTGTTATGGGTCCCCTTCCCTGAACGGGACGCATCTTGATTTCACTCTGTTTTTTTTTGTTTTTTTTCTGTGGTGAAGTTTGTCCATGCACTTTCGTGCTGAAATCTTTGGTGGATTTGGATGAAATTTTCACAGATGGTAGATATGGTTATGTAGATGTGCCATTTGTTTTGTTTGACTCGATAGCCCCAGTATTTACCCCGTTAGCCCCCTAAAATGGGTGAAATTTTAAACATTCTCCAAATTGGATGAAATTTGGAGAGTTTGTTCATTTTGCCATTTTAAGGCGTCGATTGTTGTGTTTCACCCTGTAGCCCCAATATTTACCCCACTAGCCCCCTAAAATGGGTGAATTTTTTAAATAATGTCCGAATGAGATGAAATTTGGACAGTTTGTTCATTTTGCCATTTTAAGGCGTCGATTGTTGTGTTTTACCCTATAGCCCCAATATTTACCCCACTAGCCCCCTAAAATGGGTGATTTTTTTTAAATAATGTCTGAATTAGATGAAATTTTGACGGTTTGTTCATTTTGCCATAATAAGCTGTCGATAGTTGTGTTTCACCCTGTAGCCCCAATATTTACCCCACTGGCTCCCTAAAATGGGTGATTTTTTAAAATAATGCCGAATTAGAAGAAATTTGAACAATTTGTTTATTTTGCCATGATAAGCTGTCGATAGTTGTGTTTCATCCTGTAGCCCCAATATTTACCCCACTAGCCCCCTAAAATGGGTGATTTTTTCAAACAATGCCCAACTTGGATGAAATCTGGACAGTTGGTTCATTTTGCATTTTATAGGTGTTGATTATTGAGTTCCATTCCATAGCCGCAATAACCCATAAAATTGGTAAATTTGGCAAACAATTGCTGAATTGAATGCAACTTGTGTAGTTTGTGCCTCGTACAGCATAATTATTTTTGCAGACTTTTTTGGCCATTGTTAAACTCATAGCACCAAAATTTATTATAGTTATTTCATGAAATGCATTATTTACAACTTTGCATGTGTGGGGGACCCATAAGTTTCTGCTTGCAGAAACAACTAAGGTTATAAAATACAGTGGCTGATATGGGACCCATTATGAAATAAGTGAAGGATATATATATATGTGTAGGTCACAGTGTATGTGCAATGGCAATATGTGCTAAGCCACCCTTATAGTTTTGTGAAGCGATTTGGTCAGGACCTTAAAGGTATACTGCAATCTTATTTAGTTTGAATAGTGATTTCGTGAGAAAGTAAAATCGTGTGGAATTTTGAAAAATCTCATGTGCTTGCATTAGTCATTTATTGCATCACAATCAACAGATCAAATGCATTTATTCGCGAACAATAACAATGTCATTGATACTTTTAGTAATGTCTGTGACATAACAAACGATTTTTGGATTTTTATGCGCCTTGTAAAACTAGGTGAAGTTAATCTTACTTACATGTTATTGCGGAAAATATTGTATTAAATTAACTTTCAACGGTTAATTTCTAACCACGGGCCCGAGTTTGGTGACTTCTGTCTCACATAATTTCCCTCTAAAAACATTAAATTTCCCACTAGTATAGAATATATAAAATGGAAGTATATCATAAAGTCACCTTTCTAGTTTAAAAACGTGATTGTGTGAATGATTGTGCCCTATTTTTACTGTTACCAAATCGCATAGGCATATGTGTGGGGACCCATTAGATTTGTGCTTGCAGAAACAATTATGTTATAAAGTGCCAGGAAAAAGATAGGGACCCAATGAAATGTAGGTGCCAAATATATATCCATTGTAAATAAATAGTAAATGGTATATGTGATACATCGTTATATATGGTGTAGTATATATAAACTGGCAATATATAGGAAAACCACTATTCTAGTTTCCAAGTAGGCATTACTACAAAGTTATTTTAGGAACCTCAATAAAGTGAGATTAACAATCATTAAAGGCAGTTATAGGGTTTGTGAGCTTTAAATTATTATTTATTTCAAATACAGACAAGGCCATGTGGAAATTGTAATCAATCCTGACATATTTGTTTAATAACCCTAAAAAAGATTAATGGTGTAAACAAAAAATCTGTAAAGCAAACATAAAATGAA
Source organism: Phallusia mammillata (assembly GCF_965637545.1). Taxonomy (NCBI): domain Eukaryota; kingdom Metazoa; phylum Chordata; class Ascidiacea; order Phlebobranchia; family Ascidiidae; genus Phallusia; species Phallusia mammillata. The sequence continues at coordinate 12,258,439 of NC_137257.1, forward strand.
ACTGCACTTTTTGCTACTGGATACGTAGGAAAAGGGGAAAATACAGTTTACAATCGATTAGCACACAAGCCAAACGGAGACGGCAACCAGTGGATTTACGGGAAGGTATCAACAATGCTTTAAATCTTGTTCATTTTGGTGTCACGGATACCGCAGTTACTTTAGCACGTGTTGCACAACAGGTATGTTTGGCATTTCCACAATTGTTATCATGAGTTGGTTTAAATATGGGTTATGTCCGTAGCACCAAGATTAGAGGTGTGATTTACTATTTCTAGGAACACAAGCAGAAGGGCTTGTCAGGAGCATTAGGTGGCGTGCTTCGTCACATTCCTCCAACACTGGTTAGGCCTGTCATAATAGCATCTGAGGCAACTTCAAACGTGTTAAGTGGAATGAGGAACCAAATATTGCCAGATGCCCAACGAGAAGATGAATTGAAATGGCGTTCTGATGAACACAACTGACTTTTTTTTGTAATTTGCGTCTATGTGTATATGCTGATTGTCTTGGGGGGGGGGGGGGGGGGGGGGGGGCATACGTTCCCAAAAGATAAATTAAAGCACATTGTTGTATTTGTCAAAGTAAATGATTTGATTTTAACGTCTATGGTTAATTAGACAATTTTTTACCCAAAGATAGAAAATAGAGCGATGAAAAAAGCAGAAGACGACAGCTACTGTTAATTCCTAAGCAAAAGTTAGTGACACTTTTACTAACACCGGCACGTGTAGGCAAGAGCCTTCCTGGAATTTTAAAATTTTCTAAGTGAAGAAGAGACAATCAGTGGATGTCTTAACAAGCGTTTTAAAAATATCTGCCTTATTTGCGTATCTAGTGTTATTTTCATCACCTCTGCCGCTGTAGCCTATTGTATTTCAAACAGAAAAAAATGGTACTCGTAATAAATGCACGATGGCGCGGGGCTACGTGTTTTTTTACGCCGTGGAGTGTTTCGGGATGTAATTGTACAGTACTTAATTTATGTCCGTATGTACATTTGATATCGTTAAGTAATTTTGCTTGTTTGATACCATTAAGTGAATGTTAAAATTTTCACTGTTTTGCAAAATTTTCTGCCGGTGCCCATGAACACTTGGGTACACAATGTAGGCTAGCCTACGGTTAAAAAAAACTCCCGACTCGAAGGGAGAACTAATACACATGATAAGATTTACTAAACAAAACTTATACAATACCCAACAGTTAAGTAAAGCTAATCGGTGAGTACGCATAAGGTAATAGTAGGCTACCACAGGTATGCTGTTACAACCGCATCTAGCCAAGACATTGTAGGGTAGGCTATAATTGTCGTGCTTATTACCACAGTAATATATTTTGCACTTTAAACCTTGGCTGTCTCAGCTCAGTACGATTAAGGGCTCGGCGTTATAAACCGAAGTTTATTAAGTTAGAGAAAGCGGAGAAACTACAGAGTATAATTTTAAGCAAACCTTAACTTCTAGTGAACAAGGTGATGATAAAAGTATAGAAGGAAGTTTGTTTTTGCGCTCTTTAAACGGTAGGGTGGCAAAAGACCCTAAGGTCGCCTTGTCAGCCACTTCCGACTTAAAAACAGGTTAAAAATCAAGGAAACATAACAAAACTTGCAAACGTTGGACATTTTTAGCCAACAAAACAGTGAGAAAAAGCAGGAAATCGAAAAACGGAGATGATTGGACAACTAAATCAAGGCCAGTGGTTCTTCGAATACGGTTCACATTTACAACCCCCAAAACGGCTTAAATTGTAACAAACGAATTTTGAGACGAAATTGATCAGGGAATGCGTAAAAGTAGCCTAATTTGTGGAGCTCTTGTATCAGACTTGCACCCTATCATGTCAGAAACCCCATCAGGGCTCACAGATGAAACCCTACTTGACAAAAGACCATTAATTTGTTGCGCAGAGATTGTCCAAGTTACTTTTTACATTAAGTTTTCTCGAGCGGTTTGCAGAACAGAAACTGTCTTTTACCTCGAACCCTTTCACGTTAGCTAAAACGTGAGGAGTTGGCATAATAGGCAACACCGTTTGCTTCGACAAGCTGTAAGCTAAACTTTGTTGGACTCCCCTTTAAATTCTCAAAACTTGGTTGAGAATGTAGCCACTCATGTCTTTAATTCGGCTGCTAACAGCGTCATTTAATAGTGGAACCAAAGAAGGTTTGTCTTTGGTCGCTTTTCCCAAAATGGTGTAGTAGGTCTTGGAGTGCAGCAGGCTAGCTTTACGAGTCTCTCGCCTGTCGTGTGCGGTTCCTTCTTTCGCAAGTAGTTATGCAGCCTCATATATGACGCCGTAAGAAGTGGTTTAATTATCACTTGAAACGAACCCGTAAGAATTTTACGAACGTTCAAACTTAAGTGGTCCAAATTACACAAATTTCCCCATGTTAATTGCGAGGACCTTCGTCGAACCCCTGATACGGCCTTATCGAACCCAGGTTAAAAACCAATGTTAACACGGAAATGCCGAAAAATGCCGTAATAAATTTATTTCGTTTCGTTCCGATTTGAAACAGTGCCTTCAAGTATATGCACAGACGTTACTGGTGACACCATTTTTTTAGCATGCAGAGGAAGAAACTTATGGATTCCCACATTGCAAACCTATTGAGTATGCGTTTTACGAGACAAAAAAAATGATGAGGCTGTAGGGCAGTGGTCTTTAACCTTTCTTGCGATATCGCCTCCCATGAGAATTTTATGTTGAAATTAAAGTTATTTACTCTTGAGCAGAAGTGGGCCATTTTCCACTTAGCAACAGGAAAGGTTCATGTTACAGTTAAAACCCAATTTAACTGCTACAGCAACACGCAGGGTTAATTTCAACTAATTAAATCAAAGGAAAGTTTGTTTTACCACAGACAAGATGTCCCTATGGTTTTATGCGCGAGTTGAGGGCTGTGTACAAAATGCTGACGATTACGGCTATTAGGGTGGCCTGAGGTTATAACTATAAAATCAACCTAAAAACCCGGTTCTTTACGTTAAATTTAGTCCCTAACCCTATCCCAGTCTAACGATAAATTGAAATAACTGTGTTTTTTACGTTATCTATCGGTATTTAGCAAATCTTTTGTAGCGTGAGTTTCCGTGTTAGTAGCTCTACCGATAAGGGCAGAACCATATGTACTTAGTCTTAAACTAACCAAGTTAAGTGTTACAAATATTTTGCACATTAAAAAGCGTTAGTATGGAAGGTGCGAAAGTGAAAGAAGTTTAAATGAAAGCTAGTCACCGTTGTATTTGAAAGGTAGGCTATTGCCCGTCGCTATAGCCTACATAGCCTTATTTAAAGGTTCCCGTTAGCAAATTAATTGCCTACCCATGCTCTCGAGATCACAAAAAGCATACAATCACCAGCAAACACAACTTATTCAAATAGCAGCATGCAGGTTTTTTTTAAGGTTTGGTTTGGGTGACCGCTAAGTAGTTTTAAGAGACCGCAAGTGTTTCATTTAAAAACCAAAAACTGTAGTTGTAGTTGCAAGTCCAAATTTTGGGAAACCACTGGAGAAATTTGGGGGACCGTTTCGGTTCCCAAATTTTGGGAACACCTTAAAAAAACACTGCTAGCATGTTTAAGCTGGTGTCACGTGCATGTTTACCTCATTTTTTGTGACGTCTCTATAATAACCTTCTAAGCTTATCCGAAGTTAGATATAATAAGCTAACACCAACAAATAGACTAATTATAACAAGCTTAGGTTTTACACCAGACCAATTATAATTATTTTACACCAATTATTTGTTGTTGCAACTTCGTTTCTTTGTTTAGTCATTGGTACCACGTTCGGTTAAGAGTTGCAGTTGCCTTAATTTATTTCGATCAGATGGAATGAAAGAGTTATCGAAACGAACTAAATTGCACAGAACGAATAACGTTGTTTCGTTTCGTTCCGTTTCCGTTATGAAGCAGCGATTTTAATATTGATAAGGCACGCGAGACAAGCAATACTTCTTCCTTTAATTACAAGTGACAAAAGAAGGCAGTTGCTCGCACAATTTTTTTAGTTTGGCTTTGATGTGACAAACTGCCTTTTTGGCTATACTATTTGTTTTAATCCAGTAGGGCCAGGTGGAATTAAACCTGGAAAACATGTACACGTTGTGCAGGAATACTTTCGTAAGTAAGAAATGACCATTTTGCGGTAAATCAAACAGTAGTTTTCCGTTTGTTTTATAAGCTTGACATGCAAGTATTATATAGGGTCGTAGCCTGGATGAAACGACGTCACGTTTTTGGTTTGCATAAAATGTTTGTGCAAGTTTTTGAACTTTTTCTGAAAAGCACTCTTCTCAACACTCTAGCATGTTTTTTCGTCATTTGAAAACAGAACACGTATAATTCCTGAGAGTGAAATACACACATTGACAACAATTTAAGAGAAAAGAGGTTTACCTGAGTAAGAACACAAAAAGTAGTAAAAAACAGACCACTATTACTCGGTGCTTGTACATGAAGACACAGCAGACATGCATTTAAAAATTAAGCGTCAAAAGTGAGGCATTTCGGAGGTAGATAAACGAGCAGAGGTAGAAATCGGAAGCGGGATAAACCCTTCCGTGTTTAAGATTGGGTAGATGTTTCACTAGTATCTGGCGGCGTATCCTGTTTATTGGGACAATCGACTACCAAATGTTCGATAGATTTACAATGATGGCAACGTTTAGGCAACGGGGGTAGATTGCACTCCTTTGCATGGTGTCCAGCTTCCCCGCAGTTATAACACCTTAATCGATAAACAATTAATAATTTTGTAAAACTGACTGCATTTTAAGCAAATTATCTAACCTGTCTGGCCGCTTGCGCCTCTTTGGTCGGCGTACATTTCCTATGCAATCTTCTCCATTCGGTCCACAAACAACAGTTGCTTCCCAACCGAGAGAAGATTTTTTGTATTGGACTTTTACCTCTTCGCCATCATGCAAACTTCGAAATCCGTTCATTTGAATGACGGACTATAAAATAAAATGTACGAGTCCCTAGGACAGTATGTTTAGGCTATCCTTTTTGGGCCCGGAACACTTTATGCTTTGAAATAGTCTTGCGCAGCACCATACCAAATTTTATAGTGATGCAATAAAAAAAAACAAGCTTAAATTCAACTACCGTATTATCAGCAACTGGCCCACGCAGTTACATTCGATTTATTTTACAACGAGTCTTAACGTTACACAAAAATAAATGAAGCAAATCGCTATGGAACATTCAAACTGTTAATAGTGAATAATTACGTGCTTAAAATAAAGGGTCAGTACACGCCCATTGTGTTCGACCAGTGAATTTAATCGGTGTTCCATAGAACACTAGTCAAACTAACACATTTCTTCGAAACACCTGACAATCTTTACCTAAACACTAGAGTTCCATAAAACACCGGTTGAAAATCACTGCCCTAAAAAGATGCAAGACAGATATCTATGGTATCTACGGTGCCATACTTGGTAAACAAAAACATCTCGCTGTTGGTTTGCTTGTTCAGTCGGACAGCTTTTTAACGTAACAAATCCATATCCTTTGGAGATATCAAACCACTTGCACCTTCCTGCAATCACAAAACGTTTCATACACCAGCAAACACAAGACTTTATGATATCTTTACAACATCACTTTTACTTAAAATAAACTTTATAGCCGGGGCGAATATAACGACTGTTACCTAAATCCCACGTTGATGCATCAGTGGTTGAGGTATTTACATCGTCTTTTGTTGGTAGTGTAGGGTGTACACTACTTGTAGGATTGACAGTTGCTTCGGGTGTCGTAACTGCACACACATATATATATTTCTATATTTGTGGAAATGACGATTTTACTTTTATTTATTCGTATTCAAGAGTTCAGTCATCAGTAAAATTCGCATTTTAATTTCAATTTAGCGGAATTTTCGATTCTTTGATAGAGATAAAAGGTGTAAACGCACTTACTGTCTTCTGACATCCTTTTGATTCATAAATTTTTCAGGTAACTATAACAATTCTCCTACATTTGAAAATGCTGTTACCAAAGTTTTAACACCAAGTTTTCAACAAACCTATTGTAGCCGTCGACGCAGGCCTAAAATTTCGTACAAGAAAGGTTAGAATAGAACTAAAAATATTTGCCCACTTTTATTTTTTATTGCAGTTGCTCAAAACAGTTGGAAACGATTCAAAGTAAGGCTAGGCGAAATGCAATTTTTTACTGCGCATCAGATTTTTTACAACATTATTCTAAAAAAGACCACGTGTATGCAGTTGACATGTTTTTTGTACACAAACGTGCAGGCAACACGGGTGAAGGAGAGTAGGAAACAATTGTGCAATCTTTTTCACGCCCCTTCGCACATTTCCACGCCCCTCAACTTCGCGCATGTCTATTGTCAGCTCCGTTTACTTGCGAGTCCATCTTCCAGTACCTATGAGCAGCAGTGTTCGTTTTATGTTAATGCTACTATTCTATTGCTATTTGGACATAAAGTTATTAAACGCAATTTGACTTGTAGCTTTACAAAAAACTATTTAAACTAATACTGGGAAGACAACCTACATACACATTTAGTTCGCAACACAAAAAAATATTTAAGTCGCATAAATAAAATCTATTTTTTGTTTCCAAACCGGAGTTTTTTTTTCATAAAAAACACTTCCCCCCTAAACTTTCTAAATTGTGTCCGCATTCTTTTACTTCCAAATTTAAAACCGTTAACAGCGTTTGCATGCTCAATAAGGTGATAGTACTACAACAATCATGTGTCTAAGTAGTGACCGCTTGAGGCAAGTTAACCTAAACGTCCACAGCAGTTTGTCACAAATGAAACATATTCTTATACCTGGAAAACAACCAACGTCAGTGAACAAATGAGGATCGGCACATATTTCACCAAAAACAAACCATCTACTGGCCACTAGTCACTTACTAAAATACTGTTCTCAATCTCGGTGAACCTAGACTGCACACGTTGCGTTGACCAGCTTTTGTTTTTTTAACTGCTGTAGGTTTACTTAGTTGCTAAACTACGTTTTAGTGCAGTTTTATTATTAACTGCAGTTGTTCGATTACTTTTGTTTTTAAATTTGTAACGTAAGTTACCAGATGCCTGTTTTACTATTTAGAAGCAGAACTCAGTGAACCTTGTAGTGACCGTCAGCTGGCAAACACAATCGCCGTTCTCCGTCCAATGACCTACTTTCTGCCTTTCTCTTTTTTGGTTCCAGCTGAACACACGTCCACTACGAATGTAACGGTGGAGAATAAAGGGGCCAGCCAACAATTGAACTTAAACCAATTAAACGAAACAAACTTGTTTTGTCTTTTGTTTACCAATTCAAACAAAACTGTGTTCTGCTTATTTGTTGGGACTGTTTAAACTATGCGTTATGTATTTATCAGAGTTACTACTTAAACTCAAAAATTGCATTATGCAACAGTTATACAAAACGGTGCTGTATTTAAATATTGCAGTAGAAAAACATCACAATTAGACGTATAAAGTAAAAAATATAAGCATTAAGCTTATCAGCTTTAATTCAACACATATGCACAAAACAAATATACAATAGACAACAAAGTTAACTTGTTACATTTCTTAGGGATATTCCATGCCTAATTTTTTTTCTATTTTCAACAAAGTCTTTGAAGATTTTGGTTTAGTGACAGGACTAACACCACCACCTTGAAACATGCGTTGTCGATCTTTGAAGGTTAATGATGAAGGATCATATTCCTTTTGCTTGTTGGAAGTCCCTCTTAAAGAAGAGTGTGTAAAATCAGGTTTACATATATCTTTTTGGTTAACATTTCCTAAATTATAATATTAACTGTATGTATACATTTTTAACATGTTCAAAAATTCAGTTTTAACACAATGTCTGGTGCAGTAGTTTTTGTGGGTGATCTAGTAGTTATTAAACAGAAGAAATATATTTCATTGGGTTGAAACAAAACAGGTTATTTTGTCAGTGGATACTTTGATCTAAGGTGGGCAAGCCTGTCAATTGACTGGTCAAATATGGTCAATTGACAGCACTCCATTTGACCGGTCAAATATTATTTTAAAAATTAAATGTGGTAAATTTTCTTGGACTTGCTTTTTAGTTGTTGGAAAGGGTAAAATATTTCTAATAGCCCTTAGGTAGAAAAGTTAAGGACATATAAGTGCTTTGAAAGCCAATATAGATGTGTTTTGTTCATTAGAAACAAATACCTTAAACAATTAGGGGATATTTTTCATCTGAAATTAAGATCTGATTTATATTAAGGCAAACTTTGGGTTTACAATGCAAAGAAAAAACATGGTTCACTTCTAGAATAGTTTTATCTTAATAAAAAACGAGGGTGATATGTCCATGGGGGGAAGTTAGTTAATTACTACTTACTTGGGCATTTTTGCAAATGTTGCATGTTTGACTGACAGATAAAATGTAATTTAAAGCAGCTGTGTAAACTTGTAGGTCTACAGTCCTTTTTTTCTATAATTGATCCAAAAACTGTTTGTAGCTATATATTTGGCTTATAATTGCCCTGCATATACTTTTGTGGATTAATTACGGGTCAGCACTTATTGGAATAACTAGAAAAGTGGCTTTCTGATATACTTCCATTTTATATATTCTATACGATATATATCAATTTACAATACTATACACAATTTTATCTACATATATGATTGTTTTTGCAAGCAAAAACAAATGGGTCCTCACACGCGTGTTTATGCGGATTTACGGTAAACCTATGCTGCGGTTATTTTTAGATTCTTAAGGACAAATTTATTACAACGCATTAACTTAACTTTCAAAGGTTTTGTCCGTTTTCGTTTTGCATCATTATTGTCATATAATTACAAAAAATCGGTAAAAAAGAACGGGGAAAATACTTTCAATTTAATCTCTTGCTTTGACCTTGATATTGTCATTCAAGTTCAGTTTTTAAACACAAATTTTCCTAGAAAGCCTTAACTATTATATAAGACACTATATAAAAAAAGTCGGTTGCTACAAAGGTATACATAACAACTTGTTTTAACCAAGGTATACATTACAACTTGTCACTTAACTTTGTTTCGCAAAAACGACTGTTTAATGACCTTTTGACACTGTTTTTTACAGCTTGCAGTCCTTAGTGTTCAACAATACCGTTTAGCCTAATTTATACATGACTTAAGTACTGATTGTTGAATTGATTTATCAAAAATAAAGAAGATACGTTATGACGAAAAATTCTTGAGTGTGTTGTAACGCCAACAAGTTGACCTTTAGTGACCCGTGGTTATGTGACGGCCAAGCTGACAATGAGAATTTAAAGACCATTTATCGCGGCGTTCGAAAAAGTTAAGTTTAATTTTTCATATTTATGTTGATCAACGATGTTTTGCCTGACATAAACGAAACCGAAGTATGTTTATCGAGTTTAAATTACGTCTTAGGTTTAAAACCGTCGCCAAAACTGAAAATGCGCGTGATAACTCAATAAAATGACACAGCATTGCTGCACAAAAAAAACAGCTGATTTCTAATCATCCAAACGACTGTCTTGTAAAACGTCTGTCAGGACGTCAAGCTGAGCCCTCCCGCTCTGTCGCCTTAATCCAGTGAATTCCTCCCTTGGGACTTATATTTAACGGATAGCGTACACATAAAATGGGTTAGAAAGGTAACTGGCAAAATTTTAAATACTAAACGAATACCCTGCTTAAACAATTGTTAAAATTTTAAATATATCTGCACCATAGGGCATGTATTTCTGCCTTAAACTAAAACCGATTATTTCGGGGTTTAAAGGGTGAAAAATGGGTGAATCCAAAAAAGATACAAAATTCTTTAAAAAAAACTTACATTGCACCAAACAACAAAGCATAAAACTCCAAGATGGTGTACTTTAATCAGTACAGCCGTTTTAAAAATTTACGTTTTGGGGGCCTGTGGGTGAACCGCTGGGTCATTCGGGGTCAAACTTCAGGAGGATCAAATTTGGATTAATATGTGACATCTGTGCAAATTGTAATAAATTTGAAGCACTCTTTCTTGACCAAACGCGTTTAACAAACCAGCGTTAGACAGAAAAAAAAATACGGACAAAAACAATATGTGTCCCCTTCATAGAAGGGGACCCATAAATAATGTACATACATATCAAGCTTTTGTGTATTCCTTGTTTGTCATGAATGGAGATGTGACAACAGCACAATAAAATAAATTATTGCTTTAAAATGATAAGGGAGTTTTGAAATTAAATTTCGTTTAAAACTAGAAGGGTGGCTTAGCACATTTTACTATAGCATATACACTACAACCTATTCTGCAAACTGTAATATATTCTCTATATTTATTTATATTGGGTCCCATATTAGCCAACATTTTTATAATCTTGATTTGTTTCTGCAGGCAGAAACTCATGGGTCCCCAAAACCGCAAAGTTGTAAACAGACAACCATAAGAAACGGTGCTATAAAGTCAAACACAGTGATTGGTAGTGTTACTTAAAAAAACAAGTTATGTAAAGTACAAACTGTCCAAATCTCATGCAATTGAGACATTGTTATAAGTTTGTGTGCCTAAATAGCATAAAACACTGACATCTCAAAATGGCATATTATACAAACTGTCAAAATGTATTGTTGATTAATTCACCCATTTTGGGGGGTTGGTAGGGTAAATATTAGGGCTGCAGGGTGGAACACAATATTTGACAGCTACAAATGCCAAATTAAAAAAACTATCAAAAATTCATCCAAATCGAACGTTTTACAAACAATAGGTGGCTTAAGCAGTAAATATTGGGCTACATGGTGAAACACAATAATCGACGCCCTAAAATGGCACAATGAACAAACTGTCCAAATTTCATCCAAATCGGACATTGTTTAAAAAATCACCCATTTTAGGGGGCTAGTGGGGTAAATATTGGGGCTACAGGGTAAAACACAACAAACGATGCCCTAAAATGGCACAATGAACAAACTGTCCAAATTTCATCCAATTCGGACATTGTTTAAAAAATCACCCATTTTAGGGGGCTAGTGGGGTAAATATTGGGGCTACAGGGTAAAACACAACAAACGATGCCCTAAAATGGCACAATGAACAAACTGTCAAAATTTCATCCAATTCGGACATTGTTTAAAAAATCACCCATTTTAGGGGGCTAGTGGGGTAAATATTGGGGCTACAGGGTAAAACACAACAAACGATGCCCTAAAATGGCACAATGAACAAACTGTCCAAATTTCATCCAATTCGGACATTGTTTAAAAAATCACCCATTTTAGGGGGCTAGTGGGGTAAATATTGGGGCTACAGGGTAAAACACAACAAACGATGCCCTAAAATGGCACAATGAACAAACTGTCCAAATTTCATCCAAATCGGACATTGTTTAAAAAATCATCCATTTTTAGGGTCTAGTGGGGTAAATATTGGGGCTACAGGGTAAAACACAACAAACGATGCCCTAAAATGGCACAATGAACAAACTGTCCAAATTTCATCCAAATCGGACATTGTTTAAAAAATCACCCATTTTAGGGGGCTAGTGGGGTAAATATTGGGGCTACAGGGTAAAACACAAACAAACAACAAACGATGCCCTAAAATGGCACAATGAACAAACTGTCCAAATTTCATCCAAATCGGACATTGTTTAAAAAATCACCCATTTTAGGGGGCTAGTGGGGTAAATATTAGGGCTACAGGGTAAAACACAACAAACGATGCCCTAAAATGGCACAATGAACAAACTGTCCAAATTTCATGCGATTCGGACATTGTTTAAAAAATCACCCATTTTAGGGGGCTAGTGGGGTAAACACTGGGGTTATCGAGTCAAACAAAACAAATGGCACATCTACATAGCCATATCTACCATCTGTGAAAATTTCATCCAAATCCATCAAACATTTCTTGGCAAAGTGGGGTGGACAAACTTGAGGGAAGAAAAAAACAAAAAACAAATCGAGTAAAATCAAAATGTGTCCCCTTCAGGGAAGGGGACCCATAATAAGACTTCAATCTGATGTATACATAGAATATTATGAGAATCCAGTTTAGAAATGTACAGGTGGGGCCATTGATGAAATAAAGCATGCAATGCAGTCAGAAAAGTCTATGATATAATATAAACTAAACATTTCCTATTTCACAAACAAATTTACATGAGTTGAAACCTTCATTTCCATTACTTGTGGTTTATAAGAAGATTTAAGTTACAACTTTAACCTAAAAATGCAATTTAATAGTGTGTATAGTATTTGACCGATATTTGACCAATTTCACAAGTATTTGACCGTCAATTGACCAGATTTTATTTGACTGGTCAAATGCCCAACCCTACTTTGATCTCAGTTCTTATGTTGAGTATGGTACAAAATACAGCAAAAATTCTGGACTAAAACTAGAAAAAACAAAAACAGTTGAGATCATGATAGAAAGTCAGTAAATAACTTTACTTTGTCCTTTGTGTACTTACCTTGTACCTAAAAATGTGCTACTTTTTCTTGGTGACAGCAAGGCTAGTTTAACAAAATGTGCTAAAAAAGAGCAACTGGTAAAATAAACAAATTTGCGTGTGTGCTTGCATAATATGACTTTTCAAATTTCATTGCTTTGAAGAAGTCCTATCATTCCGGTGAGCGAAACATCCACAAAATTTATTTATTAAAGCAAATCAGGTGTTGGTAAGTACTGTGGAAACGGCAACGACTATGTGCAACAACTTGAGCAATGGAATGTAAGTCATGCATTTGTTGGATACACCTGATTTGCTTTAATAAATAAATTTTGCGGATGTTTTAGATATGTTGAATACATTTAAATACAGCAGTGATGAGCTTTTCCCAGATTGATTTTGCTTTCACACTTCCTATAGGCTTACTAATGCTTCCCATACTGTGAAGTATTTGTAACATTTAAACAGGTAAATGTAGTGTAATTTGATGTTGAATGTATAGGATCCTCCTTTACCTAGTAATGTCCCATTATTTTCAACAAAAGAAGGCGATTGTTTGCGCATAATCGTAATATTATCTTGTCTATAAATTTTCACCAGCTACGTTGGAATTGCGTGCAATGGACCCATACGTATACGTGCTGTAGTAACATCTAAATTAGGTTTTAACTTTTAGGTGAAGCTTTCGTGTTGCTGGTGAATCTAACTGCCCAGATCTGCTGAAGAGGCAAGAACTTTCAAACAAATTAACAATCTCATAGGGAGGCGAGTAGTCCCTGCCCTGAAGGGGACACATTTTGTTTTTGTCTATATATATATATATATATTTTTCTTTCTAACGCGGGTTTGTTCCCATGTTTTGGTCAACAAAGAATGGTTCAAACTTTTTCAAATTTACACACATTATAGATATTGGTCTAAAGATGGTCCATGTGAATTTTGACCCCGTTTGATCCCTCCGTTCACCCACAGCCCCCCAAAACGTGAAATTTTTAAAACAGCTTTACTTGCTTAAGTACTTCATTTTGGAGTTATATGCTTTGTTGTTTGGTGCAATATAAGGTATTTCAAAGAATTTTGTACCTTAAAAAAAGATTTACCCATTTTCACCCCTTAACCCCAAAATATTCGTTTCTGTCTTTTGTACCTTAAAAAAAGATTTACCCATTTTCACCCCTTAACCCCAAAATATTCGTTTCTGTCTTACGCTGGTTTGTTAAGTGCGTTTGGTCAAAAAAGAGTGCTTTACATGTATTCAAATTTGCACAGATGTTAGTTATTGCTCTGAATTTGATCCTCCTGAAGTTTGACTCCAAACGACCCAGCGGTTCACCCAAAGGCCCCCAAAACTAAAAAAATTAAAAACGGCTGTACTGACCCAAGTACATAATCTGAGGGTTTCATGCTTTGTTGGTTGGTGCAATGTAAGCTATTCTAAAGAATTTTGTAACTTTTTATTGGATTCACCCATGTCTACCCCTTAAACCCCAAAATAATAAGTAAGGCCAGAAATACAAGCCCCAATGTGCTGAAATGTTAAACAATTGTTTGCAGTAGGTTATTCGTTTAGTATTTAAAAATTTGCCTTAATCGGCCAAATAGTTACTTTTACAGTCCATAACATGTGTACACTGTCAGTCAGATAGAAGTCTCAAATCTCAAGGTAGTAATTCACTTGTTTACGATTAAGGCGGGTGAATACAGCGGGAGTGCTCAGAATTCACTCATTTACGATTAAGACGAGTGAATGCAGCGGGAGTGCTCAGCTTGACGTCCGGACCGACGTTTTAGGAGACAGTCGTGTTGGTGATTACAAATCAGCTGTTTTTGCGCACTCATGCTATGTCGTTTTATTAAGTTATCAAGCTCATTTTCAGTTTTGGAAAATTGTGTTTAAAAACTGACCTTGAACGACAATATCAAGGCCAAAGCATGAGATTAAATTGAAAGTATTTTTCCTGTTCTTATTTACTGTTCTTTGTAATTATATGACAATAATGATGTAAAAAAGAATACGGACAAAACTTTAAAAGTTGGGTTAAGGCTAAAGTTGGTTAAGTTTTTCCTTAAGAATCTAAAAATAACCAGGATGTTTGTTTACCATAAATCCGCACAAACGCGTGCTTGCAAAAACAATCATATGTGTAGATCAAATGATGTGTATAGTAAACTGGTAAATATCTAACAATGATTGTGCCCTATTTTTACTGTTACCAAATCGCATATGCATATGTGTGGGGACCCATTAGATTATGCTTGTAGAAACAATTCTGTTATAAAGTGCCAGGAAAAAGATAAGGACCCAATGCCAAATATATATCCATTATAAATATGGTAAATGGTATATGTGATACATCGTTAAATATGATGTAGTATATATAAACTGGCAATATATAGGAAAACCACTATTCTAGTTTCCTGTAATTTTAGAACTGATGATGCAATATTTTTAGGCGAAATCGATATTCACAGTGGTTTGCAATAAGAAATACACAGATTGATTTGAGTGTGCTGAATTTGTCAGCTAATGTCCACAAAATTTAATTTCATAAAACAAAGAGTATCTTGTTCATAAACATTGTCAAATATGGGACACCTACTGCCAAAATGTCATGCTTCTAGTTTTTTTGCACTTTTTGTAGTTACCAGCCCTGAAACAAGGTTGGTTCACTTTACATTCTTGGAACTTAGTGTTTTTTCTACCAGTATTTCTTGTCAAAAACTTGAAAAACAACTCCTTCAACAAAGGGGACATTTAATTATATCAATACACATACCGAATGTCTTGTTTTCGTTGATATGGATCATTGTACAACTCCTGAGAACCAATTACTCCAGAGTTGGATTTAGATGTAACATAGCTTACTGTCTGATTGGTTAAATTTGCGGAAAATCCACCCTGGTATAAACAACCAAGGTGTTAATACTTTGCTATGCATTGCTAGAGTGATTAAACAAACAACGCACCAGATCATCTTGCAACATTGAAGACAAAAAAATGCCATCAGATACTGGTCTAGGGTACTTATTTGAGTTTTTCAGTTGCTGACCTGATCTGTGCAAAAAAAAAAAGTAAAAATTGACTGGAGTAGTGTACAAAACTTTTGTCACCTTATCCTGGTGTTACTGACTCTCCTTTGAGGCACTGAATCACACAAGGGCCCACCAAATGCCACATTCACTTTATTTTGTTTATTTTTTCCCTCCTCATGCCCCTTAACCACTGAATTACTTGTTGCTGGTTTCTGTTAAAAAGAGAAAAACATTTTCATTTTGCAATACAGGTGCTGAAACACACAACATACATGTCACAAATTGCTGTAATATATATAAACTCAGCATATTCATACTCTAAACTTCAGTGTATTCAGCATATTTGAACTTGCGTTGGCAAATGTTAAGAGACAAGACTTATGTGCATAGGTAACCTTGGATTATTGGGATGGGTTTGAAGATCATACAAACCTTTAATGTGGGAGACCATAGTGGTGAAGTTGACACATTCCCTGTTCCACTTTTTTTGTCCAACCTAAACAAAAAAACGTTGAAAACAATCCATGTGTGTTAATGAATGACAGAATAATGAGAAGTTGTATTTTGATAGTGTATAAGCATCAATGATGTGTTGCTGTGAATAACAGTTCTCATATAAGTAAGTACTCAAAACAACTTGTATGGTTCTATTGCTTATGGGCCCAGTTAATCTGTATTCACTTGTCCAACACTTAAAACAAAAATAAACTTCCTAAACCTGATATCACCAACTAACTTGAGCAAGATAAGAAAATGGTGTTGCTTGCAAGTCACAATGTGACACTTGTTGGCAAATATAAACTAGAAAGGTGGCTTTTCTGCATATTTCTATTTTATTTGATCTACACACATGATTGTTTCTGCATGCAAAAACAAATGGGTACCCCCACACAGGTTTATGCGAATTGATTACACTATAAAAATGTTCTGGTTCTTAAAGACAAATTAGTAGAAAGCATCAAACTATTCTTCTAAGATTTTGTTTATATTTTTTATTAATCATTTTACTGTCATATATTTACACAAGTACAAAGTAGGTAGAGAATACTTCCAATCCTCTGTGAATAGAAAACAGCGAGAGTATATTTAACAAATTGTTCTTCACTTCACTTTGTTTCGCATATTAACCTGCAGCAACCTCTGGCCATGACCTTTTGACATGTTTTTCAATAGCACGCAGTCCGTAGTGTTCAACAGTATTGCCTAATTTATACAAAAACTCATGTATTGTTGCTCAAGTGTGATGCAAGTTCGTTCTTACAGGGTTTTGCCATACCTACTAGTTGACCTTAAGTGACCTTTCACCATGCAGCGGTGTGACAAGTCAAGCTGACAATGACCGTCCAATGACCATTTATCATAACTTTCGTCCAGTTTATATTGTGATCTTTATGTTTAGCAACAATATTTTGCCTGACATATAACAAAGTGAAATACAAGTTGCCGAGTTTAGATCACTTTTGAGGTATGAAACCTTTGCCAAAACTAAAAATGCAGATGCTAAAATAAACATCACAGCATTTGCAAGGGCTAAGTGCTAAAACATTTATGTATGCATGGAGGCGTTGTTTCGTATCACCAAAGCTAGCTCATTGACCCGTCAATCATCTGTCTGGCTCTGCCCTCGTAGACAAACAATATATCATACACTATCCAATATTAGTAACAGCCATCATTGTGATACAACAAATAACTAAAAAACAGCTCTATTCCAGCGAGAACAAGGCCTGGTGGCATGCTTGGTCATGCATGAAGCTCCGGGCATTTCCGCCCAAACATAAACCAACCAGTCTTTTCCATGGTATTGGATTGTCTGGCAAGGGCACATGCGGTTAAACACATAATAGGGGCTGTAAGGGTAGCCATTTTGCTGATTTAACCAAAATTTCAAATACTACAAACAAATGTTTCAAATTTCTTATTAGGGCTTGTATTTCTAACCTAAAAGGACTGGAAAAGCTAAAACCGAATATTTGGGGGGTTTAAGGGGTAAAAATGGGTGAATCCAATTAAAAGTTACAAAATTCTTCACAATACCTTACATTACACAAACCATTGAAGCCTGAAACTCCTAAAAGCCATGTACTTTCGTCAGTACAGCCATTTTAATTTTTTTACATTTTCGGGGCCTGTAGTCGACCCTCTGGGTCATTTGGGGTCAAACTTCCGGAAGGGCAAATTTGGATAACTACCTAACGTGTGTGTAATGTTTAATAGGTTTTAAGCACTCTTTCTTGACCAATGTGTGGAACAAACCAGCCTTGGACAGAAAAAATACAAACAAAAGCAAATTGTGTCCCTTCAGGGCTGGGGTTCCATATAAAGCACATACAGATGCAGAATCTGTTGTTGCAAAACATTAACTTGAATTAACTTGAATTAACTAATTATGTCTGTTCATCATTTTGTCCAACAACATTTTTTTAAATCAATCAGCATACTTTAAGGACTGGGTCAATTGGGTTCAAATTTGAAGTGTACAACGGTACAGAGCATCAATGTTTTTACACTCGGTCCTCAATCGAGCAGTTGCACAAACTAACCTGAGCATTAAATTTGCATGTTCATGCCCTGCTAACATATGAAACTAGTTTTGAAACGTTACCCAGAACAAAATTCACTGTTGTCTTAAATGCGTTAAATGGTGGAAAATCCATACATTTCAAGCCTGAACAGCTTAAAAGGCACCTTGGAAAGCTGCAAAACTTGTGTGGAATAGGGAATGTTTGTGATGTCACAATGCACTGAGCAGGCTCGGCTGAGCATTAACATGAGCCCATCCAAACAGAACATTTGCTGTTTTGGCCCATCCTTAATATCTACCATGTGGTATAATCTGAATACAAATAAACACTTTTTCTTGACCAAAATGTGCGAAATAAGCCACAAATGAACAGAAAATTATAAGCATACGACTTTTCATGGTATTTGGTAGCAAAATGTGCAGCGAAAAAAAAGTTCTCTAATGTGCCAAAAAATAAAAAGTTTATGAACCGCTGGTATAAAGTCTGTATCAAAACAGTTAAAAAACAAAAATTGGCATTACAGTCCATGACTTTTTTAAAAAGCGGGGTTGTGGCAAAGGCAGAAACACTCTTCTTTTACTGTATTTGGAAATTAGTACATTTTGTGGAATGTATTGAAACCCAAGTATGAGTTAATGAGTTCATTGTTAAATTAAGAATGCATGTTCTGTTTTTTGCAACAAATCAGTTTGTATGTTCTGCAGTGACCTTACACAGTGTTATAGCCAAGAAGACAAATCCGCTATTGACCGTTCACCTTGTTTTTTGTTTTGTTTTATGAAACTGCAATGTTTTGCCTGGCACATATGAAATATTATATAGGATCATTTTAAATATTTAACCTTGTGCCAAAAGCAAAGTTTGGACCAAAAAACAAACAACCATGTAGCATTAAACCACTGTAATTGTTTCTAACTTTGTTTTGCAACACCTTTACATTGACTGTTTGCCAGGCGATAGCTAAGCTGAAAGGGTTTAATGACATTTTGAGATTTTGCCTAAACTATAAATATCTCCAGTTTATTTCATGTTATATTAAAAAAATGTGTTGTGATAAAGGTAAAAGTTTGTGGTAGTTTGGGGCTAAATATGTAACCACTGGGCAGATTTCTCAAAATTTTCATGCCAAACAATGAACACAGCATTAGGCGTTGCTATGCTAAACTTAAGGACCTAAATCCCCAAATCGAATATTGGAGATGAAAAAAATTAGTGAATTTAAAAAAAGATTAAAAATGCTTCAAAACTTTGCAAAGTACCAACCAACAAAGCGTGAAAGTTCTGGTTCAAAAGTTTTAGAAAAACTTGTTTTTTTATTTATTTTACTTTCAGGGGGCGTGTAGGTAAACTGCAGGGTCAAACTTTCAAAAGAGCAACTTTAAAGAACTAACTATTTTGGATGTAAACTAGCCAAATGTTTAAAGCACTTTTTATGCACACACACATGTTAGACAGTAAATAAAGGTATAAAATGGTGTTTTTTCCCCTTTAAGCAACGCACAACAATAAAAATGGTGCTTGGTGCCCAATCAAAAGTGTTTTTGATCACCATATTATTTCATGAGCAAATAGTTTTGTCTCAATAAACACATGTCTTTTAGTGTAATTGTTGGGTGTTAATGTAAAATTCCTGGTGACTAACCAAACAGAAGTGTAGCTCTTCAGCAGTTGTGTATTTTGACACTAACTTTGCACCAATTATATTTACATGATTTTACCATAGTCTCTGCTGAAAATTTCATTCAGCCCAGTGGTAAGCAAGAAAGAAACATTTTAGTCTACCCTATTATCACAAAAATGATATGATTCCACTTTAGGTTAAGTAAACAATTATTCTGCAAAGTATACCTCAAATCTTGTGCTTTATGGTCTGTTGATTTGGCTTGAGCCTCCTGAAACAGCAGCACAAATTTAGAACATCATCATTTTTTATCAAGTAACATACCATTTTTTGACTTGATTGGGAATAGTTTTTTGTCAGTGGGCTTGTAACTTCATGTTGAATAAAGCGATCCCTGTCTGGACGGTCAGGTATGTCACTAAAATCCTAAAAGCACAGCCCTTCATACATTACCAATGACAAAAAGTTAAAAAAATTTGAAATAGATGCACTGTAGTTTTCACTGACATTTTATTGTTTATTAACACTTTCAGTGCGGTTGACGTAAATCTATGTCAAAAGATGTTTTCCGCAGAGTGCGGCTTGACGTTAATTAACGTCAAAAAATTTTCAAAAAAAAAAAAAATCAAAAATGCGGCTGCCCGTTAATGTACGTCGAGACGAAAACAGCCCATGCCATAAATGCGTGATTGGCGCGTGTCTGGGGCGACGCTTGGCGGGCATTAAACTTGATTATGTGAATGGAGTCTTGTTTCATAACAATGTAACAAAGCCGACTTTTCCAACAAATGCCTAAGGAAGTTATATTGTATAATCGTTGGCAAAAGTTTAAAGTAATAATTGTACATAAGTTTTAGTAATAAATTAAAGTGCATAAGACTTTTGTGCATAAGTTGTAACGTTACTGTCATTGTAATTCGTTATTGATGCTGTTGAGGCCTTGCAGCAGACAAAACAATGCAAGTGTGCACAATAATTGAACAAAAGCCCGCACTGAACGCATATTTGGGTGATTGCTAACCGCACTGAAAGTGTTAACCCACCTCAACAGGAACATCCTCATCAGAAAGGATCTTTAACTTTTCATTTTGGACTTTGTTATGAAATTCTCGTTCTTGAATGAGAGTCTTCAGTCTATTCAGTCATAATTATTAGTTATGCACTAAAAAAATATTTAAAAATCTTCTAAAATATTAAATAAACCATATGTTTACCTGTCTTTTTCCAGAGGAGACAGTTGTTGCAGACGATCAGTTAACTCATGAATTTCTTCTTCTCTCAAAGCATTTAACTCGTCTTGCACCGTTTTTTCTTGTTTTTCCCTTCTTACCCTGTCTTGGGAGATGGATGATTTGAAATAACGAGGCAAAGTAGAAAATTTCTTTACATCCATTTTCTGCGTGAGACAATTTTTGTCGACCTTAAAAAAGTGGGAAACATTTTGACCTGCAGGCACATTGAAAAAAAAACATACAGCAAAAATCTAAACAGGTTTATACGGAAATTAAAAAAAAAACAAAGAAAAAGATTTATTATGGGTGGATGATTTTTATCTTACTTTTACACACACAAAAAGCAATAACCTACATTGTTAACAGTTGATTTGACATTGTTTGGTTCCTTCTGTATTTCAACTTTTAATTGTTGCGGATGTTTTTCACAGGTTTGCTCAGAATCATCCTGAACAATGTTTTTGGAAGAAGCTTTTGTGACTTCTGCTTGTGGAAGCATTTCAACACTGCTATAGTTGGGATTATCAATTGCCATATTTCCAACATCTATCAGTGATTGGGTTCTAGATTGTTTAAATTTGGGGGGCAACCTGAAACGGAACAGTATTCGACAAACAAGTAACGAATAGTGATATACATATACAAAAAAACTGGTAAATGTATTCTGAGAGAATTATTTGTTTACAGGAGTCGCTATTCAGTCAACTACTGAAAAGTTTTTTCCTAAATTTTTTACATCCACTGTGTCCCATTAAATAAGTTTTCAATTTGCTTAAGGGTCTATAAACATTACATGCATTGGTTGCAAAAACTGCTGCTGTTTCATAAAGTAGACAATTGACATAAGGCCTGTGCCTGAGGTTTATGCAACAAAAATGTTTGGCTTAAGTACACAAAGTATCATATACAGAGGTTATTGCATATTTTGGCAATAAAATAGGAAATCTTGTACAGAAAGTGAAAACTTGTAAGCTTATTGTTGTTAACATACATTGGTACAGCACTGAACTAAAAGGGTGGCTTAGCACATTTTGCAATAGCACATACAACCTATTTTGTAATGGTAATATATTCCCTATTTTTTTCACATTGGGTTCAATATTAGCCAACATTGTATATAACATTGATTTGTTTCTGCAGGCAGAAACTCATGGGTCCCCAAAACTGCAAAGTTGTAAACAAATAACCATAAGAAACTTAGGTGTTATAAAGTCACACATAGTGATCGGAACTGTCAAAATGTCATTTCATTCAAATTTTGTAAACAAATCACCCATTTTAGTCAGTTTGAAAGGTTAATATTAGCACTAGATGGCGAAACACAATTATCAACAGGTATAAATGTTAAATTCAACTAACTGTTGAAATTTCATCCAAATCAGACATGGTTTAAAATTTTACCTTTTTTAGGGGGCTAGCAGGGTAAATACTGAAGCTATCAAGTCAAACGAAACAGATTGCATGCCAAAAAGTGCAAGATTTCATGCTAAAAGTGAATGGACAAACTTCACTGAACAAAAAAGAAAAACTGAGTAAATTCAAGATGCGGCGAAGGGGACCCATAAATATAGCATATAACAGCCAAGTAGTATCACCAGTTATAAATGTAACAACATTCTTAACAGCTGATGCAAAGATCCAAAACATGTAGCAACATAATTTATGGACAAAAACTTTGTATAACTAATTATTATGTGTGTAAATTTCAAAAAGTTTAAAAACTCTTTTATTTACTAAACAGGTGAAACAAGAAAGGGGGACAATAAAGATTTACCTGAAAACTGCCTTCAATTACTAAGTAATGTACAAAATTAACATTGTCTGAAACTACAGAGTCATGTCACTTGGGAAGTTTTCTGAACCAAAACGTGAGAAAACATCCTCATTAGACACAAAAAGAAAAATGACGCCACATAAGAGAAGAAAAGGGAACAAACCATACAACTTATATTAAGTTGAGACATGGTTACAATATTCCTTAAACAAATACTTTCAATTCTCTGTGAACTTAATCTCTAATAGCTTTGACCTCGATATTTCTGTCTAAGACCAGTTTAAGAGAGTTAAAACTTTTTCTAGAAAATCTTAACAGTATTAAGGGGTGAATCCAAATAAAATTATAAAATCATTTAAAATACAATGCATCAACCAACAAAGTATGAAACTCCTTGATCATGTGCTTTATATCGGGTTTTAAGGGTGAAAAATAGGTGAATTTATTTAAATGATTAAAATCATTTAAAATACAATGTATCAACTAACAAAGTATGAACCTCCTTGATTATATGCTTTAGTATAGCAGTTTTACAACTTTCACATTTTAAGGGTTTGTTGGTGAACTGCTGGGTTACTCGGGGTCAAACTTTACTAGGATCAACTCTGGATAACTAACTAACGTGTATGTAAAACGTTTGGAGCACTCTTTCTTGAAAAACGTGCAGAAAAAAAAACGGAGTTAGGAAAGGGGTCATAATTATTCGCTTGATAAACTAGAAGGGTGGCTTAGCACATATTGCCCTTGCACATACACTATGATCTATTTTAAAACATAAATATATTTCCTATGCTTATTTTGTATTGGGTCCCATATTAGCCATCGTCTCTAATAACCTTGGTTGTTTCTGCAAGCAAAAACTCATGGGCCCCCACACATGCAAAGTTGTAGATAATCCATTTCAATAGATAACAACTAGAATAGTGGTTTTCCTATATATTGCCAGTTTATATATACTACATCATATTTAACGATGTATCACATACACCACTTAATATATTTATAATGGATATATATTTGGCACCTACATTTCATTGGGTCCCGATCTTTTTCCTGGCACTTTATACCATAATTGTTTCTGCAAGCATAATCTAATGGGTCCCCACACATGTGCATATGCGATTTTGTAACAGTAAAAAAAGGGCACAATCATTGTTAAATTGGAATAGTGGTTTTCCTATATATTCCATTTTACAGAAACTGTGCCATATTTACGCACCATTCATTATAATTGTAAGGGATATATATTTGATGGATACATTCAGTATAGTACCAATACTTTTGTGGCCTGTTATAACATAATTGTTTTTGCAAGCAAAAACCAATGGGTCCCCACACACACATATATTTTGAATTCGTAACAGGATGAATGGCGCATGCATATGCTAGGTAAGAATTTGAATTGCACAGATGACATTTGACGTATTAAAGAAATCTTTATAAACTTTTGTTTTGTAACAGTCACAGCCCTTTGTTTGTTGAAGTATGATTTTTAATCCGCACATAGCGTTCCCTGGCGCCGTTAAGTTTCTACATACCAACAATACTTAGCTGGGCTTTTTATGTCCAAAACCTGTTCTGAAACAGTTTTATTAACGCTTTCAGTTTGAGAAGTCACTTTACACAGGTGTAACAAATCGTGCTGCGTTGTCGCTCTGCGTTTCGAAACACAAATAAGTTGACCTACATTAACGTTTACAGCGCAATATAACTAACATCGTAACATCTTTATTTCAACCAGTGAAAAAATGGTCAAGTGACGACCGCGTTCATGCGTGAAGCAGAGGCATTTTTTCCATGCGCCACTATCATCAATCACTCCCATTGCGTCAGCTGTGCACTTAGCAACAGGCAAATACAGTCATGACGTCATACACAACGCCTGGCCCTGCCGTGACCCCGCAGCGTTAACGTTTACAGTGCAATATCACTAAAATCGTAACATCTTAATTCCAAAAAAGTAAGAAAATGGTCAAGTGACGACTGCGTTCATGCGTGAAGCAGAGGCATTTTTTCCATGCGCCACTATCGTCAATCACTCGCATTGCATCAGCTGTGCACTGAGCGAGAACAAATTTGACAAAAGACAACATATAAAACATATTTTTACTATTACTGAGCCGATTGCACTGAAATTTTTAACAGCCAACAAGGAGAACCTTATACACAGCTGTTTAAAATTTCAACAGGTTAAGTCTTGTATTTCTGACCTCATTAACATGATAACAAACAAAAAAATATTTGGGGGTAAATGGGTGAAAATGGATATATACAACTTGAAGTTACAAAATACATTAAAATACGCTGCAATGTACCAATCAAAAAAGTATGAAACTCCAGAATCATCTGCTTTAGCAAGTATAGCCATTTTAAAAATTTCACGTTTTGGGGGGCTGTGGGTGAACCAAGGGATCAAATGGGGTCAAAATTCACATGGACCATCTTTAGACCAATATCTATAATGTGTGTAAATTTGAAAAAGTTTAAACCATTCTTTCTTGACCAAAACGTGGGAACAAATCCACGTTAAAAATTTCACGTTTTAGGGGGCTGTGGGTGAACCGAGGGATCAAACGGGGTCAAAATTCACATGGACCATCTTTAGACCAATATCTATAATGTGTGTAAATTTGAAAAAGTTTGAACCATTCTTTGTTGACCAAAACGTGGGAACAAATCCACGTTAAAAATTTCACGTTTTAGGGGGCTGTGGGTGAACCGAGGGATCAAATAGGGTCAAAATTCGCATGGACCATCTTTAGACCAATATCTATAATGTGTGTAAATTTGAAAAAGTTTGAACCACTCTTTGTTGACCAAAATGTGGGAACAAATCCTTGTTAAAAATTTCACGTTTTAGGGGGCTGTGGGTGAACCGAGGGATCAAATGGGGTCAAAATTCGCATGGACCATCTTTAGACCAATATCTATAATGTGTGTAAATTTGAAAAAGTTTGAACCATTCTTTCTTGACCAAAACGTGGGAACAAATCTGCGTTAGAAAGAAAAAAAGAAAAAAAATATATAGACAAAAACAATATGTGTCCCCTTCAGGGAAGGGGACCCATAATGAGTAAGTTTGGTATTGTGAAGACAAACACAGTGATTGGTACTGTGCATATTTAAATATGCTATATGGAGTAAAAACTATTTAAATTAAAACACTCATTTTAGGGGGCTAGTAGGATAACTAATGGAGGTTCAACACACACAAACTTAAAAGTATGAAACCACAATGACTCAATCAATAGTACTGCAAAATTTCAGTCCAATCTGCCAACGTTTAAAATTTCAACCCTAGAGGTGTTTTGAGCAACAACCGTTAATGTTTCTGACGTCAAAGGGCTGTAAACAACCCCCAAACTGCAATGGCGCAATAACGATAATTGGCATACTTTACAAGCTATCCAAATTTTAGCCAATTCTGACATTGTTTACAAACTCACCCCTTTTAGGGGGCTAGCGGGGTAAATACTAGGGTTATCCAGACAAACCAATCTACATAACTACATCTACCAGATGTGTAAATTTTAGCCAAATCCATCAAACATTTGATGGAAAAACGCGTCGGACAAACGTCGGGGAAAAAATACCCATTTTAGGGGGCTAGTGGGGTAAATACTGGGGTTATCAACAAAAACAAAGTGGGATGCACATCTACATAACTACATCTACCATCTGTGTAAATTTCATCCAAATCCATCAAAGATTTGATGGTAAAACGAGTCAGACAAACTTTGGATAGAAGAAAAAAAAAACAAACATTTTGAGTAAAATCAATATGTGTCCCCTTCAGGGAAGGGGACCCATAATTAACCAAGCACAGGAAAAACAAAAACACTTATTTCTTCTTGAGAACTAAACCCTGAATCATAGAATTAAACCCCTCTACAATATTTGGTAGCATAGTAGCCAA
Organism: Phallusia mammillata; assembly: GCF_965637545.1. Lineage (NCBI taxonomy): Eukaryota > Metazoa > Chordata > Ascidiacea > Phlebobranchia > Ascidiidae > Phallusia > Phallusia mammillata. Next base: position 12,284,966 of record NC_137257.1, read on the forward strand.
GTCGTTTTACTGTGGTTTTGGTCACACATTTCTGTTAGTTCAACAATTTTTTGCTGCATGTTTAAAAAGCACACAATATATTGGATGAAAACAACATGACACACACCGCTGCATAAAACAGCAGCAGAATACCTTTTACCATAAATGGGCATGTTCATGTGAGTTCATTATAATCAGACATTTCATGGCAAAAGTACTTGGTTAAGTTGCCACAAAAAAACATGCATCAAAAACAATATTGATTAATATAAAAGGGAAGTGACATAAATACCTTGTGCTGTGAATTTTGGTTCTTTCTTGTGAGGCATTCTGAGACTTGTACTTAAAAAAGAAATTCAAGTTTGCAAACAAAAAACAAACAAACATAAAAACACAAACAAAAAGGACTCATGCATGCATCAGACTACATAGCTTTCATAAAGTACTATGGCCAAAGCTTTTTACAGCATGAATATTTTACAGACAAAAAAAAAACATATGGTTTTTCACACATGCAAAGTTGTGAGTTATGCTTTTACCCTCTGTTCTTGTCAATGTCAACAACTGTTGGGACAAGTAAGTATGTAACACAACTGATGTGGTATCTTTCTTTTATGTTACTAATTTATTTATGGTACATCCTTTTAAAAAATTGCCACACAAACCATTTACCACAAAAGCAACAGGTTCCTCTTTGTTACAAATGGGTAAAATGGTATTAGCATAAATATCAGATTGCAATAGATAAATTTGTTAAAGCATAGAATAATCTTACATTACTATTACGTTTTGTAACTAGAAAGGTGGGCTGTCCATATAATTCCAAATTATATCCAAATTGTCATGCTAATATGATCGTTTTTTTTTGTGAGAAGAAACACATTGGTCGCTACACACGAATGAATTATGGATGCGGGGTTCAGAAACCCCAATAATTTATAAAAGAGGTGAGGTGCCAGCAAAAGGTTTGTGCAAAGTCAAAATTTTTTCTAAGATATTCTGTGATAAAATACATTGCTATCACTTAAAAGACAGTGTTACTAAAATATATATTCAGCAGGTGTGACATGATGTGGAAGTGCATATGTGTTGTAAATCCTTCCTAACAAGTTTTTTTCATAAAAACATGTAAATCGTTTAATTGAAACATGGGAACGCAGGCTAAACCAGTTAATTGGGATAGCAAAAGTGTTTTGTCACAACTATCCGAAGTTGCTAATTTAAACTTTCCCAGATCAAATAAGGTTGTTATGAAGCTCATTTATGACATTTATGTCATACATACTTTTTCAACATTATTGTAGTAAAGCATTGTTTCTTTCTATTTAATCCTTCCTTTTCTCTGCTTTTTTATCAGATTTGTTTCAAGGCAGCTGTTATGGTCTGTAGTCTCTGTACCATATTATTTAGGCCAGTTTGTTAAAAGTGAAAACAATAAGGGGGAGGTGTGACAAAGTGAAGTTGTATGTTAAACATGGAACACATGTGCACACCATCTGTTTAATAATAGAACAAAAAAATGTTTTATCAAACGTATCAAATGCCTAAAACATAATGTCATGTCTTAAGAGCAATGAGTCACATGTTTTTCCAGATAAATCAACAATGTACATACACTCCACTACATGGTATACATGCAGCACACACATTTGCGACACTATCTTCAAAGGTAGTAGCATCACCCGTTTGTGTTCAATCTTTTAATCTTAAAGGGATTTACAAGAATCAGGCAGTCTACAACATGCCATTCACGCTAGACATACATTAGTGACACTTTCTTTGAGGTGACAACAATAGTTTATCACTGAATATTTTAAAATAGAAAACATTTGATACATAAATAATTGGTTTAGTGATACATTTTGGAAAAAAACGTCAGCCCAAAGAGGTTTCAACCTTTTGCTGCTATCAGGTGATTCCACAATGCACAATGCAAGGCAACAAATGTTCTCACAAACTAGAAAAGTGGCTTTCTGATATATTTCCATTTTATATATTCTATACAACATTTACCAACTTACTACACTATACACAATTTATCTATATTTATGATTGTTTTTGCAAGCAAAAACGAATGGGTCCCCACACGCGCGTTTATGCGGATTTACGATAAACCTATGTTGCGATTATTTTTAGATTTTGTAGATAAAAGCATTAACTTAACTTTAAATGTTTTAGTCCATATTCTTTTTGCATCATTGTCATATAATTACAAAAAAACGGTGAAAAAAAGAACGGGAAAAATACTTTCAATTTAATCTCTTGCTTTGACCTTGATATTGTCGTTCAAGTTCAGTATTTAACATAAATTTTCCTAGAAAGCCTTAACTGTTATATTAGACACTATATAAAAAAGTCGTTTGCTACAAAGGTATACATAACAACTTGTTTTTCACTTAACTTTGTTTCGCAAAAACGACCGTTTAATGACCTTTTTACACTGTTTTTAACAGCATGCAGTCCTCAGTGTTCAGCAATACCGTTTAGCCTAATTTATACCTGACTTAAGTACTGACTCTTGAATTGATTTGTCAAAAATAAAGAAGATACGTTATGACGAAAAATTCTTAACTGTGTTGTAATGCCTACAAGTTGACCTTTAGTGACCCGTGGTTATGCGACTGCCAAGCTGACAACGAGAATTTAAAGACTATTTATCGCGGCGTTTTAAAAAGTTAAGTTTATTTTTTCATATTTATGTTGATCAACGACGTTTTGCCCGACATAAATGAAACCGAAGTACGTTTATTGAGATTAAATTACGTCTTAGGTGTAAAACCTTCGCCAAAATTGAAAATGCGCGTAGTAAACGAAAACGACACAGCATTGCTTCACACAAAAACAGCTGATCTCTAATCACCCAAACGACTGTCTCGTAAAACACGTCTGTCCGGACGTCAAGCTGAGCACTCCCACTCTGCGGCCTTAATCGTAAACCAGTGAATTCCTCCCTTGGGACTTATATCTGACTGATAGCGTACACATATTATGGGTTGTAAAGGTAACTGGCAAAATTTTAAATACTAAACGAATAGCCTGCTTAAACAATAGTTAAAATGTTCAAATATTTGTGCACCATAGGGCTTCTGCTTTAGCAAGTATAGCCGATTTAAAAATTTCACGTTTTGGGGTGCTGTGGGTGAACCGAGGGATCAAACGGGGTCAAAATTCACATGGACCATCTTTAGACCAATATCTGTAATGTGTGTAAATTTGAAAAAGTTTGAACCATTCTTTCTTGACCAAAACATGGGAACAAATCCGCGTTAAAAATTTCACGTTTTGGGGGGCTGTGGGTGAACCGAGGGATCAAATGGGGTCAAAATTCACATGGACCATCTTTATGCCAATATCTGTAATGTGTGTAAATTTGAAAAAGTTTGAACCATTCTTTCTTGACCAAAACGTGGGAACAAATCCGCGTTAGACAGAAAAAAAGAAAATAAGAAAAAAAGAAAAAAAGAAAAAAAAAATACGGACAAAAACAATATGTGTCCCCTTCAGGGAATCTGTTAAACTTTGTTGCATTTGAGTCTCTTGTGTGTTCTATGTATAAAAAAACGACTAATTTGTATAACTTTGCACCAGTTGGAGGAACAACTTTATTAAATAACTTGGTGTATGTAATATTTGATCAGCATTAACAACAAATTTTCCTCTTATATTTGGCACAAAAGTAAACAAACTAGCATTGGTTTCATGTTGACCTACTTGTTCACAAAAAAGTTCTTGTAAGGGTATTCGCGCCTAAGCGTGTTAAAACCACTTGTGCCGAGCGTATTGACTATCGGAGATGTCTGATACGCTTTGCATTTTTTCGGAAACAAGAGAAATGCATGATGAATAAGCGTATCGGATGCGCTTAAATGCTCCATGTAAAAAGGCTTATTAGAGCAAAAAACTACTGTCACAGACTGATGTTACTTGCGTTCTTTGTGATGCTGGTAGCCACACAATGATACAAATAATTTAACAACTCCTATAATAAACAGGTTGTGCCAAAAGTGGATAGTTTAAAAAAACGAAAAAAAAATGTTAGTTGTTGTATTTTAACTTAATTTTAAATAAGGCAAGTTTTCACTTACGAAAATGTTGGTTCCAATTTGACTTTTGTTTTTTGTTGGTAAATTATTTTTTTCAACGCCAGAGTCTGAAAATTTCAAGAAATATGTTACTCTGTTCACTGTATTAGAAAGTGGTTTTGATTGTATGGTTTAATTGCACTGATATGCAACAATTTCTTTGGACACCTTTAAATGTTGAATCTGGTACTTGTGGAGATTTTGCAGGCAAAACTGTCCGGCTAGGATCTTTCTGCATGCAGCTTTGTTCTTCATTTGATAAATGCTGTTGTTTGGGTGGTGAATGGTTTAGAATCATTGCCAAACCATGATAAATCGCACCCTGTTTTGCAACCTCCAAAACAGCTGTATGTCCAGTCTGAGTCATTAATTGTGCTGCTCTGCACACATAGCAAAAATTGATCATTTGCAACTTACAGACACTGCTAATTTAAACATATGATATTATTATTATTGCTACGTGGATATTATTTAGTTTGTACATTAAACTACATTGGGATTCCTACAAGGAGAAATTACACAACTGTAGCAGTAATTTTTTGCTGATTGTGAAGGTGCAAACACTTTACGATCCCAAACAAACAATTTAGTAGGACGTATCAATCCAAACTTTACGAAACTGACAGATGTTGTGGCAAAAGTACATATTATTCCTAACCTTATTTCAAAATGTGTACATGTTCACCTGCAGTAGTCAAACTAAACTAGAAGGGTGGCTTAGCACATATTGCCCTTGCATATACACTATAACCTATTTTGAACATAAATATATTTCCTATGCTTATTTTGTATTGGGTCCCATATTAGCCATCGTCTTTTATAACTTTAGTCGTTTCTGCAGGCAAAAACTCATGGGTCCCCACACATGCAAAGTTGAAAATAATGCAATTCAAGAGATAACCATGAGAAAGTCGGGTGTTGTAAGGTAAAACACAGTGATCGGCACTGGGCTTAAATAATAATACTATGTAGAATACAAACTATAAAATTAGATTCACCCCAGATATTGTTTGAAGTATGTCCTATATAACGTTTTAAAAAACTGACCCATTTTAGGGGGCTAGTAGGGCAACTAATTGGGTTCGACGTACATAAACTAAAAAATATATAAAAACCACAATGACTCAATCAATAGTACTGCAAAATTTTAGCCCAATCCCCCAATGTTTAAAATTAAGACCACTAGAGGTGTTTTGAGCAACAACCGTTAATGTTTCTGACGTCATAGGGCTGTTAACAAGCCCCTAACTGCCATGGCGCAAAATTGACCACCAAGCAACCCACCAACGAGCAACATACAACTGGTTGCCCTTGTAACACTATTGCTCCAAAGAAAAATCTTTCGTTTGTGGTGCCCAGTAACATACAAATACGTTTTACACTTTAGGGGCTTGTGGGGTAAATGTTAGGACTACAGGGTTGAACACAACAATCGACACCTATAAATGGCATACTATACAACAGTGGTTCTTAACCGGGGGGGGGGGGGGGGGGGCGCCAGACATTTTCAAGGGGGGCGTGAGCCAAAAGTTAAATAAACAAATTTATTTAACTTTGGACTCACCTCCCCCTAAAATTAATTTTGCAATTCTAGTGTATTGTTTGCGAGCACCACGTTTTCAAAAAAGAAACGAATATTATGATGCAATACCTTATGACGTAACACAAATTTTGAATAATGACATACAAGGCAAAGTATTTGGTTTGTCAGTTTAGAACAGGGTTCACCAAATTTTTTTAACAGCGGGTCGGATAATTTTAATAATCACGCTCGAGAGCCGCATGGGTTACAAGCCCTGACGCAGCCTTTCCCAAACTGGCACTCGCGAGGCGATTTTGACGAGACCGCAGAGGATTCATGTCTCCCACGATCTTATTTGTATTCAGATTGTGCCGCTGTCTATAGAAGTATCGCATACCATAACTAATGCACGTTTATTCTACCACAAAGAAATAAAAAGGCAATTGTTCGCACACAATTATTATTCTTTGCTTTTGTCCGTGACGTAAACTGCTTTTGGAAGATACTTATGCCTTGTAATCCTGTTAGACAAGGTAAAATTATTACCAAAATGTATAATGAATGTTTGCACATTTAACGCCCCGGGGCCGTAATTAGATGATCCCTGATCCCTGGTTTACAACATAGGCAACGGAGACTGCTTGTAGTTCCGTTGCTGCATGTGTTCGAAAAAACTGTCGTTTTTTGCCTGTTTCAGGGGGGCGTGAAGTGCCCGACAAACACCTTAGGGGGGCGTGGACAAAAAAAGGTTAAGAACCGCTGCTATACAAGCTATCCAAATTTCAGCCAATTCTGACACTGTTTGAAAACTCACCCATTTTAGGGGGCTAGCGGGGTAAATACTGGGGTTATCAACAAAAACAAAGTGGTATGCACATCTACATGAATATATCTACCATCTGTGTAAATTTCAGCCAAATCCATCAAACATTTGATGGAAAAACAAGTCGGACAAACTTTGGGTAAACACACCCATTTTAGGGGGCGAGCGGGGTAAATACTGGGGTTCACTGGCGTAGAGTACGGGGGTGCCGCGCACCCCCGGCCTTGACCTTTGTATAACGTCAAAATCGCATCTTTGTTTAAGTTACGTCGGTTTCAAAACGTGTTTCCATCTAAACAAATGCGCTTGTACTCATGCCATTGTTTAAACAGACGTCGGTTGAAACGTAACAATTGCAATTGTTTCGCAATAAATGGGCATTTTAATGTAACATAAACATAAATGTAACATAAAGACTTATAGACTAACGTTTTAGTATTATTTGTCGCAATAACTCTCTGCAAATAAAAAATAAATATAAAAATAGTTAATATATTGATTCCTAAGCTGAGTTTAATGTCCGTTTGCAAAGCTCTGAAACGTCCTAAACTTGATCCAAGGTGACCTAAGTTTAAGCGTCAACAATACATAGTCGGCTATATTTAAAACGTGAATTGCTTTACTTTTATTTCCCGCCGTAACACGTTACTTTAAACTACATCGTTTTTAAAATTGCTGATTCGGCAAATCGCCCTTTCGTTACATCAGAGGTTATCAGACGCACAGCAAACGTTCCAATCGAACACAAAGAAATTGCGCCAAGTGACTATTCGCAAATTAGTGTGATAGAAACTACATGCTAAAGCCCGTAAAAAGCATGGTTATTTGGTCTTATACGGTTACAGATACTGCACATGGTATAGGCATCGTTTTCGAAGATCAAAAGGCGCAACCCCGGTAGTTTGTAAAACTCTACGCCTATGCTGGGGTTATCAACAAAAACAAAGTGGGATGCACATCTACATAACTATATCTACCATCTGTATAAATTTCAGCCAAATTCATCAAACATTTAATTGAAAAACGAGTCGGACAAACTTTGGGGGAAAAATACCCATTTTAGGGGGCTAGCGGGGTAAATACTGGGGTTATCAACAAAAACAATGTGGGATGCACATCTACATAACTATATCTACCATCTGTGTAAATTTCAGCCAAATCCATCAAACATTTGATGGAAAAACGAGTCGGACAAACTTTGGGAAGAAAAATAAAGGAAGAAAACAAAAACAAAAAAAATTAGAGTAAAATCAATATGTGTCCCCTTCAGGGGACCCATAATTACTGATGATAATTCAGTGGCATGCAGTTTTGTTTTCCAAAGTTATGTCACAACAAAATGATAAGCTATTTAAAAAAAACATTCTTTATTGTGTTTTGCGGTATCTCTAAAAATAAACTGTTTCATGTTAACTAAATGGCAAAAATATGTCTGGTAACACATCTGTTCATGGATAGGCAAATAGTGATATTATAGCATCATTGGAAAACCTGTCAATCACTCTCTTCAAGTTGAATGATATGTGAAATAAACTAAACATTATGTTCTTGTTTTTTACTAAAACGATGAAGCAACTTTGGTGTTTGATGCAAAACAAGGATTATATCCTTTCATGAAGATCAGCCCCAAAAATTATAGTACTTTTAAAAGTTTATAAATAGGAGACATAGTATAAAGTAGTGATGCACCATAGTTTTGGCTGACTAAAACATTTCGACCACAACCTAACTTTTTTATGTGTGAAATCAAAACTTCCACATTCCACCAATTAAATAAGGAACAAATTAAATCTTTTTTTTTATAAAAGCCTGATTCTTTACAAAAAAAATTCAAAATTTAACAGTAATTTGGGGGCTGTGCAGCTTTTATAGTATTTTGGACATTATAAACGAGTTTACTTGCACTACCAACAAATGGTTTTGTTCGAAACACCCATGAAGTGCTACAGGTTCAGACTGAACCTTCTAGGATGATTCAGTGCATCACTAGTATAAACCCTACTTCTCTTGATCCACCCCAATTAATGAATAACCATCAACACTGATTAGTTGGTCTCCAGCTTGTATTCTTCCATCCTGTTTAGACAATGTAACTTTTTGTCAACAAAAATTAAAATTATTAAAGGTTTCAGTAATTGATACTGACATGACCATGCGTTATTTGTAGATTTAAGACTCATTAAAATCGGCATAGCTAAAGTGAAAAAATTGTAATGTTGTGTAAAGGATCTTGTTAGTTATTATTCCAATAATCCCAGATTTAATCTGTTCGCAAAATCAGTATGCCTACCATTTCTGCTGCACCACCCTTGACAACAGAACGAATGTATATGCCCAAACTTGAACTCCCAACACCCTAAGAATAGGAATATCACAATAATCACCACTGCACGGTTTTATTCATTTTACCATTTGTGTTACCTTTGCAGCTACAATACTTAATCCCATGCCTCCATTAATCTTTTTGATTGGAACCACCAATATATCAGCACCTTCCAAATTTGGTGAAGGTGTGTCGCTTTGCACTGAAAGTCTCTGTTAAAAATGTAATATTACACCAACAAAAGTATTATTATTTTTACATCATACTAGTAAGGCAGCTTTTGTATATAATAGCAGTTCATATACTCTGTGTTCTATTTAATGGTTAACCACATATAATATTTGCCATATTTGCCAACTAATATATATTTGTTATCACATTTTAATTGGGTCCTCACATTCACAAGACTTTTTTGCATGCAGAAATGTGTGTGTTAATGCAAAATGTTGGCAGTATTAATAAGATGCAGTTATTTTATGTCGGGGAAGACAAACTGGCAAAAAGCCAGAAGCTTATTTTTTTAAATTTAGCCCCAGCTATAAAACTTCTCCCCCACATTACTTTTACAACATTACTATGCTAAAGTAGCAAACTAGAAGATTAAAAACTAAAATTACAAAATACTTCCAAATACCATACTATGCACCAATCAACAAAGTATGGAACTCCTGGACCATGTACTTTAGTAAGTATAGGCAATTTTTAAATTTAACATTTTGGGGGCCTGTGGGTGAACCCCTAGGTAATCAATTTTTGATAAATAACTAACATATGTGAAAATTTGAACAAGTTTATCAACCGGAACAAACCAGCGTTGGGTCCTCTTTCCCTGAATAAATAACTATGCAATCCTGTCCCCAATTCCAAAACCTGTGACCTTAATATTGTTATCATATAACTAACACTATAAATGTAACAACCATTATCCTTCACAGCGTGATACAACTATCTAAAAATGTAACAGTGACCAGTTTCATGTATGGTCAAGCTCATGCATTAAGCAGAGGCAATTCCTGACCCACCTTAAACCTATTAATCACTTCCGTTGCATCCCGAATGGAGTGTCTAGCAAGCGTACAATAATGTTTTGAATTGGCTAATTCGGTTACAATTTTGAAATACTGCTGAAGTTTATGACCTAAAAGACCCATAACCCAAAAAATGAATATTCCGGATTTAAATTTTTATTTAATGATTTTAATTAAAAACTAAAAGGGTTGCTTAGCACATTTTGTCATTGCATATACACTACAACCTATTTTTAAACGTCAATATATTCCCTATACCAGGGGTCGCCAACCCGCGGCTCCGGAGCCGCATGCGGCTCTTTGATCCCTCTGATGCGGCTCAGTTTTTGAATTTACCAAATGTTGTACATTTGAATAAAAATTATGTGACGATTATGCCGAACACAAAAGTCGAACACGAAAATTGAAGTGCAGTAGCAGGACTGTACTCGCTTGTTGTAGTTACCTGCAACCCCGCCTCTATACTGTCAAACGTCTGAAAAAGGCAAACCGGCGGCTCACAGGTTAACACGCAATATGAGACAATACTGTTTTTGTTTGCAGTGTGTGTGCGCGCGTAACAATAGCTGTTTGTTAATTGTTATGCAACAAACGCGTAAACAAAGGAATAAAAATCTGCAAAAACAGAATATGCAACACTACGTAAAGTTGTTTTCCCTGCTGAGGAGACTAGTATATCAGTGTGTCTAATATGCGATGAAACACTAGCTAACAACAAAAAGTCGAATGTCATGAGACTAAAAGCGTTTTGCATTTTATTTTAAATTTTAAAACTGATTTGTGGCTCCCAGTGTTTATTTTACTACGTGAAACTGGTCCGAGTGGCTCTTTGAGCAGTAAAGGTTGGCGATCCCTGCCCTATACTTTATTTATAAAGGGTCCCACATTAGCCAACATCTTTTATAACCTTAGTTGTTTCTGCAGGCAGAAACTCATGGGTTCCTAATGCATTCGACTCGGTTCCAAAAATAAAAATACATTTGGCTCATGTACCAGAATAGTGAGCTTACTCTCCTGCACAACAGCTTTGTCAGCGAAATTGCAGATGTATGACAAGGGAGCCAGTTGGGTAAACAAAATGTTATTGTTGCATCATCAATAGGCAGGTTTATAAGCAAGTAATGTTGTGCAAGTTACAATTTTTCACTATGGAGCCAGCTAAACGACCCAAAAAAGTTACCAGCCACGCCAATGACAGAAATTAATGTAAATACTGAGCAACCAGGAACTTTTGTCAGATCCACATTTGTCAAACAAGAGAATTTCTGTAGCACACAAACTTCTGTAGACATTATGTAGGTTGCAAAATTGACAACCCATTTAAAATGCATGGTTGCACCAGAAAATTTCATATTTCCCATATCTCAACGAATTATCAAGAAGCTAAATCTCTCAGCTATCAGTTTAGTTAGTTAAACAGGTTCCCTTGGTTATTTCTTATAGTACATTGTGAAATTGAAGTGCCCACAGAAGAAGTTTTTGAAATATTTAGCTGTAGGCTCAATTTGATATTGTGACATGTATTTTCGCATATTAAAGAATTTATTTTGACCACTGTTCCATGACAATCTAGGATTTAAGGCCAGTCAAAAGAAAACCAAAAAAAAAACAGGGCACCTGACAGTTATGCAACAACTCCCCGTTGTGATGCAGCTCTGAGTGACACGGAAAGGGTATGTTAAATGTACTGATGACTTGTCTAAAGGGGGGAGGTTTTGGACCCCCCCCTAATACCCATCTTTCAGCCAATTCTGACACAGTTAAAAAATGAGTCAGAAAAACTTCGGGAAGAAAAACAAACAAACACAATAATAAGAGAAAAACAAAACAAAAAATACTTTGGATACCCATCTACAAGATCTGTAAATTTGAATTGGATAAACTGTTTTTTTTAGCAAAAGGTGGGAAACCATTCACCTTAGGTAGAAAAAAAACTTTAAAAACATCCTTTTGGAAAGGCGACCCATAATTACTCACGTTTAACTTGAGGTCATGTGTTGTAAAATATTCTGTCCATGAACCATTTGAATCACTTTCCAAAACAAATGAACATAAACCTAAATGAAACTTTGGTTGTAATCTACAAGTCTGAAAGGTATATTTTTTCTTAACCTCCATCACACACTTAAAGTATTAGGTACAACAAAGTTGCAACAAGACAAATTGCAAAAAAATGTAAAATGGTGACTATTGTTAAAAAATGCAGTGCAATATAAACTGTTAGGCCCAATTCTGTGACCGGTAAAAATGTAAAGTAAGCTATGTCAATATGTTTAACTTGCACATGTTTACAATATACAGGATTAACATTTACCTTGTTCAGAAAAACTTTGTAAGAAGTCAACAAGGCCAGATGGGGCCCCATGTACTACATCACATGAATATCCATCTTCTGGCAAAAGAAATGGAAGTTGCAGGTCAGGATCTTCCATTAATTGAATGTTTCTGCCATCTGATCGTGTCAACTACACAAACAGCTAGTTTTACCAAACATTAAGTAACATTTATAATCAAACACAAATATTTGTTTGATAACACTTAAATACAACAAAATCATTTTGCTCACATCACAATCCATAGTGGAATAGTTACTGGCACTGAAAGTTAACAAAACTGATTTCACACCAATGGCAGCATACCTACTAGCAAGTTTTACTCACATTCCAGCCAAAGCTTACTTCCAAAAAGCAAATATTCCACATGACCCCCCAACACAAAATGTTGAGGCGGAACTGTGGATGTGACAAAAAACTGATTAACCAACCTCATCAGCGGAGTTTTCTGCCACTGAAACAACTTTTTCAATCATTTCTGAAGAAACTACATTTTCATTTTCTTCTGCAGTGTAGTTTGTCAACAAAGCCTGAAGTTGAAGGGAATTAAGTTTAAAACATGTCCCACTTATAGCTGCAATGTCATCACTTAAATATTTTGGAGCTTGAAGCAAATGAGTGGCTTGAGTAATTCTTGCAAGGTGACAATCAGCAGCTAACTCTAAGCCCTAAAAATGTCAAAAAATAAAATAAAAATCGTCATGAAAATTTCATTGATTGCTTGGTAAAAAAATGTTACCTGTTTTTCTGCCCATGCTTCAATCATTGCCAACCTCGCACGAATAAACATTCCCCATTTTTTTGAGCACAGGTATCTGGACTCTGTGTCACTGGACACCAGCTTGTTAAACAACCACATGTTAATGAAATGGAAGAGTTGTGAAAATAACTGAATTGTTAAAGCAGCATTAACTCGACATTTGCGCAGCAGTGACATCGCTGAAGATAGCATGTGACGAATATCATCTAAATTGCAAAAAATGTTTTTGAATTGTGTGTTTTTAGGCCCGTAACATCTATACGTAAACTGTAACCACAATTTATAAGAATAATGACCACAAACATGCAGTGACTGAACACCTTTTTTATCTCCTACTTTCAGGATACACTAAGGCAGTGGTTCCCAACCTCTTTTTAACATGCCCCAAATACCTCCCCAAATTTTGTTGTGTAGTTTCTCACTAACCATGGACATGCGTTCTTGCTATTTTAGCTGCATTTTTGTCAGTAAGTCAGGAAAGCTAATCGAAAATTACTACGCCAGTTTGAAAATGAAACAAATATTATTCGTTTTTTGGTCAAACATTTTCATTAGCACAAACTTGTTCAAAGTATTATCAGCTAGACAATGCTCAACAGTGATGTAACACATCACTTATGATAACCAAGCAGAATTAACAATTATAATGCCAAGTTGTCTCGAAATTATTATCGGCCAACAATTTAAAGCAGGGGTGGGCAACCTATTGCCCGCGGGCCGCATGCGGCCCTTCATGAAAGGTTGTGTGACCTGCAGAGACGCTTGGATTTCAAAAGTACTTGCAAACGAGTCCAATTATTACATATTTTTGAGCTGATTAATGCGCCTGGTGCTAGTTTTCTGCGATCAAGCAAAATGTTGCTAGAATCAAATACGAATTATACTTGTAGTTGAGCATATTTGGTAAGAAACAAAGCAAAATCACTTTGTGTTGTGCACATGTGCGGCCTGATTTTGATATTTATAATTGGCCCTACAGTAACAAAGGTTGCCCACCCCTGATTTAAAGGCTTGGGAAACACCAACAAAAAGGCTTTGAAATGAAGTCAAAAAGTCGATGCTCTTATTGTCACAAAAACAGGCAACCCAACAGAATATTTAGGCGACCCAACTTTGGGTTGCAACCAACAGGTTGGGAAACCCTGCACTAAGGTGCCCATTATTTATACATGACTCCCAGAAGTAAAAAAAAACATTAATGTAATGGTAAAATTAAATAGCTTACTCATCACTGGTTCCTCAAGATTCTGTTTGTGTTTTCTCATGTTAACATTTCCAACATTGCCAGGCAAATCTTCATCAGAGCGCGATAAAAATGCGGGCATTAGTGAAAAAAGCGTTTTTTGCATGCACTGTACAATATGTCTAGAAAAATGTAAAAATTAAAGCAACAAAAGATTTCCAGTGAACAAATAAATAAGTGGATTTTCCCTTTTTTCTCCACACTGGGATTTCCTGTTTTTACCTTGTACCATAAAAACAATGAAACAAAACCCAAACAATTTTTGAAATACGCATTCAGTTACAGGTAGGGAAAGTTTTGATATTTTGCATTTTCACAATTAAATTTCATCTTTCTGTGATAGTTACAGAAACAATTAAAGAGTCATGAGAAACTCAGTTTTCCACTACTATGATTTAATCAGTGGTTTTCAACCCTTATCATGTGGCAGCCATTTTCAGCAACCCAATGTCACTGACAGTCCCCTTTCAAAAATTCCCATAATCTTTTTTAGAATAGTTTTATGACACAACTGGATAATCTGTCACACAACACTGACATGCTTGAAAAGCAAACAATTCTGTATTATCCATTTTATTGTATGTTTTAATACTCCTTTGTCTATACAACACAATGGCAAATTTATTGCACCAATTATCTTCTAAACAACAAAGCATTTATTTTTTATTGTAATGGTCATAATCAGACCTTAAACAAGTTCAAATAAAGTGTGATTTTTCATATGGTCCTATTATAACAGGCCAGGATCGAAATACTGCAACATCCCCCTTTGTAAATGATAAGTTTAGGAATTCAGCCATCGTTCTTTGTATTCCTTTGTTTCTTTGTACCCTGTTTGGTTTAACTATACTGCCGTTAAAATTTTACCCATTAGAAGTGTTTAGAACAACAACCATTAATACTTGTAATGTCGCAAGGCTTTTGGCGCCCCCTTTAACTGCCGGCAAAATTAGCCAGCATTTACTATGTAGATCACAGACACAAGTAAATTATGTTGACATAGAAAAAAAAACATTTCACATAAGTTTGACTATAACTATCAGATGTGAAACTTTCATCCAAATGCATTACAAATTTTATGTCAAAAGTGCATGGTCAACTGGAGGAAAAAACTAGAATAGTGGTTTTCCTGTATATTGCCAGTTTATATATACTACATCATATTTAATGATGTATTACATATATATACCATTTACTATATTTATAATGGATATATATTTGGCACCTACATTTTATTGGGTCCCTATCTTTTTCCTGGCACTTTATAACATACTTGTTTCTGCAAGCATAATCTAATGGGTCCCCACACATGTGTATATGCGATTTGGTAACAGTAAAAATAGGGCACAGTCATTGTTAAACTGGAATAGTGGTTTTCCTGTATATTCCATTTTACAGAAACTGTGCCATATTTACGCACCATTCATTATAATTGTAAGGGATATATATTTGATGGATACATTCAGTATGGTACCAATACTTTTGTGATCTGTCATAACATAATTGTTTTTGCTAGCAAACACCAATGGGTCCCCACACACACATATATTTTGAGTTCTTAACAGGATGAATGGCGCATGCATATGCTAGGTAAGAATTTGAATTGCACAGATGACATTTGACGTATTAAAGAAATCTTTATAAACTTTTGTTTTGTAACAGCCCTTTGTTTGTTGAATTATGATTTTTAATCCGCACATATCATTCCCTGGCGCCGTTAAGTTTCTACATACCAACAATACGATTGCTTAGCTGGGCTTTTTATGTCCAAAACCTGTTCTGAAACAGTTTTATTAACACTTTCAGTTTGAGAAGTCATGTTACACAGGTGTAACAAATCATGCTGCGTTGTCGCTCTGCGTTTCGAAACACGATTAAGTTGACCTACATTAACGTTTACAGCGCAATATAACTAACATCGTAACATCTTAATTCCAACCAGTGAGAAAATGGTCAAGTGATGACTGTGTTCATGTGTGAAGCAGAGGCATTTTTTCCATGCGCCACTATCGTCAATCACTCCCATTGCGTCAGCTGTGCACTGAGCGTCAGGCAACTACGGTCATGACGTCATACACATCGCCTGGCCCTGCCGTGACCCCGCAGCGTTAACGTTTACAGCGCAATATCACTAACATCGTCACATCCATGCGCCACTATCGTCAATCACTCCCATTGCGTCAGCTGTGCACTGAGCGAGCACAAATTTGACAAAAGACAGCATGTAAAAACATATTTTTACTATTACGGAGATGATTGCACTGAAATTTTTAACAGCCAACAAGGAGCACCCCATCCACAGCT
This sequence comes from Phallusia mammillata, assembly GCF_965637545.1. Taxonomy (NCBI): domain Eukaryota; kingdom Metazoa; phylum Chordata; class Ascidiacea; order Phlebobranchia; family Ascidiidae; genus Phallusia; species Phallusia mammillata. The sequence continues at coordinate 12,301,363 of NC_137257.1, forward strand.
GTTTATAATTTCACCAGGTTAAGTCTTGTATTTCTGACCTCATTAACATTTGAACAAACAAACAAATATTTGGGGGTAAAGGGGTGAAAATGGATATATACAACTTCAAGTTACAAAATACTTTAAAATACGCTGCAATGTACCAATCAAAAAGTATGAAACTCCAGAATCATCTGCTTTAGCAAGTATAGCCATTAAAAAAAATTCACGTTTTGGGGGGCTGTGGGTGAACCGAGGGATCAAACGGGGTAAAAATGCACATGGGCCATCTTTAGACCAATATCTGTAATGTGTGTAAATTTGAAAAAGTTTAAACCATTCTTTCTTGACCAAAACGTGGGAACAAATCCGCGTTAGACGGAAAAAAAGAAATAAAAAATATAGACATAAACAATATGTGTCCCCATAATAAACAATATCAAAAACAGAACCCCCCCCCCCCCTAAAACAGAGGGAAATCAAGGTGTGTTAAAGCACTAGTTGATTGATAAAAATATTACACACACCTGAAACAGATTTGGACTATTTTAGCAAATCCATCTTGTGCACTGTTTGTAGTCATGTGCAAATCTTTGTCTTGTCGCAAAAAGTTTAAAATTTCTGAAATATTAGCCATCCAAAATGCAAGTTCGGTTACAGATGATGTACAACCCTGAAATATCATTGCAGACATAAATTTTAAATGAAGAATATATGTACATTTTTTTGATACATTCAGAACAAACAGTCACGGATATAAGTAAATAATTTACCAAACCAATGTAGAATGAAGCTCTAAAGTTATATTCAGAACTTGAAGTCTTTCCAATCTATTAACATTTCACAAACATTACACAACAGTAAACTTTAAAAAGTAATTTATTTTGTACCACATACAATAGTGTTTGTCAACCTGGAGCCAAAGCACTTTTGATTAGGTTGCAAAGATAATTTTATCTGTATTATAACTCGCATGACAGTAATTTTTTTTAGCAAAACTTGATATAAATGTTTTCTGCTACAATAGCATTAGCTACGATATCTTTGTGAGAGTGGTTATTGGGCTTGTTGAAATGAAACAGAGTGCTCTACTATTATTTAACAATCTAATTGTTCTAACTTGATCATTTATGTTTAAAACAGGTTTTAAAACATGCATAAACTTGGCCAGAAAAAAAAAACATTTAGTATCATAATCACTGACAAATTAAGAAACAACTTTGTTGCACTGGTAGAACACATTGTAAATATTTGTAATGCCTGATACATACAGGTTCACCATAAAGACAGTGTAATACAGGGGTGGGCAAACTACGGCCTGCGGGCTGCATGCGGCCCGGCAAAGGAGTTCATGCGGCCCGCCAAATGTTTCCGAGTAACGCTGAATAGTACTATGAGCACAGGCGCAGAGTTTTAAAAATACCGGGGATGTGACTTGCCGATACCAATACCATGTGCAGTATCTGTACCCGCACGAATCACGATACTTTGGAACTAAACACAGATACTTTTCACGTGCTTTAGCCTGCCACGTTATTATGCAAATCGTCACTTGACACAATTTCTTCGTTTGATAAAAGTAAAAGCGATTCACGTTTTCAAATACAGCCCACTTTGCACTATTGACGCCCAAACTTTGACACAAGGACTTCATTAACAAAAAACGTGGTTCAGCCTTTGTTGCAACAAACGCTTGTTTTTTTAAAAAAACAATTACAATTGTAGCGTTTCAACCACTGTTTGTACAATCATGAACAAACGTATTTGCATAAAGCTGAAAATATACTATGTAATAATTTTGCGCAGGGGTGCACAACCTGCGGCCGCAATCTATTTTGCTAAATATTTTGATTTTCAAACTGCTAAAACAGATTTCGTGGGACTGGAAAAAAGATTACCAGTCTAGTAACCATATGCGCCAGGCTTTTTATCCGCTTATTATGTGCAAACAATGCGAAAAAACGGGCACTGCAATTGTCACAATACAGTTTATGACGTCATAAACAGTTAGCTCTGTTCAGCTAAACTTGTGCACAAGTTAGAAATTGTTAATCAGAGCATCTTAGGCGACTTTAAATGGTATATATATGATACAAACCTTATTCTTTACATCAGTTGTTTTAAAACAAAACAACAAGCAAGCAATTGGCGGCCGTTGGTGAAATACCATGCGGCCCGATAAGATTATAAACTTTTGAATGCGGCCCTTGCACTGAAAAGTTTGCCCACCCCTGGTGTAATACAACATACCAAGATAACTATTATGACAACACAGTTGTTTAAACAGCCTTATTATAACACTCTCTGGGCCTGTGCTACTTGAAATAGTTTTGCTCTATAATGCACCTAGGGCTTCAGCTTATGGATCTTGACTAACAGTGAAAAATATCCAAATCTCTTTTTATATCATAACACATCTTTTATCATAATGCTCACATTGCAATCTTACAGTGTTTGGATAATTACATTCCTTAAAGTAAAGTATTTACCTTAAGAAAACAGCAGAATAACAACTGAAAGGTATTTTACTCTAGTAGATTAAAGTTCACATAGTTTTTTGGTATTACCATGTTTGGATAAAACTGATTTAAGAATGCTTTACAGACTGACTAAAGCAATAAAAAAATTCTTGCCAACAATCACCATTGTTTGTTATATGTATAATATAAAGTGGTACAGATGATTCCTGTTAATCACATACCGGTTAATTGCATAATCTGTTTAATTGCATCGATTTTCAACGAAATATGCGATTAACCGGATTGATGATCTCTATGTGAAAGTCGAAAAGACCGAGTTTCTCGAATAAAAAACAACGATATGATAGTAAAATCAACCGATCTGTGCGCAACCTTAACTGAGCAATCCCTTTTAATATTGTGCATGTCTAATTGCTTGCCCCGAAGCAACAGCTTAAAATTCAAATGGACTTTTGTTTGATTGTCAATTAATGTAAAAAGAAGACCAATCTTAGCTACGCATTAAGTTGTTAAGAAAACTATTCCACTAAACCGTTAATCCCAGAATAGCTGCGCAATGTTTGAACAACTAAGTGTATAAAGAGTTCAGCGTGCTAAAAATATGAAACTGGTGTTCCAGCAAAGACGCTGATTGTAATTTCTTGTTAAGTGCAAACTGCACCAAATTCAAAGTATTAAACTGTATTGAAATTTGAACAATGTTAAATCTAAAACAAATGGTTAAAAATGTTTGCTGTTATATTGTTTATGACCCGCCAAACCCGCAATGCTTGTAAAAAATTTAGATTTATGTAATTGGTAACTTGCCAATGATTGCCATATTTTATGTCTTCTATTCGTGACCTTGCGCAACTTATCAGGTGGATCACCAATTAAGAAAGGCATTTATTCCTCTAGTACAGCGGTTCCCAACCTTTCTGATCCTGTGATCCCTTGATAACATGTACCAAGTTGCGGTGACCCCAAGGATAAAATTAGTAGACAGAAGACATAATGCACATCGCCGAGGGTTGGAAAGAAAGGTTTGGGCCGAACGATAAAACTAGACCTCAAAATAGAATTGTTTGGGCTACGGCATTCCCTGCTTGCGTTCCATTAACCCAAAAAGAGAAAGCTATGGAACCCCTTGCGTGCATTACGTACAAAAGGCCGCCCACACTGGCTCACTTTCTAACCAATCTTAAAGGTTTATCCATCACCAAGGCAGACAATAACAACGGCATAGGCTCTTCAAGTCCATGTGGTAAATGCGCGCTTTGTGGCAATTTTGGTAACCACCAAACTATGGTGCACCAGACTACCGTTTTGAAAACGCCCACAGGCAGTATTCAACTTCGCCAAAATTTAACATGCCGCAACTACGGCATCTATGTGGCCACTTGCCAAATATGTGGCAAGCAATATGTTGGTCAAACTAAGACCAAGTTTTCCACTCGGTGGAATACCCATCGCGCTACTTGGAAAATGTTTGACTGCTCTGCAAACAACGACTGAGCTGCGCTACTGCGCCATTATGCGGACAACCATAATGCTATACTAAAGCGCAAACCTCAAATCCAACTGTGTTTTTATGACTTTAGGAAAGAAAAAACAAGAAAAAAACAAGAAAAAACAAACAAACAATTCGAGTAAAATCAATATGTGTCCCCTTCAGGGAAGGGGACCCATAATAAAGTAGTTATGCGGTAAAATGTCTTAAATAATGCAGTTTGCAATTTTTCTACTAGTGATTTTTCTTTGTTTTGGTTGTTTCTTTTTTTACATTTTAAATAAAAAAAAGTTTTATAGTGTATTAAACTGGTTTGCTATTATTGTTTTCAACAATTTGAGTAAAATCAATATGTGTCCCCGGGAATAACAGCAAATGTCCATTTTACTACACTCACCTGAATAATTCTGTTTACTTTTCGGGTGACCATATTTACAAATACGGTGGTGTGGTCAGGGTACTCCTCATGCAACCACCGTGCAGCAAGATAAATGGTGTATGCAGTTGATAACTTAAAATGAAGATTGTGTCCATGAGTCTCCAAGACACGATTAAAAAACTGTTCCATGGCTATAAAAAAGTATAAGCATTGTTACAAGTTTACATCAGTTTATAGCAGTGGTTCTCAAAGTATGGGTCGCGACCCAAACATGGGTCATGCAGGGTCAAAGAATGGGTCGCGCTATGGTGATTTAATTCTGCCAAAACCAACTTTTTGTATTTCATTTTTAAAGTATTTTTAATTCTCCATCATGACTGAATTGTGGCTTCATCTCCGTAACCTGGAGTATTGCATCATAAGTGGTTTTCTGAAAGTTTTCTTGGCAGTCAGCTACAGTATAGCCATAACTAATGGATCAAGTTTACAAATGGTGCTCATTGCACTGTACAAACATCATACTGTATATATTAGGTTGTACATCACTTGGAGTATATGTTTCAAAAAATAAATCAGCTACAATGTGAAAGTCATGCTCAACTGTGTTCTGCGATACTTACAACGTTCAGTGACCTATTATTGTACAGTGGCCAAGCCGACAATGACAGTTTAATGACTATTTATTGCATCTTCAAACGTCTAGTGTTTTAACTTCATGTTAATTAACAATGTTTGCCTGACCTGTACAAAACCAAAGTATTGTTTTAATCCCTCCTATGATATTAATACTAGAAGGGTGACTTAGCACATAATGCCCTTGCATATACACCACAACCTATTTTGAAACAATAATATATTTCCTACACTTATTTTATATGAAGCTAGTGGGGTAAATACTGTACTGGGGTTATCAAGTCAAACAAAGCAGATGACAAATCTACATGACTATATCTATCATCTATTAAAAGATTCATCCAAATCCACCAAAGATTTCATGACAAAAGTGTATGAACAACCATCACCAGGGAAACAATAAAAACAAAACAAAAACTGAGTGAAATCAAGATGTGTCAGCTTCAGGGAAAGGGACCCATCACCCATAATAACAATAATATCACAAACACAACACTTACTTTCGTTTCTTAAAAGCAAAGATACAGGTAACTTGGTTATGCAAGATGGTATTTTCTTCATGTGGTTGCTTGGTGAGGAAACAGTTTTTGTGAGCAGTTGAGGTCTTGGGTTCTACAGAACACAATCAAGGTCATTTTTAACAAACAAAAACTTATGCACAACATGTAATGCCAACCAGAAGAGTGGCTTTCTGATATACTTCCGTAATAAATACTTTAATTTAATATCTTGCTTTGACCCAGATATTGTCGTCCAAGGTCAGGTTTTTGCACAGATGACATTTGTCGTATTTTCTATATACCAACAATACGATTGCTTAGCTGGGCTTATGTCCAAAACCTGTTCTGAAACAGTTTTATTAACGCTTTCAGTTTGAGCAGTCACATTACACAGGTGTAACAAATCGTGCTGCGTTGTCACTCTGCTTTTCGAAACACGAATAAGTTGACCTACATTAACGTTTACAGCGCAATATAATTAACATCGTAACATCTTAATTCCAACCAGTGAGAAAATGGTCAAGTGACGACTGCATTCATGCGTGAAGCAGAGGCATTTTTCCATGCGCCACTTTTACATTTTGGGGACTTGTGGGTGAACCGCTGGGTCATTTGGGGTCAAACTTAAAGAGGATCAGGTTTTAAACAATAGCTAACATCTGTGTAAATTTGAATAAATTTAAAGCACTCTTTCTTGACCATACGCGTTTGACAAACCAGCGTTAGACAGAAACGAAGATTTCGGGGTTTAAGGGGTAAATCCTGTTAAAAGAAAATTCTTCAAAAAACTTCACATTGCACCAACCAACAGAGCACATAACTCCTAGAATGATGTACTTTAGTCAGTACAGCCGTTTTAAAAAAAATACGTTTTGGAGGCCTGCGGGTGAACCGCTGTGACATTCGGGGTCAAACTTCAGGAGAATCAAATTTGGATTAATATGTAACATCTGTCCAAATTTTAATAAATTTGTAGCACTCTTTCTTGACCAAACACGTTTAACAAACCAGCGTTAGACAGAAAAAAGAAAAAAATACGGACAAAAACAATATGTGTCCCCCTTCATAGAAGGGAACCCATAATTAGTTGGTTTGATCAAGCCTAAATTAAACAACATAATATATCTTACAAAATCAGTTGGACCAGTGTTTAGATTTTTAGCTTCTGCCTTGTTTGGTACTTTTTCAATTGGTGACAAAGGTTTACTGTATGTGGATTCCAGGGTAACATTATCTGTTCCTGTAAAAAAAAACTTGAAAATGAAGCCTAGTAAATTGTTGTAATTAAACCTTTAAAGTGAGCAACCCCTTCATGCTTATCTTAAAAATTTTCAAGTAAAAAGCAAAAGCATGTGAAATATACTTCAAGCATATTACCTTTCTGTTGATATGCTGATGCCACATTAGAGGCAAAACTGATAAACTTGTTTAATTTTGTGTAAACATCTCTTTCCTAAAGATACACAATATTAAGTTTGATAGATAAGGAATATTGTTATCTTTTTTTACCGAATATCTAAAGGCAGGTTTACAAAATAAAAGTATCCTTTTGCCAATTTGGACAATGTCATCATGGTCAAGGACTTTTGTTTCATCAATGGAGTTTCTGTTCACACATATTTGACCACTTGCTTCATGCGGTGTTATCTATCACACAGTATTAGTTTTTTATGATACCTTTCAAAGAAAAATTCAAAGAAAATGATTACTGTGACTACACCATCCATGTTTGTAATAATACAAAATGTATCAAGAGGATCTTCTGTACTCCAAAGCACAGGTTGGATTTTCTTAGTACAATTTAATTTGCCCACTTCAGAAACATTGGTTGTGATGAAATGCTGCACGATTTGATTTTCTGAAAAATGATTTTAATATTCCCAGTTACAATTATTATACATCATAAAATTTCTTATGCTATGACACATACTGCTAAATCAACAATACAATGACCAAAAAACAAATAATACCAGTATGGATACATACTAATTAGTTCCAAAAACATTGGCAGTACTTCTTGTTCTTCAATTGGTTTGATTTTCTAAAAAAAATCACAACGAAAGATTTCAACACAGCAACGAAGTATAAGCAATTCCTGCCAGGCATAATATCAAGTTTATAGAACCTTTCTGGCTTCTAATACTTGAACAGAGAAATATAAATTAATTTTGCAAAAGCAACAAATAGGAATTTTTTTTATAAATGGCAATGCAAGAAACACATAGTTTTAAATGGCTGCCACCCCAGAAAATGCAAGTTTGGAGCCTGCAACCCTGGGAATCGACGCCTATCACTCAAGCCGGTTGAAAAACTTTTTAACTTACCTGAAAAAATAAAATGAAATAGAATAGTGGTTTTCCTATATATTGGCAGTTTATATATACTACATCATATTTAACGATGTATCCCATATACCATTTACTTATTATGGATATATATTTGGCACCTACATTTCATTGGGTCCTTATCTTTTTCATGGCACTTTATAACATAATTGTTTCTGCGAGCATAATCTAATGGAAGTGCATTTGCGATTTGGTAACAGTAAAAATAGGGCACAGTCATTGTTAAACTGGAATAGTGGTTTTCCTATAACTTATATTCCATTTTACAGAAACTGTGCCATATTTACGCACCATTAATTATAAAAAAAATTTACAAAAATTTTTTTTCAGGGAAGGGGACCCATAATTAATTGTTCTTTCCGTCAATCAGACTGGTAGAGAAACCAAAGTCGAAAGTTGGACCGGGTTTCTGTCTTGTACTTTCAGGTTTGGGCCTGCTTACAATTTTGGACAAAGTGCTTAGCTGCTTACTGTGTCGTTTTGAACCAGAAAACAAAATAGGCAACGGGAGAATTTAGTGGCAGTTTGACATGTCAATTACATACTCAGTCTCGTGTGATCTAGCACATTCGTGTGGGAATTTTTGAAAAGAGATCTAATGATGTCACTAGGAAAATTCCAAAAATAAAATGCTGGACCCCTAAAACCTAAACTAAACTTAAACAAAACCAACCATAAAACTAGAAGGGTGGCTTAGCACATACTGCCCTTGCACATACACTATGATCTATTTTAAAACATAAATATATTTCCTATGCTTATTTTGTATTGGGTCCCATATTAGCCATCGTCTTTTATAACCTTGGTTGTTTCTGCAAGCAAAAACTCATGGGTCCCCACACATGCAAAGTTGTAGATAATGCATTTCAATAGATAACAATGATTAAGTTTGGTATTGTGAAGACAAACACAGTGATTGGTACTGTGCATATTTAAATATGCTATATGGAGTAAAAACTATTTAAATTAAAAAACTCATTTTAGGGGGCTAGTGGGATAACTAATGGAGGTTCAACACACACAAACTTAAAAGTAGGAAACCACAATGACTCAATCAATAGTACTGCAAAATTTCAGTCCAATATGCCAACGTTTATAATTTCAACCACTAGAGGTGTTTTGAGCAACAACCGTTAATGTTTCTGACGTCAAAGGGCTGTAAACAACCCCCGAACTGCAATGGCGCAATAACGATAATTGGCATACTTTACAAGCTATCCAAATTTTAGCCAATTCTGACATTGTTTACAAACTCACCCCTTTTAGGGGCTAGCGGGGTAAATACTAGGGTTATCCGGACAAACAAAGTGGGATGCACATCTACATAACTATATCTACCATCTGTATAAGTTTCAGCCACCTCCATCAAGCATTTGATGGCAAAACAAGTCAGACAAACTTCGGGGGAAAATACCCATTTTAGGGGGCTAGCAGGGTAAATACTGGGGTTATCAACAAAAACAAAGTGGGATGCACATCTACATAACTACATCTACCATCTGTACAAGTTTCAGCCACATCCATCAAGCATTTGATGGCAAAACGAGTCAGACAAACTTCGGGGGAAAATACCCATTTTAGGGGGCTAGCGGGGTAAATACTGGGGTTATCAACAAAAACAAAAAGGGATGCACATCTACCATCTGTGTAAATTTCATCCAAATCCATCAAAGCATTTGAAAGAAAAACGAGTCGGACAAACTTCGGGGGAAAATACCCATTTTAGGGGGCTAGCGGGGTAAATACTGGGGTTATCAACAAAAACAAAGTGGGATGCACATCTACATAACTACATCTACCATCTGTGTAAATTTCATCCAAATCCATCAAGGATTTGATGGAAAAATGAGTCGGACAAACTTTGGGGAAAAGAAAAAAAAGAAAACAAACAAACATTTTGAGTAAAATCAATATGTGTCCCCTTCAGGGAAGGGGACCCATAATTACCTGCACATTTTTGCCACTGTTAGAAAAGTTTGCTGACTGGATATGTGAATTATCATATGCTGTATCAACTGACATCTTACTTTGTGGCAAAATATGTTTTCGGAGTTGGAATATAAGGGTACCTGGCAACACAAAAACATTCCACAAAATCTGTATTTTTAATTTTTAAGATTAATGCACCAACATTTCAACTAAAAATGCTACCTTGATTTCTGTGTAAAGTTACAAAATGCCTTGAAACTAGAAGGGTGGCTTTCTGATATACTTCCATTTGATATATTCTATACGATATTTACCAATTTACTATACACATCATTTGATCTACACATATGATTGTTTTTGTAAACAAAAACTAATGGGTCTCCACCTGCGTGTTTGTGCGGATTTACGGTAAACAAACATTGCGGTGACTTTTAGATTTTTAGGAACAAATTTTTAGAAAGCATTAACCCAACAATAAAAATTTTTTGTTCGTATTCTTTTTGCACTATTATTGTCATATAATTACAAATACTAAAAAAAGAACAAAACAAACTAGAAGGGTGGCTTAGCACATATTGCCCTTGCACATACACTATGATCTATTTTAAAACATAAATATAATTCCTTCACTTATTTTATATTGGGTCCCATATTTGCCACCGTCTTTTAAAACGTTAGTTGTTTCTGCAGGCAGAAACTCATGGGTCCCCACACATGCAAAGTTGTAAACACTGCATTTCAAGAGATAACCATAAGAAACTTTGGTGTTGTAAAGTAAAACACTGTGATTGGTACTAGGATTAAATAGTCATGCTATGCAAAGTTCAAACTATACAAATCGACTCAATTCAAGCATTGTTTAAAGTTTGTCTAGTTTAAAACAAAGAAGTAAAACACAACAATCGATACCTATAAATGGCATAACATTTCCAACAATTGCCCACTGTTTAAAAACTCACCCATTTTAGGGGGCTAGCAGGGTGACTATTGGGGCTACAGGGTTTAACACAACAATCGTCATTTGTAAATGGCAAATTGTACAAGCTATCCAAATTTCAGCCAATTCCGACCCTGTTTAAAAAATTTATCCTTTTTAGGGGGCTAGTGGGGTAACTGATGGGGCTACAGGGTTTAACACAACAATCATCATTTGTAAATGGCAAATTGTACAAGCTATCCAAATTTCAGCCAAATCCAACCCTGTTTAAAAATTCACCCATTTTAGGGGGCTAGTGGGGTAAATGCTGGGGCTACAGGTTTTAACACAACAATCATCAATTGTAAATGGCAAATTATACAAGCTATCCAAATTTCAGCCAATTCCGACCCTGTTTAAATATTCACCCATTTTAGGGGGCTAGTGGGGTAACTGATGGGGTTCTTCACCCTAATGTTGAAAATATGAAACTGCAATGACCCAAACAACAATCCTGTAAAATTTTGTCCAAATCGGCCAATGTTTCAATTTCGACCACTAGGGGGCGTTTTAACCAACAACCGTAATAACTTATGACGTCACAAGATGACCCAAACAACAATCCTGTAAAATTTTGTCCAAATTGGCCAATGTTTCAATTTTGACCACTAGGGGGCGTTTTAACAAACAACCTAATGACTTATGACGTCACAAGGCTGTGAACAACCCCCTTGACTGCTATCCGCAAACACGTTCACCAAGCAATCCTTAAACATGAGTACCATATGTAGTTGTCTTTATAACATCACACAAAACTAACGTTTGTGGTGCGCACAAACCACATTTTACATTTTGGGGTCTAGCGGGGTAAATACTGGGGTTATCATGACAAACGAAGCAGATGGCACATCTACACAACTATATCTACCATCTGTGAAAGTTTCATCCAAATCCATCAAACATTTCAGGGCAAAATGGGGTGGACAAACTTCAGGGAAGAAAAAAAAAAAGAAGAAAAAAAAAGAAAAAAAAAAAAAAGAAATCGAGTAAAATCAAGATGTGTCCCCTTCAAGGAAGGGGACCCATAATAATTTCAATTGATTCTCTTGCTTTGACCCAGATATTGTCGTCCAAGGTCGGGTTTTAAACACAATTTTTTATAGAAAGCTGTAACAGTTGTGTTACAGACACTTTAAATTAAAAAGCAATTTGCTACAAGTGTACACATAACAAATTGTTTTTTATTTAACTTTGTTTCGCAAAACCATTGACCTGTAGTAACCTCTCAGGGTGCACACGCCAAACGACTGTTTGACCTATTGACACCGTTTTCAATAGCACTGTTCAACAACACCGTTTAACCTAATTTATACATGCCTTGAGCGTTGATTCCTAAATTTGTTGCAAAAAACGCTAAGTTATGACGAAAGAAAGTTCGTGTTAGTAATACCTACTAGTTGACCTTAAGTAACCCATGGTCATGCGGCGGCCGACCTGACGACGAGCATTTAAAAAAACATTTATCACGAAAAATTCGTAACGGTGTTGTAATGCCTACAAGTTGACCTTTAGTGACCCATGGTTATGAGACGGCAAAGCTGACAACGAGAATTTAAAGATCATTTATTGCGGCGTTCGAAAAAGTTAAGTTTATTAAATTTCATATTTATGTTGATCAACGATGTTTTGCCTGACATAAACGAAACCGAAGTACGTTTATCGAGTTCGAATTACGTCTTAGGTGTAAAACCTGCGCCAAAACTGAAAATGCGCGTGATAACTTAATAAAACGACACAGCATTGCTGCACAAAAAAAAACTGATTACTAATCACCGAAACGACTGTCTCGTAAAACGTCTGTCCAGACGTCAAGCTGAGCACTCCCGCTCTGCCGCCTTAATCGTAAACCAGTGAATTCCTCCCTTGGGACTTATATCTGACTGATAGCGTACACATATTATGGATTGTAAAGGTAACTGGCAAAATTTTAAATACTAAACAAATATCCTGCTTAAACAATTGTTAACTTTTTCAAATATTTCTGCACCATAGGGCATGTATTTCTGCCTTAAAACTAAATCCGTTTATTTCGGGGTTTAAAGGGTAAAAAATGGGTGAATCAAAAAAAAGATACAAAATTCTTTAAAAAACTTTACATTGCACTAAACAACAAAGCATGAAACTCCTAGATGCTGTACTTTAGTCAGTACAGCCGTTTCAAAAAATTTACGTTTTGGGGGCCTGTGGGTGAACCGCTGTCAATCGGGGTCAAACTTCAGGAGGATCAAATTTGGATTATTAACTAACATCTCTGTAAATTTGAATAAATTTGGAGCACTCTTTCTTGACCAAACGCGTCTCACAAGCCAGCGTTAGACAGAAAAAAGAAAAAAAAAATACGGACAAAAACAATATGTGTCCCCTTCAGGGAAGGGGACCCATAATAAATTATAATACCTTGATGCGGCTGCCATTTTTCAAATATAACAAGGGGCAAATCCTTATCATCAAGAGTGGTCTCCTTCCCCCACCCCCCTTCAAAACATTCTTCAGGTTTTGATCCTGGGGGTAATACAACCTGTCAACGATTTTATATAAATAAAGCAGATAATTACTCCAAATTGCTGCCAAAAGTTTTTGTTAAAATAGGTTGTGACTGTTGGTCAAATTAAGCAGTGCAATACGTACTCAAATCAAACAAAGTATGCACTCAGCTCAGAGCTGCTTTGTCATACCACTAATTATTATCTGAACAGTACACAATATTACATATTTTTAAATGAATCTTACAAACTGAAAGTGGCAATGATTGTAAACAAAAGGTACCTGTGGTTTGCAATATCTAAATAGATAACTAAAAACTAGAAAGGTGGCTTTCTGATGTACTTCCATTTTACATATTCTATAACATATACAGAGGCGCACGGTTATGCAAGGCATACCTGGATGAAAACCTCGGGTATGCTGCATACGCGAGAATTGGATTAACTTTAGTCATTTGTTTATTTATGGAAGTTATTCTGATATGATCCAAAAAGTAACTAGAAGGGTGGCTTAGCACATATTGCCCTTGCACATACACTATGATCTATTTTAAAACATAAATATATTTTCTATGCTTATTTTGTATTGTCCCATATTAGCCATCGTTTTTTATAACCTTGGTTGTTTCTGCAAGCAAAAACTCATGGGTCCCCACACATGCAAAGTTGTAGATAATGCATTTCAATAGATAACAATGAGTAAGTTTGGTATTGTGAAGACAAACACAGTGATTGGTACTGTGCATATTTAAATATGCTATATGGAGTAAAAACTATTTAAATTAAAAAACTCATTTTAGGGGGCTAGTAGGATAACTAATGGAGGTTCAACACACACAAACTTAAAAGTAGGAAACCACAATGACTCAATCAATAGTACTGCACAATTTCAGTCCAATCTGCCAACGTTAAAAATTTCAACCACTAGAGGTGTTTTGAGCAACAACCGTTAATGTTTCTGACGTCTAAGGGCTGTTAACAACCCCCGAACTGCAATGGCGCAAAAAAAAGAAAAAAAACAAAAACATTTTGAGTAAAATCAATATGTGTCCCCTTCAGGGAAGGGGACCCATAATAAACACTATTGATTTTAATCTCGGTTATTGTTTCACAACCCATGAATTGTTCGTATTCACTACAATTGTGGCAATGGTAACGTGTTTAAGAAGCATTGGAATTTAAACATTAAAGGGAGAGTAAAGAGCACAACAAAGGTATTGACGCTTGCTTACTGGAGGAGGGGAAACGCTGCTCCTGCAGATTAATCATCAACAACCATGTGATAAAAAAGTTTAGCGTTCTTTCAAGGTTTGTTCCAACCGCCTCTACCGCAAGGACAACGACTGTCTTGTTTCAACCGTATAAACAACAACGCTTAATGGTACGTCACAAACATATAGGTTGGTACTTTTACAAAAGGTAAGGTGTTAGCTTGTCAAAAGTTTCTGGCAGTTTAGGACATCGTTTGAAGTACATGCAACTTTAAAATTAATAATGTGTCACATTCAACTGACTGGGTTAAATAGGTATGTACGCTATGTTACATGAAAACTAGAAGGGTGGCTCAGCACATATTTCAATTGCACATACACTATAACCTATTTTGAAACGTTAATATATTCCCTACACTTTTTTATATTGGGTCCCATGCCACCCACTGTCTTTTATAACCTTAGTTGTTTCTGCAGGCAGAAACTCATGGGTCCCCCACACATGCAAAGTTAAAAACTATGCATTTCAAAAGACAACCATCAGTAAGTTTGGTGTTTTAAGAAAAACTGTGGTCAGATCTTCGCTTAAATAATCATGCTATTAAAAGTACTAACAATGAAAATCTGATTCAATTCACACATTGTTTGAAGTTTGTCCTATTTAGTGCTCTATTTATAGAAAAGAAGGGATAAATAGTGGCAAAATAAAGTGAAACACAAAAATCGACACCTATAAATAACAAATTCTACAAGCTGTCCAAATTTCATTCAATTCCGACACAGTTTTAAAAAATCGCCCATTTTAGGGGGCTGGTTAGGTAGATGTTAAAGTTATAGGGTGAAACATAACAATCGACACCTAAAAATGACATAATCTACTAACCATCCCAATGTCATTCAATTCAGACATTGTTAAAAACATGCACCCATTTTGGGGGGCTAGTGGGGTAAATGTTGGGAAGACAGGGTTGAACACAACAATCAACAATTATAAATAGCACACTCTATAAGCTGTCCAAATTTCATCCAATTCAGACATTGTTTAAAAAATTCACCCATTTTAGGGGGCAAGAGGGGTAAATATTGGGACTTCAGGGTTAAACACAACAATCGACACCTATAAATGACAAACTCTGCAAACTGTCCAAATTTCACTTAATTCCAACACTGTTTAAAAATTTCACCCTTTTCAGAGGGTTAGTGGGGTAACTGATGGGGTTTTACACCCAAAAGTATAAAATATGAAACCACAATGACCCAAGCAACAGTCCTGTAAAATTTTAACCAAATTGGGTAATGTTTGAAAATTGGGTAATGAAAATGTTTGAAAAACCACTAGAGGCGTCATTATCAACATTCGTTAAACACATCTGACGTCATAAGGCTGTTAACACCCCCTCTGACTGACATGTGCAAAACCGCCCACCAAGTATTGCACAAACACAAGTACCATATGTTCTGTTGCCTATATTATACTATTACACCAAAGAAATTTTCTGTTTGTGGTGAGCAGCAACCTACAAAAACGTTTTACATTTCGGGGTCTAGCGGGGTAAATACTGGGGTTATCAAGTCAAACGAAGTAGATGGCACATCTACATAACCATATCTACCATCTCTGAAAGTTTCATCGACATTCATCAAACATTTCATGGCAAAGTGGGGTGGACAAACCTCATGGAAGAAAAAAAAAACAAAGAAAAACAAAGAAAACAAAACAAAACAAATCGAGTAAAATCAACATGTGTCCCCTTCAGGGAAGGGGACCCATAAAAAGGCGATTTTGTAATAGTTATTTTACACAAATAAATGTTAAAGTAATTTACGATCTAATGTCCCATCCGAGCTAAATCTTTTTCATCTTTATTGTGAGGGAGATAGGGTTGAACACAACAATCGACACCCAAAACTGGCATGTTCTACAAGCTATAAAAACTTCATTTAATTCAATCCAATACTGTATAAAAAAACTCACCTATTTTAGGAGGCTAGTGGGGTAAGTTGGGGGCTACAAGGTTAAACACAACAAAAAGCTCCTATAAATGACACAAAATGGGTGAATTGAATTGAAAGTTACAATTTTTTTGGAATAACTTACATTGCAAGAAAAATTTTGGATTATTAACATTTGTGTAAATATAAATGAGTTTAAAGCATATTTTCTTGACCAAACGCAACAAACCAGCATCAGACAGAAAATAGAAAAAATACAGGCAAAAACCTTCAGGAAGGGGACTCATAAATATAAATGTATTTTTATAGCTACCTGGATAAGTTGATAGCCAGCTGTATTCGCATGTCCAAAACCATATTTGTTCAGTGCGTCTCTTATTACTGTTGTTGTGGTATCAGTGGGTAAAAGTAACAAAGTCTTATATGGAATCTCAGGATTTAAAGTGTCACCATAGATCTTGAGAACCTTGGCTGAAAATGCAAAATAAGTGTAAAAATAAAAATAAGTTTTCAGGTTAAATTTTTAGTTGCAGTTTCTACAGTAATGCATACAGTATGTTACCTCCACGTTTCTGCAACTTTTGTTCACGTCTTTTTTTCATTACAGCTTCTGGGTTAGAAACCGTCCTTGTAAATGTTGACTCTGGAACTTGATTGTAAAGTTGTTTTGCAGCAGACACCTTATAGAAACAAAACTTTTGTGTTGTATCACAGTACACTCAATCTTCAAATGAACAAAGAACTCTGCTATTCTTTGCTGCTTTACAGACATACACGCTGAGCCGTCGCATGTGCGTGTGCGCTCATGAAACTGTCTCGCATTGGTATGTGCGTGCACGAGCGCATGCACCCATATTCGATAGCACATTTCCACTACAATTTGCGTCTATAACGCGCACCCTTAGTTTTTTA
This sequence comes from Phallusia mammillata, assembly GCF_965637545.1. NCBI lineage: Eukaryota > Metazoa > Chordata > Ascidiacea > Phlebobranchia > Ascidiidae > Phallusia > Phallusia mammillata. The sequence continues at coordinate 12,318,632 of NC_137257.1, forward strand.
TTGAAAATTAGTATAAAATTTTGCGCGTTATACTTGAATAAATACGTTATATCCGCCCAATAAGCTGACCGGAAAATATGGTACTTGCAATAGCCGAAAACTTTCAATTTTGTTCCGACTTGGTGGCCATTTGCACTAAAGTCGAGCGAATAGGTCGCACCTATATATTTTTTTAAATATAAGGAAAAAAGTTGCGACCTATCCGTGAGTATATACGGTAATGCATTTCAAGAGATAACAATGAGAAAGTTTGGTGTTGTACAATACAACAAAGTGGTCAGCACTTCGCTTAAAATAATCATCCTATTAAAACTAGAATGGTGGTTTTCCTATATATTGCCAGTTTATCATATTTAACGATGTATCACATATACCATTTACTATATTTATATATAATAGATATATATTTGGCACCTACATATATATTCGATGGCTACATTCAGTATGGTACCAATATTTTTGTGGCCTGTCATAACATAATTGTTTTTGCAAGCAAAAACCAATGGGTCCCCACACACACATATATTTTGAATTCGTAAAAGGATAAATGGTGCATGCATATGCTAGTTAAGAATTTGAATTGCACAGATGACATTTGTCGTATTACAGAAATATTTCTAAACTTTTGTTTTGTAACAGTCACAGCCCCGCCGTTTCTACATACCAACAATATGATAACCGGGCTTTTATGTCCAAAACTTGTTCTGAAACAGTTTTATTAACGCTTTCAGTTTAAGAAGTCACGTTACACAGGTGTAACAAATTGTGCTGCGTTGTCGCTCTGCGTTTCGAAACACGAATAAGTTGACCTACATTAACGTTTACAGCGCAAGATAACTAACATCGTAACATCTTAATTCCAACCAGTGAGAAAATGGTCAAGTGACAACTGCATTCATGCGTGAAGCAGAGGCATTTTTTCATGCGCCACTATCGTCAATCACTCCAATTACGTCAGCTATGCACTGGGCGAGCACAAATTTGACAAAAGACAGCATATAAAAACATATTTGGGGCTGTAAGAGTAATTGCTGAGCCGATTACACTGAAATTTGTAACCGCCAACAAGGAGCACCCTATCCACAGAATAATATAACTAAAATAACAAATCTCTGATGGAATGATATAACGAGCATAGCAAATGCTCCCAGGGGGGTGCTGGCAACCCCGCTAAAAACTACTGGTTTAGACCAAGTTACAAATATGTCATTTGTTAGCCGTTTAATGGCAATAAGGTTGAATTCCACTTCCACTGAGATGTGGGCTTTGTAAAACTTTAACATTATATACATGCATTTAGGTTTGGGTCAGTTTTTTAAAAGAAATGCTAAAACTATCCTGTTACTGTTTGAGTGGTTCCAGAATTTCCAGTATCCGCACTGACTTTTGGTTGAGCTTTTTCGCGTTTCTTCTGATTTTTCTTTTCTTTTTTGGTTAAATTTCTGGTAAGTTTAAATCCTTTTACAGTGTCTTCACTTTCATCATAAAGTCCTTTGCTGTCCAAATTTACCTAATGCCAAAAACAGAATGGTAACTAAAAGTAGAATTGGCCCGATAGTGATAATCCTGTAATGGCACCATTACGAAATACTATGTTCAGTATCTGTACTCGTCCGTTACTTTGTCATTATGGAACCCAACACCATAACCTTTTAAACACAAGTAAAACATACTTCAGCTTGTTGTTTCTTTCACATTATTTGCAAAAAGTTTTTTTTTTTTTAATTAGAATAGGGGCATTCCTATATTTCCATTTTCTATATCAGTGGTCTTCAACCTGTGGGTCGCAGCCCCAAGTGGGGGTCGCCTAAACTTTTTCTGGGGTCGCTATAATTTTAATTTATTAGCGATTAAATTTATTACCAAAAAATGATATCTTATTTATCCGATTTACTATACTCACTATTTGACCACACATGATTGTTTTTGTTTTTAAAGAATGGTGGAGAATTTCAATAGCACACAATCCTTAGTTTTTAACCACAACGTATTGCCTAATATGCACAAAAACTCATGTATTGTTTCTCTGGGTTATTTGTCCAAAAATAAACATCATGCAGCGGTCAATGACTGTCCAATGACCATTTATTGCAACTTTCATCTAGTTTTTATTTTGACTTTTATGTTAAGCAACAAAGTTTTGCCTGACATATAAAGTGAAATTGGGTTTATCGAGTTTAGGTGTAAAACTAAAAAAGTGACTTTCTGATATACTTCCATTTTATATATTCTATACCATATTTACCATACTATACACAATTTTATCTACATATATGATTGTTTTTTGAAAATTTTTTTTGTTCATATTCTTTTTGCATCATTATTGTCATATAATTACAAAAAATCAGTAAAAAAAGAACGGGGAAAATACTTTCAATTTAATCTCTTGCTTTGACCTTGATATTGTGTTTCAAGTTCAGTTTTTAAACACAAATTTTCCTAGAAAGCCTTAACTGTTATATTAGACACTATATATAAAAGTCGTTTGCTAGAAAGGTATACATAACAACTTGTTTTTCACTTAACTTTGTTTCACAAAAACGACCATTTAGTGACCTTTTGACACTGTTTTTAACAGCATGCAGTCCTGAGTGTTCAACAATACCGTATAGCCTAATTTATACATGACTTAAGTACTGATTTTTTTTTGTCTAAGAAGATACGTCATTAGGAAAATTCCCAAAATAAAACGTTGGACCCCCCCCTTTAAAAATTTCTGGATACACCCTGCTTACATTTACACTATAACCTATTTTAAAACAGTAGCATATTTCCTAGACTTATTTTAAAACAAATTTCAAGAGATAACTATGAGAAAGTTTGTACAAACCATTTAAATTTATTTAAATTTTAAACTTTTTGAAGGTTTTGAAGGAAAAAAACACACAACAATCAGCTCCTATTAATGGCGAATTGCACACAATTGTAGGGTGCTAGTGGGGTAAATGGGTTGCACACAACAATGGACATCTATAAGTTTTCCTTTGGTAATACACACACAGTCTTGCATATTATGCTATTTTGTATTGGAATGGTAGGTCCCGAAAGTTTGACTACCTAGAACAGGGGTGGCCAAACTGCGGCTCTCGAGCCGCATGCGGCTCTTTGAGCCTTTGATTGCGGCTCTTTAATGTTGCACATGCAATAACTGCAAAGTTTAGCCAAAAAAACGTTGTTAAGAAATAACTGCAAAAAAAGAAAGATAAACAGGAAAATGTAACTTTTAAAACAGAATGGGAGGAAGAGTTTGCATTCATTAATAATGGAGGTAAACCTGTGTGTCTTATTTGTCCAGCTTCGCTCAATCATTACAAAACTAGTAACTTGAAACGTCATTACGAAGCTAAACACAAAAACTTTCCCATCATATCAGCCTAATTTCAAATACCTTGCAGCCCAGGTAGAGACACACAGCATCACCACACAACAATCATTATTTGATAGCGTAGACTTCATTTTGCGTGAATAAATTCGTTTTTGATTTTTTGTCTTGCGGCTCTTTTTAAACTAAGTTTTGTGATATGCGGCTCGAGCATGAAGCAGGTCTGGCCACCCCTGACCTAGAAAGTCGATCTTGAGTCAAAAATAGTTAGACACCCCCATAGGCGTCGATTTTTTAATTATTTGCAAAATTTTAGGGGAGACCTTTCCATGTTTTAAAAACATACATCAGCCGTTAAAACCCACAATCTTAGGAACACAAAGCAGTTGCGTTAACTGCTTCGTTGTCCTGGCAATCGCACGATATAATGCTAAGTTATGATCCATATTCGGTTGCACGTAACGAAATAAAGCTTGCATATATAGCAAACTTCCACGCAGTCAGATAGTGAAGTTGCAACAGGATTCAAGTATACGTTGTTCAAGATGTTTATTTACATTGCGTGTGACGATTTTTAAATGACTCAACATTAAACAGAAAACGTCTTTTTTGAGGGCTGCTTGCGTTTTAGGTGCAAAAATGCCTACCGTAATTTTCCAAGTATAGTGCGCCCCCGTGCATAATACGCACCCTAAAAATGGCATGTCGATGCTGGAAAAAAGCCTGTACCCATGTATAATACGCACCCAAATGTTTACTCTTAAATCCGTAAACGTAAAATTATTTCAGAAAAAAGATCATCTTTTGAAACAACCAGATGTTATTCTGCCGGTCAGTATCACTGCGCATGCGCTCGCAAACTCGATGGCGAAAAATGTTTAGGATTTGTGTAGGGTACATCGTGACAGCAAACGAGATCTTACTGGTCGCATTCAAGCGGAACCGATCTTAATACTTGCAGAGAACATTTTTATTTTTAAAACACAAATGAAGTTTAATATGTATCAGATTAAAATACCTAAAAATCAGAATAATTAAATTCAAACTTATATACAAAATTTTAGTCCGATCCGTTGCATATCGGCAATGATATCACCCCATTTACGTTGTCGCTAAATGAGCAGTGTGCAGTATTTGACAATAACACACCATCAAGGATTGCACCATCGCATCAAACGATGTGTCGTCAATTATGAATTTTACTGACTAAGTGTGTTGGGCAGAATGGCTAAATGTGATGCGCGATTGACAACAAACAAGAAGAAAGGTCTGATTTCAAGTTTTATTTCGAGGCAGATTTTCTTCAAAAATTGTTGTACCCATGTATAATGCGCACCCTAGATTTTAGGACAATAAATTAATTAAATTTTGCGCATTATACACGGAAAATTACGGTATATATTAGTTTGACTAGTCCAACCTGCGGGCGTGAACATGTTTATTAAAATATATGTACTGGAGGCCGTGGCTTAAATAAAAACTCTTTTGTCAAATATTTCAATTTTCAAGCTGCTCCAAACACATTTTATGGAACTGAAAAAGTATTACCAGCCTAGGGGCCATATGCGCCAGACGTTTTATTGTGTGCAAACAATGCAACAAACCAGATACCCTAAGCGTCACAATATAGATTATGACGTCATAAACAGCTAAGACTGATCGTCAGACTGTTCAGCTCAAGCTGCACTTCAAGTTAGAAATACAAATAGGCATTTTAGGCTCCATTAGACGGTTGACATATAATATATAATATTTCTTTACATCAGTAATTTTAAAACACAAGCAAGCAGCCGATTGGCCGGCCGTTGGTGAAATAAAGATCTGCGATGCGGCCGTCATGGCGAAAAAGTTGTGCACCCCTGGACTAGTCATTCCTGCAGTTAACATAAAGCCAACATAAGATACTTCCACCACCAGCCTGTGCTGGGAATAAAACAATTAACTATCACATAACAATGCTGATTGTTACTGCAACCATTATTATGTTGCATAACAAACCACGAGACACTTGCATTTGTCATTGATTGTGACCTTCGATCGTACAAACAGCCAGTTGACGGCATGGGCGTGTATGTGGTTTTTCTGGCAATACTTTATTTCAAACAAAAAACAGGGGAGACAATACATATATGGTCACCCTGTTTATTCAGGAGGGGAGACATGTCACCCCGGTCACCCCTAAATCGACGCCTATGGACACCCCTGCTCTACGAGCTGTCCAAATTTCATTGAATTCAGACATTGTTTAAAAAATTGAACCATTTTGGGGGACTAGTGGGGTAAATGTTGGGGCTTCAGGGGGAAACACAACATTCTACACCTATAAATGACACACTCTACAATCTATCCAAATTTCATTCAATTCAGACATTGTTTAAAAAATGAACCATTTTGGGGGACTCGTGGGGTAAATGTTGGGGCATCGTAGATATTCATCAACCGCACTGAGAGTGTTAACCTCATTTTTATAAGATAAACTGAGTTCAGCCATGAAACAGAACTATTCTGCGATGCCCTTGGAAAATTGAAACAACGCACAGTTTGAGAACTACTGCTCTACACCAGTGTTTCTCAACCTTTTTTCTTGCCCTGCACCTTTTGCGTACTCGTAATTTATAAACGCCCCCCTCAAAACTGACAGAAATCAAAATGATTTTATTTCACAAACAATATCAGTGCAATAATTAAGAGCCGAATGTTAAACAAGCCATGTTTTAGCACTATTGTAAATATTCCAATGGTTAATTCCAGTGGCGCAACTAGCGGAAAATTGAGGGGCAGGCAAGGAACTACCAATACGACTTTCCAGAAAACGATTGTATTGCTAAGTGTGTGTCATAGATTGGTCGAATGGTCTGACGCGCTATTAAAACCATACCTCATGGGAGATTCACTTTCACAAGGGGGCGTAAAGCGCTGAATTTTTTATTTAGCGGCTAAAGAGGGGTTGGGTTGGGAAAAAAGTTTTTGAAATATTTACATTAGTAACTAAATTTTTGGGTTAATTTTATTGAACTTTGAATGCTAATACCTTACCCCGAATAGCCCTAACCGTGAACATTTTAGGAGATACAACGTTTTGAATGTAAAAAAGTGCTCTTTGTGCCACCTGTCAAAATTTAGGCACTTTTGAATGTCGCCAGAGGTACGGTGTTAGTAGCGCCACCCCCCTTTTAGCCCCCAGGGCCTTACTTAAGATGTATAGGTCCTTTCTGCATAACACGCAAAAAGAGGCAAAACCAAGTGAAACACCAATGTTTTTTGTGTAACAAATTGTAACTGAGATTGTTAACACTATTTGATGTTTTTGAAAACAGTCACTTTTTATTCTTGGGGACCACCACAGCAGTAAACAAATCCCACGTTCAATTGTCATGTCACAAAAAACGTTTATGACTTGCCTTTTACATTATTGTTTAATAAGCAAGTGATCAATTCGTGGTACGGTTTTGTAGTGATTGTCTAACGCAGGGATCACCAAACTTTTTTCACTGCGGGCCAGATATCATTAAAAATATCTTGCGAGGGTCACATAGGTTGCAAGCCCTAACACGCATCTTTCCGGGACCATAAAAGTGCAATCTTTGTTAAAGTCAGATTGTGCTACTGTCAAATAGTAAAATTGTTTTGAAAACTAGAATAGTGGTTTTCCTATATATTGCCAGTTTATATATACTACATCATATTTAACGATGTATCACATATACCATTTACTATATTTATAATGGATATATATTTGGCACCTACATTTATTGGGTCCCTATTTTCTTCCTGGCACGTTATAGCATAATTGTTTCTGCAAGCATAATCTAATGGGTCCCCACACATATGCATATGCGATTTGGTAACAGTCAAAATAGGGCACAATCATTGTTAGATATTTACCAATTTACTATACACATCATTTGATCAACACATATGATTGTTTTTGCAAGCAAAAACGAATGGGTCCCAACATGTGGGTTTGTGTGGATTTATGGGAAACAAACATCCTGGTTATATTAAGATTCTTAAGGAAAAACTTAACCAACTTTAAAAGTTTTGTCCTGTTCTTTTTGCATCATAATTGTCATATAATTACACATTTCGTTTTCAAAGCATTCAGTTTGGCCTTTATAAGACTATATTTGAGCCAATGGGGGTGTGGTAGAATGACTTTATTAATAAGGCCAGTGATAACTAAAAACCTATTTGAGAAAGAAATGTTTGATAAAGAACTCTGTTTTTAATCAAAGACTTAAATTCACAACCTACTGGTTTAAAATTTTCCTCATGGCGAAGCAAAAATCTCCCTTCTCTGTCATCTTTTATCCAATTAAGTTGCACCAATAGCGGGTATTCATGGTCACCAAGCTTTCGTGACTCTTCACAAAGAAACATATGTAGTTACAAAAACATATGTGAACTTTGTAACAAAAGAGTAGGGTAAATATAAAAATTCAGTAATCAAACAAACATCAAAATATAATTTACTTTAATCATTAAGCTTCTAATTCCGAGGTGCCAAACATAGCTAGTTGCATAAACATTTTATTGTGTAGTTTTTACCACAACATTACTTCATTGTTTGTCAGTAAGCCTTTTTACATGTAGCGTTTAAGCGTATTCGATACGCATTCCTCTCGTTTTCGAAAAAGAAAAAAGGCAAAGCGTATTAGACTTCTCCGATTCTCGATATGCTCAGGACAGGTGGCTTGAATACGCTTAGGCGCCAATATGCTTAGGAGAACTCTTTTGTGAACAAGTAGGTCAACTTAAAACCATATGTAGTTTGTTTAATTTGGTGCCGAAAATAACGGGGAAATTTGAGGTTAATGCTTAATAGTGATGGGACGAGTACCCGGTACTCGGTATCGAACGATTTCAGTGGTATCGATACTCATACTCGGTATCGAAATATTTTGTCTCAGTTTTCGATACCAACGTGCGAGTACCGAAGGTCGATTTACACCATAAGAATACGGGCAACTTTTGGCCAATATTTGCTTCGGACAGCACAAAATTGGAAAAAAGTTCCGCCAGTTTACGTATATCTTTTTCGCTATCACGTGGAGATTACATTTTTCGGCATGTGTGTGTGCCCCCTGACCATGGCAGATAAATTAGCCAATGATATACAACTAAGTACGACACTGCACTTAAGTACTCTAATCGTACTCGGTACTCGGTATCGAAGGTATATACATGTGGTACTCGTACTCGGTATCGGTACTCGCTTCAAAACCTGGTATCGTCCCATCACTAATGTTTAACAAACGTTCCATACTCCAAGTTGCATATTTAATTAGGTTTTTCGTCCAGCTGGTGCGAAGTTATACAAATTAGTCGTTTTTATACATATAACCCACAAGAGACTCCAATGAAACAAATTTAATAGATTTGTACAGTCATATAAAGGAATTTTTTAATGTGCTACATGGCCTGGAAATGTAATACAGTTTTAGTATGTACAACTTAGAAATCAGCACTTATTACTATTGGACAATTAAGTCAGAGTGATCTATACACTTTGAATGTGCTATTCCTGAGGGTTTAACAGTTCACAATAAACACATTCATACATTTGGTATGTCTAAACTCGACGCAAACAACTGGTGCCAGCAAATTAGTTAAGATTTCGGAAGAATAGACTAACAGTCTAAAAAGATCTTAAAATTAATAATTATCTGGCCTGGTTTGTATATCACAGGGGTGGCCAAACTGCAGGTCCCGAGCCGCATGCGGCTCTTTAATACTGCACATGCATTTCCCCATCTTGTCGTGTTGTCAAGTTAAACATGATTATAAAACTAGAGGAGTGGCTTTCTGATATACTTCCATTTTATATATTCTATATGATATTTACCAATTTACTATACACATCATTTGATCTACACGTATGATTGTTTTTGTACACAAAAACAAATGGGTCCCCACACGCGTGTTTGTGCGGATTGACAGTAAACAAATGTTGCGGTGATTTTTAGATTCTTAAGGACAAATTTTTAGAAAGCATTAACCCAACAATAAAAATTTTTTGTTCGTATCCTTTTTGCACTCTTATTGTCATTTTATTACAAAAACATTAAAAAAACGTAACAAATACTTTAATTTAATCTCTTGCTTTGACCCAGATATTGTCGTCCAAGGTCGGGTTTTGAACACAATTTTTTTAGAAAGCTGTAACAGTTGTGTTACAGACACTTTAAATTAAAAAGCAATTTGCTACAAGTGTATACATAACAAATTGTTTTTCATTTAAACTTCGCAAAACAAGTACCATTGCAGCTTGTGCAAGTACCATTGACCTGTAGTAAACTCTCAGGGTGCACACGCCAAACGACTGTTTGACCTTTTGACACCGTTTTCAATAGCACACCGTCCTGAGTGTTCAATAATACCGTTAAGCTTAATTTTTACATGTCTTGAGCATTGACTCCTAAATTGATTGTAAAAAAAAACGCTACCTTATGATGAAAGAAAGTTCTGAACAGTGTTTGTAATACCTACTAGTTGACCTTAAGTAACCCGTGATCATGCGGCGGCCAACCTGACAACGAGCATTTAAAAAAACATTTATTTTGCAAAAAAGTCAAGTTCATTTTTTCATGTTTACTTTGATTAACAAAATTTTGCTTGACATATACAAAACCGAAGCACGGTTATTAGGTTTAAATCATGTCATAGGTGTAAAACCTTCACCAAAACCAAAAATGTGAGTGATAACTTAATAAAACGACATAGCATTTTCTATTCACTGATTTCTAATCACTGAAACGACGTCTCGTAAAACGTCTGTCCGGCGTCACGCTGAGCCCTCCCGCTATCGTAAACCAGTGAGTTGCTCTCTTGGTACTTCTGCCTGCAGTGTCTTTCTTGACCAAACGAGCGTTAGACACATTTACGTTTCGGGGGCCTGTGGGTGAACTGCTGGGTAATTCGGGGTCAAACTTCTGGAGGATCAAGTTTGGATTAATAACTAACATATGTCCAAATTTGAAGCACTTTTCTACCACATGAGCATTACAAACCAGCGTTAAAAATTTTACGTTTCGGGGGCCTGTGGGTGAACCGAGGGATCAAACGGGGTCAAAATTCACATGGACCATCTTTAGACCAATATCTGTAATGCGTGTAAATTTGAAAAAGTTTGAACCATTCTTTCTTGACCAAAACGTGGGAACAAATCCGCGTTAGACGGAAAAAAAGAAAAAAAATACGGACAAAAACAATATGTGTCCCCTTCAGGGAAGGGGACCCATAATAATGCATTCTATCACATATTAACAATTTTCTATCACATATTAGACTGACTGTTTGTAATAACAAATGTACATTCCGAAAACCGAAATAAACATCATTGATCATTGTACAAAAGCGTGCGCGGAGGAGTTTGCATTCATTGATAAAGGAAGTCAACCTGTGTGTCTTATTTGTCAAGTAAGTCGAAACGTCATTACGAATCTAAACACAAAAACTGTTCCATCATATCAGCCTAATTTCAAAAACCTTGCAGCCCAGGTCGAGACTCACAGTATCAATCACCACATAACAATAATCATTATTTAATAGCGAACACTTCATTGTAAATGAATCAATTCGTTTTTGATTCTTTGTGTTGCGGCTCTTTTAGATTTAAGTTTTGTGATATGTGGTTCGAGCGTGCAGCAGGTTTGGCCACCCCTGGTATATCACTTTACAATAACCACCATATCGTTTTTGGGCAAAGCTGAAAACCTTGAATGCGTCTTTCGGTTTGGCAGCCATGTAATTTTACGCTTAATGAATCAAAATCGTGACATCACACAATGCGCATCAACGATATGATTCGATTCGCTCACATAAAAAGGCTTAGTGTCTGTAATACTAAGTTTTGAAAAATAATAGGTAGGTTACAGTTACAGATTAAATTCTCAGAGGATTGGTAGTATTTGTTTCTTCTTTTTACAACTTAAATAGTGTTACATCATAATAATGTAAAAAGAAAAATGGAGAAGAAGAATTACAATTTTGGTCAACTAATTTGTCTTTCAGAATTTAAATAAAAACACCATATTAATACCATTACCAATTTTAACATAAACATTTATGAGGACCTAAATTGTTAAATAGGATATAAAACATATATATATATATATACATCGCCTATACATAGGAAAGCCACGCAAATACTGAAATTTTGATCTGCAAAAGTTTAAATCCGGATTGGCAAATTTTGAAATCCTGATTGCAACTTATATACATCTCAATTTGAAAATATGTTTAGCATTTTTCTCTTTTTTACGTGCCTTGTTCTTGCAGAACACTGTACCAAAGTCATGATATGTTTGCAATAATTTCACCAAAACAGTCAGTATCAATCCTAAGATCCAAAAAAGGCTGCAAATTGCATATCCTTGATTGTGTAACTATTCAGTACTTAGTGGCATATATATGTAATAGGGAAGTGCCAAAACTGCAAATGTTCTGTTTGGTCGAGCACCGAGCATCTAATGTTAACGCTCGGTGCTCGGCCGAGCACTCTCGGTGCATTACTACGTCACAAAAAATCCCCTTTCTACGTTTTAGCTCTACAAGGTTGCTTACATCACCAGCGGTGTATTAAGCTGTACAGGCATTAGAAGTACATGTTTTTCCACCATCTAATACATTTATAATCATTTGTTTTTGTTCATAGACACCCTTTTGAACACTAGTTATGTATGTTAGCAGGACATGAATATGCAAATTTAATGCTCAGATCAGTTTGTGCAACTGCTCGGCCGAGCACAGAGCATTAAAAACAGCGATGCTCGGTACCGAGCACTCGGGTTCTGGCTCGGCTCGACCCATTCCTAATATGTAACATGATTGCACAAAGTGTCGATGATCAAGATTTTCATCCTTGAAATTGGTGAATATTAAAATCTCGATTGGTATATATTAAAACCCAATTGGCAAATTTTAAAATCCTGATGAACATGACAATTTTAAAATATCTTTTGTGATTTAAGCATTGCCGTTTCGAGCCACCATACTGTGGAGTGTCACTTGTTTTTAAATCATGATCACATAAAAACTCCTCACTCCACCAGTTTTAGAACTTATGGTTCAACCAAGGGGTGCCCAAATTTGGGTCGCGAGACCTTCCAGTCTGGGTCAAGAAATATTTCAAAATTTCCCATGAATATAAGCATCGCATCTACAGTATTAATGAACTTCAGCTTTTTTTATTAAAAGCCAATACAGATCAAGACTAGAAGTAGAGGACGATCTTCGGCTTGCCGTCTCTCAAATTAAAACTCGAATTGATTTGCTGTGTTCTCAACACAGGGTCCACCGTTCTCATTTGTTAGAATAAATACGTTCGTTTACCTACTGTTTTATGTGAAAATAGCAACTGACAAACAGCAACAATAGCATAATAGCATACTTAATATTGATATTTAGTTGCTTAGTATTTTTCAAAAACTTGCATGCTAACAAAATGCTTGGGTCGCGAGAATTTAGAGCAATTTTTTTAGGGTCACGCCAAAAAGTATTTGCGCACCCCTGGTTTAACCCACCTCCATCCATATGAACTTCGTACAAGCCATAATATGGGGTGGTTAACATCCTCATGTCTGAACGAAACTTTTCAGCAAGTACAGTAATGACATCAACAGTTGTTGCAGAACTGGAAACTCGAACGCACTTTGTAGCATATTTTGCATTGTTCGATGTATCTTGATGGTAAAATCGTACAATTCCACTGAACTCATTTTTCTGCAAAACACAAAAATGTAATTTACCTTTATACTTGGAATTTACATTTACTTTATCCTTCCAATCATCATCTACATGCACTATTTGGCATACTAAAAACTAGTAAATATTTGTTACACAAGATTTCAATTTTGTCTCTCTCTTTTGCATGACATTTAACAACTTAATTAATCAGAAGAGCCATAGTATAAATAATAAATTATATGAGTTCTGCATAAACGCTTTAGGGTGATCCCATTTATGAACTAGAAGGGTAGCTCAGCACACATTGCCATTGCACATACACTATACCCTATTTTTAAATGTTAATATATTCCCTACACATATTTTATATTGGGTCCCATACATAGGCGCCCACTTGCCAAAATCGGCGGGGAGGCAGAATTTTATAACTTGGTAAAGACAGAAATATTTCCCCCCGGCCGTCACCTAATGTCGCAAATTACGCTCTTTGCCGCGTGTTTCTGTTTTTAACATACATAAGCAGCTGATTTCAGCTGAACTATAGTATGTTTATTTTTATGCAACAACGCGAAAACGCGTGTAATTAAGCCATATGAATCGTTCACATAAATCGTTTACGTTTCTAGGTCGATTGGTATGTTTAAAACGTGTTGTCTATTATAGCAATGAGTTGTATGTAACGCATTTTTAGCTTTTAAGTTTAGTTTATTATCATAAATCAGGAGTCACCAAAGTACGGCTTGCGAAGATATTTTTTATTGATATATATCTTGGAAAAAAACGAGTTAAACGTTGAACATTAATTTGCTGCGAAAGTATTCCCACAACAACATGTGGGATTAAGTTTACCTAGTTTTACACTTCACAGGACGCATAACAATGATCTAAAGGCAGTTTGTTACATCACAGATAAGACTATAGGCAACAATGCTTTCGTTATTTTGCGCAAACAATTGCCTTTATTTGTCAATTGAGTAATGCCAGTCGGGGAGATAATTTATGCCAAATAATTTCGACAGTAGCGCTATCTGACTCTAGATAATATTGTAGTTTCTGATGGTCTAGTAAAGGCGCTTTGTAGACCATAGTTATCGAACGGCGCTGCGTTAGGGCTTGCAAGCTTTGTGGCCATCGAATGTCATTTTCTTATTATACAGCTCGCCGTGAAGTAAACTTGTTAACCCTTGCTTTCAACGGCGTTATGTTGAATTTGTGTCGATGTTGCTGACTAAGTTTTAGTAAACACTACTTACATGGTTTTACCCAATGGCCCTACATATAACGCTTGAAGTACGTACGTTTGTGACGTAACAAAATGCGTTTTTTTTTTCTTCAGAAAGGCCGTACTAGACAGTCGTTGGCTGAGCAGTAGTTTCAGTTAGAACAAAACCGTATGCGCATCATTTTGTAAGTTAACGCAAAACTTGTTTATGACGTAGTAAGCGACGCAGATACCCGGGGAGGCGGCGCCTCCCCGCCTCCCCATAAGTGGGCGCCAGTGGTCCCATATCACCCACTGTCTTTTATAACCCTAGTTGTTTCTACAGGTAGAAACTCATGGGTCCCCCACACATGCAAAAGTAAAAACAATGCATTTCAAGAGATAACCAACAGTCAGTTTGGTGTTTTAAAAAACACTGTGGTCAGTTCTTGGCTTAAATAATAATGATATTAACCATTTAAACTATGCAAATCTAATTAAATTCACACATTGTCCTATTTAGTGTTCTATATATAGGAAAGAAGGGGTAAATAGTGGCAAAATATAGTAAAACACAACAATCGACACCTGTAAATAGCAAATTCTACAAGCTGTCCAAATTTTATTTAATTCCGACACTGTTTAAAAACTCACCCATTTTAGGGGGCTGGTTGGGTAAATGTTCAAGCTATAGGGTGAAACGTAACAATCGACACCTAAAAATCACATAATCTACTAACTATCCAAATTGCATCCAAATTCGACATTGTTTACAAATTTTATCCATTTTAGGGGTACATGGGGTATATGGTCGGGCTACAGAGTAAAACACAACATTTGACATCTATAAATGGCACATTCTACAAGCTATACAATTGTTATCCAAATCCGACACTGTTTAAACAACTCACCCATTTTAGAGGGCTAGAGGGTGAATATTGGGTCTACATGGTAAAACACAACAATTGACACCTACAAACAGGGGCGTATCCAGAAATTTTTAAAGGGGGGGGTCCAACAATTTTTTTGGGGGAAATCCCTAATGACGTCATTATGACGTCACACGTCGTTCAAAACGACGCGTTATGCGGCAAAGCACTTTTTCCAAAATTGGCGGTTTCTCTACCCATCTAATTGACAGGAAGAACAGGCAATTTTAGCGAAAGCTTTGTAGTTTTCTGATTTCGTCGCTGCTATCTAGCTTACTCAGCCAAACTGCAGCTGCAAAATAAGCGTGACTGTCAGGTAATCAAAATCGTTCGATTTACATCGATCTAATGTTTTGACAAACTATTACGTGTTTGGCGGATCAAAGCAACACAACATTACACGTTTTTAACCCTTTTACATTGTTCAAATGCAAAAACAGTTTGATATGCTGCACTTAGTGCAGTTACCACTTAGCAAGAAACTGCTACCAGCGTCCTAGCCGGAACGTAACTTTCCGATTGTTAGTGCATAAACCTCCTTATTAAACCCTTGTTACGTCACAATTGGCGATTAGATAACAAGCGAATACAAGAGATTGAAGGCTCGCGTCTTTGAGATAACGACTCCCTGCTATCACGCAGTGGTAAACGGAACGATTTTGGCCTATTTAATTTACGCACAACTTTTTGAAAAGGGGGGGGTCCGGACCTAGCGGGGTAACCACTGGGGCTATCAAACGGAGCAGATGGCACATCTACTTGACCTTATCTACCACCTATAAAAGTTTCATCCAAATCCATCAAAGATTTCATTCCAAAAGTGCATGGACAAACTTCACCGGAGAAAAAAGAAAAAAAAACACATAGTGAAATCAAGATGTGGGAAGGGACCCATAATTATAATTATTTTGACAAAATTGTAGGGGCAGACTAGTAGTTTGATGAATTTGTTTGGTGCATAGGTAAAAGACATGCAAAAAAAGGTGCATTGTTTTTGTAACACCTGGCTGCCACTTGATTAAGTGTTGCACAGAAGTAGTGTTTTGTGGTTAGAAAGATGTAATCCAATTTCAAAAAACATCTGTTTCACAGTTAAAATGGGCATAACACCCTGCACATTGCCTGGGTTCAAGTGTTTGTTATGCCAAGGTACATAAAATTAAATGTAAAACGCTTTTGAAATGCTACCACCAGATGTGGCAAATGGCATGAAAAACTGGAGCACCAAAGGTGATTTACCGTATATACTCGCCGATAGGTCGGGCCACCGTATAGGTCGCACTATTAGTTTTGTGTTAAAAAAGTGTAATATAGAGTTGACTCGCACATAAGTCGCACTGAAAATCTAGGAATTTAAAAGGCCCTTTCCCTAGCTTTTTTGCATAAATAACAATTGGAATTGGTTGTTTTTTAGCATTGAACTGCATTGCATTGAGACCACAAAACTATGTTTTCTCAACAAAGCGGGAAAATCCAACGCACGCAGAGCTGTCGCATGTGCGCTCATGAAACTGTCTTGCATTGGTATGTGCGTGCACGAGCGCATGCACCCGTATTCGATAGCACATTTCCACTACAATTCGCATCTATAACGCGCACCCTTAATTTTTTATTGAAAACTAGAAGGGTGGCTTAGCACATATTGCCCTTGCATATACACTATAACCTATTTTAAAACATTAATATATTTCCAATGCTTTTTTTGTATTGGGTCCCATATTAGCCATCGTCTTTTATAACTTTAGTCGTTCTGCAGGCAAAAACTCATGGGTCGCCAAACATCCAAAGTTGAAAATAATGCAATTCAAGAGATAACCATGAGAAAGTTGGGTGTTGTAAGGTAAAACACAGTGATCGGCACTGGGCTTAAATAATAATACTACGTAGAATACAAACTATAAAATTAGATTCACCCCAAATATTGTTTGAAGTATGTCCTATTTAACGTTTTAAAAAACTGACCCATTTTAGGGGGCTAGTAGGGCAACTAATTGGGTTCGACGTACATAAACTAAAAAATATATAAAAACCACAATGACTCAATCAATAGTACTGCAAAATTTCAGCCCAATCCACCAATGTTTAAAATTTCGACCACTAGAGGTGTTTTGAGCAACAACCGTTAATGTTCCTGACGTCATAGGGCTGTTAACAAGCCCCTAACCGCCATGGCGCAAAAACGACCACCAAGCAACATACAACTGGTTGCCCTTGTAACACTATTGCTCCAAAGAAATCTTTCGTTTGTGGTGCCCAGTAACATACAAATACGTTTTACACTTTAGGGGCTTGTGGGGTAAATGTTAGGACTACAGGGTTGAACACAACAATCGACACCTATAAATGGCATACTATACAAGAAATCCAAATTTCAGCCAATTCTGACACTGTTAAAAAACTCACCCATTTTAGGGGGCTAGCGGGGTAAATACTGGGGTTATCAACAAAAACAATGTGGGATGCACATCTACATGAATATATCCACCATCTGTGTAAATTTCAGCCAAATCCATCGAACATTTGATGGAAAAATAAGTCGGACAAACTTTGGGTAAAAACACCCATTTTAGGGGGCTAGCGGGGTAAATACTGGGGTTATCAACAAAAACAAAGTAGGATGCACATCTACATAACTATATCTACCATCTGTGTAAATTTCAGCCAAATCCATCAAACATTTGATGGAAAAACGAGTCGGACAAACTTTGGGAAGAAAAAAAAAGAAAACAATTCAAGTAAAATCAATATGTGTCCCCTTCAGGGAAGGGGACCCATAATTAGTGTAAAATTTTGCGCATTATACTCAAATAAATACGTTATATCCACCCAATAAGCCGACCGGAAAATACGGTACTTGCCATAGCCGAAAACTTTCAATTTTGTTCCGACTTGGTGGCGATTTGCACTTATGTCGAGCGGATAGGTCGCACCTATATTTATAAAAAAATATAAGGAAAAAAGTTGCGACCTATCCGCGAGTATTTACGGTACTACTTTTTCATTGGAGGCACTGGATTCACAACCAGGTGACTTCACAGTTTGGGTAAGTGCTATAAAAAGTATAACCGGTCACCATACATAGGCCAAACAACGTTACCCTGTGGCAAAGTAAATGCCCAACCTTGCTTTCGAGATCAAACAAACAATTGTAAACACAATATCAACTAGCAGCATGTTTACATTAATGCGCCCCTCAAGATAAAGTTAGATAAAGAGTTTTACCGTTCTTGTAAGATTATTTATTTATACAATCAGTAATGTTGAAATCACCCCTCAACTTTAAAAACTGTCACAATCGCTCCCTCGGTGGTTGAAACCACACCCATTGAAGAACCCTTACATAAAGCCTTGTGGAAAAAATAATGCTACGAAACGAAGTCAAAGAGATAATCCGCTTATTGTCACAAAAAAATAGGCAACACAGCAGAATGTTTAGGCAACCAAACTTTGGGTCGCGACCCATGGGTGGGCAAACACTGGCTTAGCACATAATGCCCTTTGCATATACAATATGACCCATTTGAAAACATTATTATATTTCCTACACACACAGGCACCTAAAACATATCATTTAAGACGGCTGTACTGACTAAAGTACATAATTGATGCAATGTAAGGTATTCTAAAGAATTTGTAATTTTTTATTGGATTCACCCATTTTTCACCCCCAAATCTCGAAATAATCGGTTTTAAGTCCTGAAAATATCCTTCACGAAGGGGACCCATAATTATTCCTTCCAAAACTTGACATGATCCACCTGACATGTGCTGAGAACAACCTAAAGTTGTCTGCTTTGTAACACAATTGCATTTATGTTACTTACAATCATAGTTATATATGAAAACTTGCCAAATCAGGTCATATCCACTGAGAAATTGAATCATATTTGAATTTATTTTGCAAAAAAAGTTGCAACATACTATCGAAGATATTTTTGTCTAAAGCTAACCGACAATTCAATTTTACTATTTTGCTTCTGGTGTACAGCAACAAAGACAATTGTTTTACACTTTGGGGGCTAGTGAGGTAAATACAGGGGTCAACAAGTCAAACGAAGCAGATGGCACATCTGATATATAAGAAAATATCTATCATCTGTGAAAGTTTCATCTAAATTAAACCCACCAAAAATTTTATGCCCAATGTACACAGACAAACTTCACCGGAATAAAAGAAAAAAAACTGAGTAAAATCAAGATGCATCCCATTCAGGGAAGGAAATTTATTTGTATTGTCCCGGGAACTTTTTGTCAAACATAAAGAAACTATTTTGTCACAACATATTGTGTTTGTCAAAACAAACATGTTGTGTTAAAAAAAAAAATTTCTAAACTATGTTCTGCGATACCTGCAATTTGAACTTAAGCAACCTATCATTGTTTAGGGCCAAGCTTACAATGTCCAATTAATGACCCAGTTATTACACAGTAAAAAATAAAATAAGAATTGGATTCAAAACTAGTATTCTAGAATACAAAGTTATTCTACTTTAAACATCTCTATTTGTTGGCATTGACAACTTAACTAATTATGCTGGTCAAAATTGACTTTTGTTTCCAATTACATTTTTGTATTCGCCATCCAAGAAGCATAATTGCTGCCCTAATGACAAAAATTGTGATGCCCCCAAACAGGACTTTTGGGAAAGGGAGAAAACTGATTATGATGCAGTGGTTTTTTAAAACATTTGTATCTTCACAATTTTAGATTCAGAATTGAAATTTATAATTAACATTCATTATCAACTCCATATACCAAGTTGGTTGACTCTTAAAATCAATGTTGCTTTGAAAAAATTACTTGTTGTTCTCTGTATTGACCAATTTATTTTATCTTTGGAGAAATGGCAATTTTCATTTTAATTCCTTTTGGTTTATTTCTAATTATAACCCTATAATCATAAAATATGGGTAACACTAAAAAAAGAAAAAGCGGGAAAAGCAGAAAAAAGGAAAATCTGTGATTTCTAAAAAAGGGAAGCCATTAAACGGTAAGCTGCAGACAGTGCACACTGTTTCGACCTATAAGGTTTCATCAGTGCAGCTGGTGACGAGAGATCGGCCGCATTGGCTAGTGTAGCCATTCAACGGCACTCCAGTTTGCTGGGAGTAACAGCATAAAGGAGAAAAAATAGTTCCTGAGAAACAAGAAAAGAGTGAAATTTTTTGTTTCATAAGATTTCAAAATACGAAAATCAGAAAAACAGGAAATGTTTCTTTATTCGTATTTCATGCCATTCTAACATTGGAAGGCGATCTAATAGCGTTCAACATCGATTATGTGTAAATGTACAGAAAAGTAAAAAAATGGCAAATGTTTCTTTATTTGTTTTTTATGCTGTTCTAAATGGTAAAAACCATTGGAAGGCAATCTAATAGTGTTCAACATCGATTATGAGTAAATGTACAGAGAAGTAGAAAAACGGCAAATGTTTCTTTATTTGTTTTTTTATGCCGTTCTAACTTGTAACAAACATTGGAAGGTGATCTAATAGCATTCTACATCCATTATGTGTAAGTGTACAGAAAAAGAGAAAAACAGGAAATGTTTCTTTATTTGTTTTTTAATCCATTTTGCTTTTAGTGTTGATTTTCTGCTTTTTCCGCTTTTCTGCTTTAAGTGTTATGCATAAAATATTACAGTTATATATAAATGCAGAAAACCTTTAATAACTTTTTGGAACAAAAGTAATTGGTTTTCTATGTAAAAATCACATTGCCCCAACCTTTGGTAGCTTCAAGGAAATATGGCCTAAATTTGGAAAACTACCGCAGTCGTACACTACAACACAAGTCCTTATAAAAGCAATTTTACAATTATTCCTGTGCTAAAATGTATCATCACAAAAATAAAAAAACTCTTAATGCTGAGAAGTGCATGTTCATACCTGTCAAAGTTGCTAGCAAATGTACATACCTCATTAATTTTTGTAATTCGGAACAAATCTAAACGACTTTCATTCCATATCTTGATTGATGCAGCAAGTTTCTTATGTGTTTTGTCCATAACGCTTACAATTTTTTCACCATGGGATTAGACGTGTATCATAATCACTGTGAATTGGTAAAATCGGTAATGGTATGTCAATGTCACTTTTTTTCGTTTTTTTTTACATTAACATTATTTACATTAATAGCTTATTATGAAGCCACAAATTTATGGAATTACGTCTAAACATAGATCAGGTCATATGATGACGTCATGTACAACTGTACGTCTCTATGCCGTCATTAACCCTGTTTTAATTTTAACCACATGAAAAGATTCGTCACCATCGTCACTCATGTACATAGCCTTGTAAAATACGGTAGAACTACTAACCTAAGAATTTACAGTAGCCAGGTTTGGGAATTTCCGATAAGTGACGCAACGGAGCACATGCGCTTGCGGTGGCAGAATCAGGAATATGCTGATTATACTACTAGAGCAGTGGTTCTTAACCTTTTTAGTGAGGTTTTCCACCAAAGTCAAACACCAACTTCGAATTTCCCCCTCTGTTGTTTTTATGATCATGTTTTGTACCCTATGTTTACAAAAAAAAACTTTAAATGAAATAATTTTGTAAAGCGATTTGGTCTGGACCCTAAAGGTATACTACAATCTTATTTAGTTTGAATAGTGCTTCTGTGAGGGATTAAACTTTTTGGAATACTGAAGAGTCTGCTCTGCTTGCATTAGTCATTTATTGCATCACAATAAACAAAGGAAAGGGTTTTATTCGCGCACAATAGCAGTCATTGATGGTTTTAGTCTTCTCTGTGACGTAACAAACGACCTTATTGTATGTGTCTTGCAAACTTTGGTGAAATTAATCTTACATGTTATTGCGGAACATTTTTAGTAAAGTAACTTTCAACGGGTAATTCAAAGTTGGATCCGACCACTGATCTCTATAAACCCTGGATTGCGCTACTGGCCACCCGATCCGTCTGGAAGTCCCCGATTAAAATCGGCTGTGTTACGCAGAATAATGCGTTTCTTATCGGGCGGGATTAGAATCTTTAGAACCTGTGTCATAACACAGCCCGATTGCGGACGGTTTTATCGGTAATGGCAGTGGAGCATTAAATTTGTTTTTTATTGGCAAATATTATTTTTGCTGTGATAATAATCGCAGGTAAATTGGGTTTTATATCAAAATGGCAGTTAATTGTAAAACAGCAAGACAAAAACAAATGCATTCTAAGCTGTAAAATGAATATGTTAAACACTAAAATGAGCCAAGAATCAAGATTGAAGTACCTGATTGGCATCAAGGTTCTGGCAATGAAGCAATGCAAAGAGACCTTTCAGTGAGAAGAATTTCAAGTTATTACCTTTATATGAAGCAAAGTGAGGACCAGCACACTGTCATATGAGGGCTTGTAGATTGGATTTGAATTGAAATGATTCACAGTAAGTGGCTGTCTTGTTACTGCCTTTCTAAACTCAACTCTTTCTGTATTTCTGGCTGATGTTATTTTGAATTTTAGCACAGTTAAAACCCCTAACATTGAATATTAACTCTGTTTTATAACACTTAGACTGCTTATTGGTGACTAAACTCAAGCCTCTTTTGTTTAACCCATAATTGTCAAGTTAAATGAGCATACACTTTATCTTTATTTTTTTATTGCAGTTCACCATCTGGAAAAATACTTAAAGCTTGAAAAAATCAACAGAAACATTCCATATCAAAAAAATTGAAGAAAGTCTTTCATTGCGGAAGAATTTTGTCGACAAAAACAGCTCTCTCTTAAAGTGTCAGCAAAATAATTGATGTATACAACCTGTTACTTGCCTCACAGGAGAAAATTGTTTGTCGAAATATGCACCACATACTTTAGTTTTACATGAATCAATTCGGAATATGTGTCATTTCTTTTCCACTGTTCTACCTGCCTGCAAGTTTATTTATTAGTTCTTATACCCAAATTAAGAATTTGTATTCAAACATTTGTAGGCGTTGATATTATTTTACCTCCATGGTGATTATGGTCTCATGTAAATTCTGAGAATGTTTTGCACTCTGATGTAGAATCGGACAGTGAAGTGATTCATCAGACATAAATCGAGAACCTCTAGTTTTGACCAGTAGTCTGCATGATAGCATGTTGTAACAATTGGGTGGTTCAACCTCATTTTTCACATGATATCCGGTTTAATTTTCTTAATAATTCAGCAAATCATTACATTTTCAGCTGTACAATATTGTTTCACCTTTTTGTTTTATTTTAGTCTGTTTAGTTAAAGATCCTTGTTTAGTATGTACTATGTACTTGTAAATGCAGGTTTTAACTGACCAATCAACCAATTGCTGTGAATGTAATTATTTATTCTCTTCCCATTTATTTCTGCTTTCATATAACTATGGGACTCAACTTGAAAATGTTGAAGTGTGGAAATTGGTTTCATAAGGTGCTTTTTCCATCAATAAAGTGTTGTCCTCACTGTGCATTTGGTGTTTCATCATTTTCATTAGTACAGGCTTTAACGTGTTTGAGACCACTAACTGCTTGAGGTAGCCTATATGTAAACGGTTTTTACACGCCAACTCTAAACAACATTCAGTAAACGCTTGCAAAATATCGTTAAAATCTGATCATAACCTCGTAAATGAGAGACGTGCATCATAAGCGAACGCAGGGCATGACCGCTTTAAAAATGATTTTTGGACTGTCGAATTATGTAGCCTATAAAAGCTCCAGATGACAAACGGTTTAAGATAAACACAAACGGTTTTCACAGGTCAACTCTAAAATACATCCAGTAAACGCTTGCAAAATATCGTTTAAATCTGATCATAACCTCGTAAATGAGAGACGTGCATCATAAGCGAATGCAGGGCGTGACCGCTTTAAATATGATTTTTGCGCAGTCAACCAATGGTATACAAGCTCCAGATGTTAAACGGTTTAAGATAAACACAAACGGTTTTCACAGGTCAACTCCAAAATACAGCTAGTAAACGCATACAAAACATCGTTTAAATGTGATAATAACTTTAAACCGTTTAAAATCTGGAGCCTGTACATGCTATATGGGTAGACCGCGCAAAAATCATTTTACAGCGGTCATGCCCTGCGTTCGCTTATGATGCACGCCTCTCGTTTACGAGGTTATGATCAGATTCAAACGACATTTTGTATGCCTTTACTGGATGTATTTTAGAATTGACCTGTGAAAACCGTTTGTGTTTATCTTTAACCGTTTAAAATCTGGAGCTTGTATAGGCTACATATTCGACAGCGCAAAATCATATTTAAAGCGGTCACGCCCTGCATTCGCTTATGATGCACGCCTCTCATTTACGAGGTTATGATCAGATTTAAACGATATTTTGTATGCCTTTACTGGATGTATCTTAGAGTTGACCTGTGAAAACCGTTTGTGTTTATCTTAAACCGTTTAAAATCTGGAGCTTCTATAGGCTACATAATTCGACAGCGCAAAATTATTATTAAAGCGGTCATGCCCT
>NC_137257.1:12343428-12416954 GCF_965637545.1 Phallusia mammillata
ATATGGGTAGACCGCGCAAAAATCATTTTACAGCGGTCATGCCCTGCGTTCGCTTATGATGCACGCCTCTCGTTTACGAGGTTATGATCAGATTCAAACGACATTTTGTATGCCTTTACTGGATGTATTTTAGAATTGACCTGTGAAAACCGTTTGTGTTTATCTTTAACCGTTTAAAATCTGGAGCTTGTATAGGCTACATATTCGACAGCGCAAAATCATATTTAAAGCGGTCACGCCCTGCATTCGCTTATGATGCACGCCTCTCATTTACGAGGTTATGATCAGATTTAAACGATATTTTGTATGCCTTTACTGGATGTATCTTAGAGTTGACCTGTGAAAACCGTTTGTGTTTATCTTAAACCGTTTAAAATCTGGAGCTTCTATAGGCTACATAATTCGACAGCGCAAAATTATTATTAAAGCGGTCATGCCCTGCATTCGCTTATGATGCACGCCTCTCATTTACGAGGTTATGATCAGATTTAAACGATATTTTGTATGCCTTTACTGGATGTATTTTAGAGTTGATCTGTAAAAGCCGTTTGCGTTTACCTTAAACCGTTTGTCATCTGGAGCTTTTATAGGCTACATAATTCGACAGCTCAAAAATCATTTTTAAAGCGGTTATGTCATGTATTCGCCTATGATGTACGCCTCTCATTTTCGACGTTATGATCAGATTTTAACGATATTTTGCAAGCGTTTACTGAATGTTGTTTAGAGTTGGCGTGTAAAAACCGTTTACATATACCTCAAGCCGTTAGTGGTCTCAAACACGTTAAAGCCTGTACTGATGAAAATGATGAAACACCAAATGCACAGTGAGGACAACACTTTATTGATGGAAAAAGCACCTTATGAAACCAATTTCCACACTTCAACATTTTCAAGTTGAGTCCCATAGTTATATGAAAGCAGAAATAAATGGGAAGAGAATAAATAATTACATTCACAGCAATTGGTTGATTGGTCAGTTAAAAACCTGCATTTACAAGTACATATAGTACATACTAAACAAGGATCTTTAAGTAAACAGACTAAAATAAAACAAAAAGGTGAAACAATATTGCACAGCTGAAAATGTAATGATTTGCTAAATTATTAAGAAAATTAAACCGGATATCATGTGAAAAATGAGGTTGAACCACCCAATTGTTACAACATGCTATCATGCAGACTACTGGTCAAAACTAGAGGTTCTCAATTTATGTCTGATGAATCACTTTTACTGTCCGATTCTACATCAGAGGGCAAAACATTCTCAGAATTTACATGAGACCATAATCACCATGGAGGTAAAATAATATCAACGCCTACAAAAGTTTGAATACAAATTCTTAATTTGAGTAAGTTATAAGACAGTGGTTCTTAACCGGTGGGAAATTTGATGTTTTCAGAAGGAAATTATGTAAGTCAGGTAAACAAACTCGGGCCCGAGGGTCGAACCCGGCTTTGAATTAATCGTTGAAAGTTACTTTCCTAACATTTTTCCGCAACAACATGTTAGATTAATTTCAGGAAGGCTTACGAGACACATACAAATCCAAAGTCTGTTTGTTACATCACAGACAAGACTAAAAGTATCAATGACTTTGCTATTGTGCGCGAATCAAAGCCTTTCGTTTGTTGATTGTGATGCAATAAATGACTATTGCAAGCAGAGGAAACTCTTTAATATATCCAAAAAACTTTAATCTCTCACAGAAGCACTATTTAAACTGCACAAGATTGCAGTATACCTTCGGAGTTCCAGATCAAATCGCTTCACGAAATTATTTCGATTAAAGAATAATTTTTTTGTTAACATAGGGCACAAAACATCAGAATAAAAATAACAGAGGGGGAAATTCGAAGTTGGTGGTTGACTTTAGTGGGAAACCACACCAAAAAGGTTAAGAACCACTGGTATAAGAACTAATAAATAAACTTGCAGGCAGGTAGAACAGTGGAAAAGAAATAACACGTATTCCGATTTGATTCATGTAAAAAAAGTATGTGGTGCATATCTCGACATACAATTTTCTCCTGTGAGGCAAGTAACAGGTCGTATACATCAATGATTTTGCTGACACTTTAAGAGAGAGCTGTTTTTGTCGACAAAATTCTTCTGCAATGAAAGACTTTCTTCAATTTTTTTGATATGGAATGTTTCTGTTGATTTTTTCAAGCTTTAAGCATTTTTTCCGGATGGTGAACTGCAATAAAAAAATAAAGATAAAGTGTATGCTCATTTAACTTGACAATTATGGGTTAAACAAAAGAGGCTTGAGTTTAGTCACCAATAAGCAGTCTAAGTGTTATAAAACAGAGTTAATATTCAATATTGGGGGTTTTAACTGTGCTAAAATTCAAAATAACATCAGCCAGAAATACAGAAAGAGTTGAGTTTAGAAAGGCAGTAACAAGACAGCCACTTACTGTGAATCATTTCAATTCAAATCCAATCTACAAGCCCTCATATGACAGTGTGCTGGTCCTCACTTTGCTTCATATAAAGGTAATAACTTGAAATTCTTCTCACTGAAAGGTCTCTTTGCATTGCTTCATTGCCAGAACCTTGATGCCAATCAGGTACTTCAATCTTGATTCTTGGCTCATTTTAGTGTTTAACATATTCATTTTACAGCTTAGAATGCATTTTACAGCTTAGAATGCATTAAAATGCATTTGTTTATCACAGCAAAAATAATATTTGCCAATAAAAAACAAATTTAATGCTCCACTGCCATTACCGATAAAACCGTCCGCAATCGGGCTGTGTTATGACACAGGTTCTAAAGATTCTAATCCCGCCCGATAAGAAACGCATTATTCTGCGTAACACAGCCGATTTTAATCGGGGACTTCCAGACGGATCGGGTGCACTGGCCGTCACGGTTGAAGCAAATTGAAGCGTAATGGCGGCTGCAAAAGGAAGCCCCAAAAATGCATTGCGGGCAATGGGGAGAGAGTGGAAAAATGTCGATAAATTTTGTTTTAGGCATTTTTTCAGATATGATCAGTAGTTTAATAGGACGCATGTCTTCCAGTGTGTAATAACCAATAAATATGCGTAGATTGACTGTGAGGTGTATGTATGTGTACTGGAAATTAAAACGTTTTTAAGTTAGTGTTGAAATAAATCTTTACTGAGTGGTAATCAATGTTTCTTGTGCAATATAAGTAATTTCCGTGCTTTTTTAAGTATTTAGGACTTAAATCCGACAAGACGGCTATTTTTTTCACACAAGGTGATGTGATACTTTGTGTGACATTACCTTGCTTATCCAAACTGCTGTTTTTGACTGTCATCAAACTCCAGGAAATTTTGAGGAACAAGTGGTTGGAACGTTTTAATTAAAAACGCAAAATAATAATACAATATTTCAACTATTTTGCTCAAAATATTTTTAACAGTATTTGACTTTTTTTCTTAAATGAGTGCATTTGATTTGGTTGTTTATTATCTAATATAAAATTGGTGTTATTATAAGATTTAAAAATTCTCATGAAGTTGTTTCTAAACATTTCAGACACAATCGGGTTTATGTTTCTCCAATAAGCAACATTAATTGTCTTAGGTAAAGTCCACTGGAAATGTTTTAGTCTCTTCCCACACCCTCAAGCTTCACGACACTGCAAGATTACAATACAGCCTTTTTCTACAACAAATACACTATGAAGGAATTGGAATCACATTAAATATTTTTTGTGTGTATACTCTTTTACTAGGACTAAGTATGTCTTGTAATCATCTCTGAAACATAGCCTGTAACATGATATGCTGCACATTTTAAACTTAATTAACAACTTTGAGGGTTTTTTTTATCTGGTGAATGCACTATCTGTTATAATGGGATCACCAATAATAGTGATGCATCTGACAATAAATGCAGGATATCTGTATGAACTTGGCTATATAGTGCATTTGTAATCGTTGCCTTCATTCCTGTTTTGCAAGAAAGAATTTAAGTGTTGGAGTGTTGTGCAGGCATGTTTTTTTGCAGGAAATTGCATATTGAATGGAAATAAAACAATATGTCATGATTCTGACTAAAATAGTACATAAATAGGCATCTCATTTGGGTGTGAGGTCTTAAATGCATTTATGTACATGTATCTCTTTTTGGAGTTTAGTTAAGTTTGAGAATTCGAAACATTTTACCAAAAATTTATTCTACACATGTTGGTTGCAAACTGAAAAGGTTACATTAAATAAGCTAAAAAATTGAGCATACTAGGTTTACAGTTTGTAGCATACAAGTAAAAATGTTAAACCTACTGCAACAAACTTTTAAAAAACTTTAAAGTCACATTTTAGTTCCAAGACTTTGGTGACAATCAAAAACAGCAGTTTGGATCAGCACAAGATGATGTTGAATGAAGTATCACATCATCATGTGTGAAGGAAAGAGCCATTTTTGTTGGATTTCTGTCTTAAATATAGAGGAACGCATGTAAACTACTCATATTGAACCAAAAAAACATTTATTACAACTCAGTAAAGATTTATTTCAACACTAACTTAAAAACGTTTTAATTCCCAGTACACATACTTACACCTCACAGTCAATTTACGCATATTTATAGGTTATTACACACTGGAATACATGCGCCCTATTAAACTGCTGATCATATCTGAAAAATGCCTAAAACAAAATTTATCGACATTTTTCCACTCTCTCCCCATTGCCCGCAATGCATTTTTGGGGCTTCCTTTTCAGCCGCCATTACGCTTCAATTTGCTTCAAAAACCACCCAACCGTTCAACGGAGTAGCGCAATCCAGGGTTTATAGAGATCAGTGGATCCGACCCCTCGAGTCCGAGTTTGCTTATTTCAAGCTTACGTAATTTCCCTCCCACCGGTTAAGAACCACTGTACTAGAGCCACTATAGCTGTGGTAAAAGGCGAAAATAAAAGTAAAACACATTAAGGTAGGCCCACAGTTGTGGGGGTTGTTGGAACAAAAGTCCCTGGCTGTCTGAGCTACTGCTTGTCTGAGCTTAGTCCAATGAGGAAGACGGCGTTTATAACCTTAATCTTAGTTCATTGCGTTAAGAAAGATATTCGTTAGATATTAGGAGTGAGAGAGGTAGTCTCTCGTGTGAGAGAGATGTTATCGTCTCTGGTATCGTTACAACACACATGAACATAAAAAGTGAGAAAGGTGACGATGACGTAACTGCACAGATGGTAAAAGGTGTTAAATACCGTAGCGACAAATGACAATCGAGGTCGAGTACTGAAAATGTGACAATGACGAAATAAAATGTTCATGCAATCACAGTCACTCGTATGATATTTGCGCTTATTTGTTCTGCAATACACGGTGCTTCACACAGTAACTAATTGAATCCTGTTTTAAACGTTTAAAACCAAGGGTGTCCAACATTTTTCGTTGATGGGCTTCATAAACAATTTCGGACATCAAGTGGGGGTCATAATTTTTTTTCACGTACACAATAAGTTTAAAATTTTTCCAAAGCATCGATACATTTATTTTCTTAAACATACAGAGTTTCGCCGCAACACTGGCTTTTACAACAAAATGATTGTTTACTAGACAAGCCGAATTTTTACGTCACGTTCGGTGAAGCACTCGCAAACTGCTGTATAGCCCACTGGGTAAAAACGCTGGTTTTACTTGTTACGTACTGTTGCGCTGCCTTTCAAATGGTAGAGGGCGTGACTCAACCCACCCAGAGAGCACAACAGGGGCGGTCACTTAAATTCCTAAAACAGTTCTTAACGCACACTTTCTTGCGCTCAACAACTCCAAGGCACCAAAAGCCAAATTAGCGAATTCTTTTATTAAGGCAGTAAGGACAGAGGTGGCGCTCGAGGGTTCAGCAGCAATACGAGCACAAGGGCAAAAGCGGGTTCTGCAAATACGTACTACTTTAGTTAAGGAAACAGACGAGAAATTATCAGTGCAGTGTGCAGTTTACTCTTACCGAACTATTATAGAACCACAGTAACATTCAAAGCGATCAGTAGATTTTAAGTTGTGCAAAAACAGCCTCAAACTCAATAAACATCACCAAGGATAAATCAACAAACCACATTAGTGACGAACTGCTAAACTTTAAGCAACAAAGTTTACCGGAATAATACATGGGGGCTGAAGTATTTTTTCATGTTCTTTTTAACAATGTGTCCTTCTTTCTAGGGATGGAATTTGGCAAGCCTTATATTAACATTTAATGCTATAGAAACGAAAAACATAGAGAGACTTAGAGAAAACATAGAGAAAATTACGTTGAAGGTCCGCTGGCGTATAAAACTTATAAAAGGGGTCCGTGACAACAAAAAGTTTGGGAACCACCGGGGCCGTCTATAACTGCGAGCCCGCTTAGCCCGAGTAGCTCATCACGGCAAGGTCGCTTAACCCCGATTTAAAAGCGCTCACTTAGCCCATACGATAGTCATGTTTAGTCCCTTAGGCGAGCGTTTAGCCCCTGTCATGGACATTTTAATCCCCCAAGGGAGCGCTTAGCCTCCGTTATGGTCATGTTTTGTCCCTTAAGTGAGCGCTTAGCCTCCGTTATAGTCAGGGTTGCCATTGACTTGAAACCAAAAATAAGGACAACCGAAAAATCAATTTTTTAGGCGAAACGAAACAAACGTTTTTAAACTAATCTTTGCAATTATACGAGTCATGACATAACATTTGCAATATTTTTGACAGAAACAATCTGTTTCAGTAACTCGTTGTTCGTAGAAAATATTTTGTGCATCTCACGACAGCTCAGGTCTAGACTCACTGTTACTTGTAGCAGGGATTTAACTTGTAATTGTTGAAAATAAGACAAAAGAAGGACTACAGTCAAAAATAAGGACATTTCTTAGAAATAAGGACAATGAACTTTTCTAAGACATAGCCGTTCAAAATAAGGACAAATATTAGAAATAAGGACGGTACGGCAACCCTGGTTATAGTCATGTTTAATCCCTCAAGCGAGCGTTTAGCCCCTCTTATGGTCATGTTTAGTCCCTTAAGCGAGCGCTTAGCTAACGTTGTGGTCATGTTTAGTTCCTTAGGCGAGCGCTTAGCCTCCGTTATAGTCCTGTTTAATCCCTTAACCGAACCCGAAGTCTCTAGTTATGTCCAACTCAGATTTTTGCCTCTTTTGGTTCATGTGACATGTGGTGGGCGGCATGTGGACTAACAACAATGCCGAGTCCATGAACCACGTCATCAAAGTCAAGGCCGAGTGGAAACAACACACACTTCCAAAGCTTATTAAGATCCGTTATGGTTTGGCAACTAGCCAATATTCCGACATTAAAAAGCGTTTGCAAAAACGGGACCATTTCACTTGGCTCCTGCTGGATATGATGCATTTCAGCTGGCACTTTTTGCTTGGCAGGCAAAAAGTGCACTTGAAAAAACAACGTACTTTCAACAGTGTATGAATTCGCTGGCAAAAAGAAGGGTCAAAAACAAAGAAAAAGAGCACAGAAGACCAGCACCCGACAATAAATTAATGCGATGGACTTCTAAATATACGTTTGCTGTTGGTTTCGTTTTGGAAAATTTATTTTTCCAAGTTCATAAGTTTTTTTTCTTTTCCTGATTAGTGACAGTAAAAACCAAAATATTTTAGAAGTCCCACATGCAAGAAACACAGTTACTTTTTTAAACAATTAAAAATACTGCAAAATATAACACTGGGTATTACGGACTAAGCTACGCAGGGACAAAGGGAGTAACTGACAAAACATACGCGTACCGGTTTAAGCGGAGACTGAGCGGATTAATGGCGTACTGAAAATGGCTTAACAGGGGCCAAGCGATCGCTTAGCTTATAGGGGACTAATCAGCGGCCAAGCTGCCGCTTTGGGGACTAATCAAAGGCTACGCGAACGCTTTGGGGACTAAACATGGCGATGCCAGAGGTTAAGCGAAGGCTTAGTTAAGGGACTAAACAGGCTTCTAAGCGGTCGCTTAGGAGATTAATCAGGGGCTAAGCTCGCATTTTAAGGACTAATCAGGGTCTAAGCGGGCGCTTTAGGGACTAAACATGACCATGCCAGGGGCTAAGCGAGCGATTAGGGGACATAACAGGGGCGAAGTGAGCGGTTTGGAGACTAATAAGGGGCTAAGCGTGCGCTTAGGGGACTAAACAGGGGCTAAGCGAGCGATTGAGGGGCATAACAGGGGCTTATCGCGCTCGCTTAGGGGACTAAGCATGGTCCTAACAAGGGGATAAGCGCTATCTTAAGGGACTAAACATGAATCTATTTTATAGGGACTAAACAGGGGCTCGGCTACGTTGCTGTGTGGGCTCATAAATGTGCACCAAGCGATATAAAGGTGAACCAAGCGATATAAAGGTGCACCAAGCGATATAAAGGTGAACCAAGCGATATAAAGGTGCACCAAGCGATATAAAGGTGCACCAAGTGTTATAAAGGTGCGCCAAGCAATGCACCAAGCGATCCAGGTGATCCAAGCGATTCTGTATATGTTAGAATCTAACAGTTAGATGCAACCAGCGCATAATATCTACAGTATAAGAAAACAGTAGAATCTGTTTAAATGGCTCTGTGGCCCATTGAAAATGTCTTGGTGGCCTAGTACTGGGCCATGACCCACAGTTTGGGGAATGCCTTAGGCAAAGGGTTGGCAACCATTTTCGCACTGCGGGCCGTTTTTGAAAGGGAAATTTTATCGCGGACCTGCAGTTTTCAAGAAACTACAAATATTTAGCAATAAAAACACATAAATTAGTTTATCATCCCCGGGATTTGGGAAAAATATTTTAGAGCATTTAACCTGAAACTTTATACGGCCCGGTAACGAATTCGTCCCGTACCGGTATGGGGCCACGAACCGGCGGTTGCCGACCACTGCCTTAGACTGCTTTTTTAGCAAACCGTTTTTTTACATTCACATATACGGAAAGACACAAAAAAGAAAAGACGGACGAGCATAAAAAATAGCACCAACCAAAAGGCCAGACCACTTCGAAAAGGTCGGAAGTTTGTTAGCGTTCAATGCACTTACATAGAATTTTTAATCGTCTTTAGCAATGAAATAAACAAGGATAGCGTGGACAATGCCCCTGCATAGGCCTACTTAACAAACCGCGCACATACCAGGGATATACAATTCAACAAATCATCATCAAGATGAGTTTTAAAGATAAGAGTTATGGGATTTGTTTGCAACCAAGTTAAAAGGTTTTGCTGAAATTCAAGACTCTACATCTTCCCGGTGGCTTTTAACATGTTTGCAATGGTAAAAAAGTGGGATACAGTTTCAGGGGGATTTTGACAGGACACACATTGATCGAAGTCAGTTTTTTTAAGGAAGTGGAGTGTTTCGTTTGTTACACTGGCACGCAGGTTTAGTTTTATTTAAAAAGAACGTGATTTGGTTTCAATTGTAGAGTTGTAGACTTTTGAGTACAAAGTTAACTTTTCCCAAGGGGTGGTATTTGATGTGAGGCCGAAGACCCGTTCCAACTTTATTGCTTTTCTCGGCGAACCGATACATATTGTTTTTTTATTGTTGTAGAGCGCCATGGTGTTTTACACACTTGAAATATTTATGGGCATTTATCAACTAAATTTAAGTTGGCTTTCGAAGGTTTATCAGAATGATCCTATTCGGGTGGCAAGGCGGCAACCATTTTAATGAAAACTTTCAAGTCATTGCCATTCGGGGTGAATTTGTATTTATTTGCCAATTGTTCGTTTATGTAGGCTACTATTTCCCCTCTTTATATTATTCCTTCAATTAAGTAAATCAGAA
This sequence comes from Phallusia mammillata, assembly GCF_965637545.1. Taxonomy (NCBI): domain Eukaryota; kingdom Metazoa; phylum Chordata; class Ascidiacea; order Phlebobranchia; family Ascidiidae; genus Phallusia; species Phallusia mammillata. The sequence goes on from NC_137257.1 coordinate 12,353,176, forward strand.
TAATTAAGTATTTTGGCATCGATAAGAGTTCCATTAAGGATAATGCATGTTTTCTAAGTGTTTCCAAAGGGGTTTCGTAGTCGATGTCAAGAAGTTTTAAAATCCAACTAAGGATAAAATGTAGGACTCGACATCCAACATATTTGCACCTCAACGTTCGAGTGTTACGTTTTATTTTCTCCCACCTCGAGCCCAAGACAAACTGGAATAATTTGATTTTAAGTTTGCGTAAAAATATATTCGTCTGGGTTATTGGCAGGACACTAGCCTAATTTAAATTGGCCTTGGGGTCACGTTTTTTTAAAATACATATGCGCCCCAAAATAGTTAACCTGCGAGACAACTATATGTTTAAAATCGCGCTGATTTTTTGTGTCATATTTCCAAAATTGTTTCCTATCTTTAATCGGGACATTTTCCAAAGCATTTTAAGTTTTAAGAAGAGTGCCATGGGTTATAAACGTTTTTAGCGTCCATCACAGCGAGTACTCGAAAAAACTAACTTTACGGGGGAGGCGGAGGTCGTTTCAAAAACACTTTACAAACCATTGATGAAACTGATCGGCTGTAAAGAAAAAAAAAAAAACATATCACACAAGTGTGGTGGTATAGGCAACCCTCACCCAAACGTTAGCAAACGTAGGCGAAATGGATTTTCTTTGATTTTGGCCTTGTTATTTAGTAGACAACCCCTTTTTGATCTGTATTGGTGTAGTGTGACCTCATTGCGTTTTTAATAATTGTTACGACGTCATCAAATTCTACAAGTTAGTAAACTGTTCTCCTTAATATTTGCAATGAATTAACGCCCCTGGTTTGAACTTATCGGTAGGATGTGTATTCAAATTCATCGGCTTGTGAGGTTGTAAACAAATATTTTGAGATCATTATAAAGTGGTAGCAACACCATGCTATTTTAAAATTTTTCACTGCCAACTTGTAAACATCAATCAAAAATGTGCAATAATACCCAATATAGTACATATTTTGACTTGAGTACACCTACTTATTGATCATACGTAATGTATTTTTTGATGCAAACCTTAGCTACATTTTGGGTTTAAAAACAAACACACTACACAAAACTTTCGAAATTCCAGGCCAAAGTGCACCTAAAAGAAGGAGCTCAAGGGATTGTGATATTTAAAAGTTTAAGTTGGTCGATTGCAGCACATTAAATTTTTTTAATTATGCCTGTATTTGGCCTGTTACTGGGAGAAATGTGTTTGTTAGTTATACTTTTTCAAAATCGAATTACTTTCGTGCAAGCTTGGGTTAAATGTTTTTAGTGTCAACAAACCTAATAATTAAACATTTTTGAAACCTTTTATCTGTAAGCTGTAATTGTGTTATTTGAACAAATATCTGACTTTTTTCTTGTTATATCAAGCTGTGCCTACAATCTTAAAGCAACTTTTCAAGTCCGACTCCCCGTACTCAATAAAACAACACTTGTGTAAATTCCACCGAGTCAATAAGTCTTGTTTATTATTAGTGTAAAACTGACAACAACGAATCTTTAGGATCGCGGTCCTTCTTTGGTATTTACTTGACGACGACTTCCAAAAGCTTGGCCGGACTGACTTGCAAGCTTGTTAGTACCAGCTTGAATACCTATCACCTTCCGCCCTTCTGCCAAGGTGGCATCATCAAATTTTCTCACGTTTTCGTGGGAAGGCTTTGGACCCAATAGCGGCCAGTTTTTGAATTTTGGTGAGTTGGGATCCCATTCTTCTTTAGTTTGGCACTGAAGGACAAAAATATGTATTGTTAGCTTCATACTTGCGAGTGCATTCCGAATAACTTTCTTTTTAATTGTCGTAATGATTTTGGTTGCACCGGGCGAATTTTATATTGCCACTTCCAGACACCAATTAAAAAAGCGCTAAGACATAGTGCCATAAAATCATTAAATAAACAATTATTGAAAGATAAATCTGATTATTATTATTATTTTTTACAAATATCGACTTTTTTGTATTTTTTTACGACTGAACAACTTATTTTACATCACACGACGCGTCTTAAAATTAGGTACTTTACTTACCACCCGACCAAGTGCGATCAAGGTTGCTGTTACTTGTGGAATATTTGTTCCATTGTAAAGATCAACGGTTTGAAAAATATCATCTTTGGGCACACCGTACGTCTCGATAGCTTTAGTAAATTTCTCAATGTTTTCCATCTGAAACCGTAACCCACATTCACTCATTTTCTACTTTCTACTAATTTAAATCAACTGAATACAAAAAGAAAAAAAATCTGAAATTCATAACAAAATATTGCAGGTTTGTGCAACTTGTTTGAACAGGTTTTTACACACATAAAAGCTTAACAATAAACCACTGCGTTACCTGTTGAAAAGCTTGCGCACTTTCTGAAACTTTCTTTGCACTTCCAGGTTTCAGTACGTTGATTAACCTACAACAAAAACGTAACTTTAAACCAGTAGTTCTCAAACTGTGCGTCGCGATGCCCTGGTGCGCCGTTTCAATTTCGCAGAATAGTCGCAGAATAGTTCCGTTTCGTGGCTGAACTTAGTTTATCTTACAAAAATGAGGTTAAGTGCAGTTTTATAACTTTGTCGAAATACAGTTAGGCTAAAATTGTTCTCCAAGTGCTGTTTAATAGATTTAATTTAACTGTTTAATAGTTTTAATTCCTGGCACGTTTATTATTACGCAACAACAGTTTTCTATACAGCAGTAACATTGTGTAATTGTAAGTCAGCCTACTTAATAGGAGACAATAAAATGGATGTAAACAGAAAGTTAATGTTGCATTCTAAGGGTAAATCTACAAATAAAGATGACTGTCCTAAGAAGAAATCTCGCATTTAAGTAGGCTACAAGGGCAGTTGTTGTGTCAATAAACACAACTTTAATAATAAATTTCCTCATTAACTTTTATTTTCTGGTGCGTAAGTCCAGAAAACTTTTCCAGAGGCGTCGTGACAAAAAAGTTTGAGAACCACTGCTTTAAACCATTTGTGGCAAGTATGATTGTTGCTATGTTTAAACAGCTATCCGCAAGCATAACTCCACACGGGGTAGCCTAAGTTCAAATAAAATTTTTCTTTAACTTTAATTTAGTTGCACTTACAACGAATCATCATGTGTATCCTGGGATAGTTGCGCAACTGAACAATTAGCGTTAATCCCAATTGGAACCCAAACCATTACTTTCAGTGAGCTATAATTTAAGAATCCCTAATTGGTTCGATAAAATTAAATGGCGAATTCGACTTTTTTGGTTCTCAAGAAAATCTAACCCGCATAACGTTCTTCCATCCTTGAGATTTTTTTCAAATGATAAGGAGTTATCGAACACAGGACCACAAATAACTTCGATCCACTTTTTCACCTCGACTTCTTTGGCTGGATCTCGCTTTCCTTGGATCTAAGGACCGAAACACCGACAAAACAAAATCATTATGTAGGCTACAAGCCATGCAGAAACCACGTGTCCTGTAAGTTTTTTTGCGGTTTATATCTCATAAAAATTGCTGCAAAATTTCTTAAACAAGGGTAGGCCTACTTTTTGCAAAAGATATGTTAATCCATGTTTGTGCAATGTTTTTAATTAAGTTCATCCCGAAATATTTTCCGTACATCACTACTTAGGCTATATAATCTGCTTACCTTCCTGGCAACTTCTGCACTGAGGCCGTATGCGTAACCTGGATTAGCCATGTTATGCAAACCTAAATCTTTAAGTCAAATAGTACCTGTCATAAAACAAAAGCACTTTTCATCCTTACGTGAGGTTAGTTTGCCTTAGAGTTGGGGCTCTGAAATTCGTTCGTCTACGATATTAGCACGCGAATAGCGCGAAGCTTATAAACATGCATCTGACACGTCCAACAGTTATTTAATAATTTGTCTATCTCTCATGGGAATACGTTTAATAACCTCTAGAGGTTTTTAATGCAGAAAATGATGTCATGCCCTGATGTATTTATAGAGTATGTCCTATCACTGGTTTGTATTTGAACAATATTATCTAATACGCATAATTACGTTATAGGGGAAAGCGGGGTATAATGGGACACTTAAGCGGAAACCGTCGTAGATTCGTTAACACTGGTAATATTGAACCCAAACTTACATGACAGGTAGTTTAATCTATATCCTACAGAAACCAACCCCAATAGCCAAGCTTTACTTTACAAACAACAAGTTATTTTAAAATTCCCAAGGGTGCGTTTTTTCCCATTTTGCCCCATGGGTGGGGTAAAATGAGGTTTTGTCATACTGCACTAAAATGAGTAAGAACAAATCACACAAAATAGCAACAAATTGTTTTTTTGCATTTATAAACAAAGTAGTTGCGAAAAACAACAACAAATACAACCAAGAAACACTTTTTTTCAGTAACAAGGCTAATCACTGGCATAAATCGCAAATATAGCGAATACAGCTTCAAACTCTTCAACTCCAGCACACAAGTAATGTGCCTACCTAGGACAGATACAGCATCAAACCTATCCTTCTGCAGAAATGAAATAAAAGTCACAAAATAAGTAGGCTGCATCTTCTTTTTGATTAACTTTCACATTGTTTGCAGCTTTTTTATACTTTAAAGACTTCTTGCAGCATTTTCCTTTAGGTATTTTTTTCTTTGTTTCATGTTTGTAACTTCAGCTTTAACAGATAAGGGGAGCTAGTTAAAATACTTGTTGAACACCTCTTTTTTCTAATAGTTGTTTGTTTGACTTTTGGAATTGGCATCACATCACAAATAGATTGGGCAAATGACAAATCACGATTTGATGTAGTGTCTGTGATACTGATAGCATTGTCCATATTTGGCTCAGCATTCAGCACTATGTTATTTAAAGGACTCTTTTAGAAGTACTGTTTGGCAGTTAGCCAGCTATGCTATACCAATTAAAATACTGGATAGCTTGCCATTGTGATAGCGAAAACAATAAATATGGGTTCGTTGTATTGCAATACCACAGTGGGGTAAAATGAAGTGGGGTACTTCATTTTGCCCCCCATCTGTACTGAACAGAAAAAGCTTTCACAAAAAATAATAATAACTGGAAAACTTTTTGATTCATTACCAATTGTTTTGTCTCAGCACTAACCAATCTAAATCACAGACTTTTTATTTCTTAACTGTATATGTCTTGGGAAAAAAAGAATCAAAATTAAGTCACTTATTTTAAGAAACAGGCTATTTTTAAATTTTTTACTCCAAACTTTTTAAAGAACCGCCGAAATCAAAATCTTTCCTTGACAAGATTGATAGTCAAAATGGCCGCCTAAACACAGATTCGGCGCACGGTGGCGTAAGTAGGTCGCCTAAAAACGGTCAACTTCATTTTACCTCACCACCTCATTTTACCCCGCTCTCCCCTATCTGTATTGAAAATAAAAGTTTTAAAAAATAAAAAAATAACTATTTATATTTAATGTAGGCTACTTATTCATCCAGCATCTTATGTTTTTAGCGTAGGCTAGCCAACAGCAAGTCGTTTTATATAATTTATTGTACCTAATGTAACGAGAGAATGTCATGGTAAACTACATGGTCCTAATTAGGCTACATGCCATTTGCACAAAAAAATAGCTTGAATATTAATTACTTCGGCAAATTGTTTGGTGGGGAATAACAAGGCTCAATCCTCATGATGAAATGACCGTTTCAACTAACCTGGCTTAAAACTATCAGATAAATTAAGGACATTTTGCAACCCCTTGGCTTGCTTCTTGTGTCGAGACAACGCGGCACCTTTGCTTCCTCAGTAATACCCGCAATCGGTTTGCATCAGATCGCCTGATGCACATTTGGAGAAATGAAACGCTTCAAATGACATGTACGCATTAACAGATTGAAAGTAAAAAGTCAGGTTCGTCACTCCCCACACTAAGTGGATTTGCTTTGCGATAGGAGAACGCGAGTGGAGAGAAAAAAAGTTGGTTGTTGGTTTCAAAAAAATACAGTTTACAATATAACAGTTCGTTTCGGCGTGGTCTGGAGACCAACGCCTAATTTGTATGTTATTGCGTACGGGTAGCCTACTTTGCAGTTCGTCAATGCGTTTGCTGGTAGTTCTATGCCTGTTCATCACTCGGAGAATGGTGTGCTTCGCGGATTGTATAGGCCAGGGGTGGCCAACCTTCTACATAGGCTACCATTCGCCAACTTTTTAACATACTGTGTTGGATGCGCCATAAATGTCTCGTAACCCCACCTTCTACGACTACTTCTTGTACATAGAGAGAAAGAAACAACTTTCGCATGAGAAGGATAGTAATAAGAACTATTAAGTAAAAAATAACTCTGATAAACTATAAATATATATATTTAATAGGGCTGGCTGACTTTATTTATTTGTTAGTTTATTAATTTGATTTTCATGATTATCAAAAGAAGGCAATGCGCCCTTTCTAATCATGCAATGCGCCACGTTTGGCGCATGCGCCATAGGTTGGCCACCACTGGTATAGGCGGTACGGTCCTTCACTAGAGCGTACCACCGTACCAAAAGCGTACCGTAGGCTAACTGGTACGCATAATAAATTTTAATTAAACGGTCATTTTTGAATCAATTTTAATCAAACGGTCATTTTTGAATCGTTACCATTTGCAGATAATATCAAAACTGTCTGAAGCTTGAATTTAAAATGTTTATGACGTGATTTCATCACCATATGTCCCTGTACTAAAATAGTGCTCAAAAAAAGTTTATGACGTTAGGCTACTGCTTAATATTTTGTGCTTACTATGCGAAAGGAGGGTTACACGTACTGTAGGCGTACCGCTTTGATTTTTGATATTTGGTACTGTACGGTGGTACCATAGATAACTTTTGTAAGTAATCTATGGTGGTACGGTACGTAATGAGGTGCGTGGTACGGTCGACGCAACACATACCGTACTGCCATGGGCGTCCGCAGGAAAAAATACAGGGGAGGGCAAAACTATCGTCACTTCGCCGTTCGATAAACGGTATTTCAGAACAAAGATCATCTGACTGTGCTACTCATTCTTGCCAATCCCAAAGTAGCAAAATAATACAATAAACACAATATTAAACATCACTGAAGTATGCGGAAGGTTGGCAAATACTTTTTAACGGAAGTAGGATTTACATTGACGAACCTTATCAGATGTAACAAATACAGTGAAGATATCACATAATGCCTGTTTGACACATCCATCAATGACGTAATAATACGCTTGTTACCGAACTATTGTTAAGTAATGATGTTCGATTCATTTAATTTGTTGTAAAACCTTATTCTGTTCTGTTACAGTTACACTTGTAATAAAGGGGTGGAGACCCACGGCGTCTTCAATTTACGTTCCAGGAATAGTTTTTGTATAACACTGTGCGAATGTTTATTGTGTTTTGTTTTAAGTTGCGGATTCTCCGACCGTTTGCGTTTTTCTTTTTTCCAGGGGGGGGGCACGTGCCCCCCGCTGCGGACGCCCATGCGTACTGCCATCCTTGCTTAAGATATCCCTCAATCAGTACCAAATGATGGAAATTTCGCGCGCGTCTGCAACCCTTCTTTCCAAAATTAAAACCTTTGGAATTTTGTGACACAATTGGGATTTTAAAGACTCCTATTGGTTCAATTGCCCCGTGCTCGCCCGACCGTGACCGACACTTGGCCGAAACTTAAAATCATGGTACTGGTGTCCATAGGCGCCGAGTTTTACAAAAATGCAAGGTGGCGGACGTAAAATATGACGTCATAAATGCGTCAAACCGCAAGAACTCAACTCAAAGCCCAAAAAACTTCCCATATAGACTGTTGGTCAAAATATTGAAAAAAATAATGTTATTTATTTTAGAACACACACTGTTGTACCGTTTAAAATTGGTTTGGCAATATTTAAAGATGTTTAGTCACGTTGTTGTTGCTTTGTATCACCTAAAATAACCGTTTATTACAGCACAGTCGAATGGTTACACAATAATGGCCAAACATTTCCTGACCTCAAATGTGTGTTTGACGTCATAAACAAGGCACTGACCAAAACAGGTTGCAGTTTTAAGCCACGTTTCGTTGCTTTTTCGCCAGCACATTAATTTAAAAGCTCAATCGCTCCTGATTTTTAGTTTTGACGATATTTTGTGCCAAACTGCTACAAGCATTCAAAAATATCCACGGTGGCCGCCACCTTGCTTTACAAAACCAAGGTGGCGGCGCCACCCCGCCACACCGCGCCTATGCTGGGTCAGTGAAGACTGAACAAGTTTGTTTGTGGTTTTTCGGATTTCTCAAGTATTTGGCATCAGTTTTACTTCGAGATGTTTCCTTTTTTGCATATTCATGCCCTGCTAACATACATAACTGGTGTTCTAAAGGGTGTCTATGAACAAAAACGAATGACTTTTCAAATGCACTTAATGGTGGAAAAACGCGTAGTTTATGGGCATGTACAGCTGAATACAACACCGCCGGTGACGTAAGAGGCCATGTAGAGCTAAACGTGGAAAGGGGATTTTTAGTGACGTCATAATGCACCGAGCATTAAAGTGAGATGCTCGGTGCTCGACCAATAGGACATTTGCAGTTTTGGCACATCCCTACGCAACTATGTCATTATACTTGTGGCAAGTCTGTGTATAGCCCTTTGTCAGGAAAGCTAATGCATGTTTGAATTCCTAGTAACACATGTCAGCACCTATTTTTCACTTTTGTTTTAGATGCATAAAAGCGAGATTTACTGGGAGAACAGATACTTTCTATTTGTCCTGACTGGATTATCTCATACGTACTGGATGCCAACCAACTGTCATTGCCAAAGTTATCAAAGCTTCGCAAGGAATAGCACTGTTGACCAAACATCAAAAGTCAGTGATAAAGGTCATCTAAAAGCGGCATCCAGCAGATACGAGACATAAAAAATCGTTTATTATGCGCTATTGAGAACTTGTTGTATTTGCAAAATAATTTCCAATTTGAAAAATTCTGGCAAAACAAATAATCTGCAGAATTAAATGCAGAACAAAACCTTTAATTCTTATATTAGCCACACATTTAAACTTAAATATATTGTTTAAAATATTAATTTATGTAATGTCATATCAGATAGCGACTATCTTTTTTAAATTATTCTTGTTTTAATTCTAAATGCTATTATAAAATCACTAATAAATATTCAAACATGTAGCAAAATGGTTTAAACCGCATCATTTACCTTGTACAAGTGGTAAATAAAGCTTAAACAAGTAATGAGTGGGGTTATGACATCATAGGTGTGTTTCATTTTGATTGTTATTTTTGTGTGTCAACGGTATCCCAGTACCTGCCGCTTTACATTTAAGTGCTCACCACAATGAGTGGTTCTTCTATGTTATTAGGCTTCTATGGTAGCTCCACCCATTTTGGCAGAAATAAATGAAAGAATGTCATTGATGGTCATTGGTCACGCAACGAATGGCTTGGCCAAATGCTAATGAGGAAAAACGCTAATTTCAATATAATTTTTGAAACCTATCCATTATTATTTTTGGACCCATTATTTTCCTAAAAATCCCCACTTGATGTAAGTAACATGCAATTTAGTAACACTACATTTTGGCCAAATGCCAATATCGACGAAATAGACAAAGTTAAATTCAACTTTTGTAAACTATCCGAGAATATTATTTTCCATAAATTGGCAATATCAACCTATGAGTGTATTTTAAAATTCTGTTTAAAGAAAAGTGAACCCGACTTGATATATCCACAAAATGCAATTTTGTAGCACACATTTTGGCCTAATGCCAATTTTCCAAAAAAAATATTTCACTCAATAACTTAAAATGCCTCCAACTCACTTTTTTAAAATTTGTTTGTGACATAACTCTGTTTTGTAACTTAAAGATTACTTGTAGCATAAAGAGATTGGTCTATTATTGTATTATTGCAAAAGGAACACTTGTAAAATATTTTTTATTAAGGGCAGTAATAAATAAAGTTCATTTTATTTACAGTGCTGTCACAAAAAAGGGCAATAGCTCTTTTCACACTCATAAGAAAACATCAACTTCTAGAATTCACTTGTCCTAAATCTTGAAAGTTAAAAATCTTTGTAAACCAACCGTTTGCCTTTAATAAACCAAAACCTGCAAAATATATACTATTGTGTCTGACCATAGATGACTTAATATTAGTGCTCTATGGTCTGACCCAATCTGCAACCATGTGCTCCTGGCAAAAGTGCATTTTGTAAACCACCCGGTGATTTGTGGCCAAGGTAATAAAAGCACAGGCTCAGGGTTTGCACAGGGAAAAGGTTGTGCATTTGTATCTTGGTTAAAAATGCTGATGCAGATACTGCTCAACACTAGAGCTAAAAAATGGCATCTCAAAGTAAACATAAATCAAGTGAATTAGTTGTCAATTTATTCTTTCATGTAACCTCCCATCATTCACAAGATCATAAACATTTGTTTAAAGTTAACATAACAGAAGTGAGAAATTATTTAAAAAAACACAATTAGATAATTTTTTAGCAAATGATTGCCAATTCCTACTTAAAGGCCCTTATTTAAAACTTGTAGAGCTGCCAATCTTCCACTGGAGCCCATAACACCTCCACCTAACAGAATATGTATATTTGCAAACTTTAGCACATTAATGTGACAGTTTTAGATGAGCTAAAACATAACTACAAACAAAAAAACAAAGATACTACATTTTCCTTGTGCTGTTCAATTGTCAGTTAACCAAAAAAGACACATACTCTATTTAATCCTTCATTCAAACTAGTTTCTAGTAGTGATGTACCGAATCGGCGAAATTTTGATTCGGCCGAAACCGAATATTCGGCGGTTTAACGCTTTAAATGTGTGTTCGTAAAAGATTCGGTTTCAGCCGAATCGCAAGCAATTATTCGGCCGCAACCGAATCTTTGCAAAAGTGGCCGATTCGGCCGAATAAATTCGGCAAACCGAATATTTGATACATCTCTAGTTTCTAGCTCTATTTTGGCCACAAACTTTGGAGTCGTAAGTTGTATGTTACTATTAAAGATTTTGTGTTGAAGTTATATTACTGGAACATCCAATACAACAATAAATGCCAAAAGCGAGATGGTTTATTTTTACAATACTAACTTGAAGATTGATTTCATGTTTAACTGGAGTAGTGGCTTTCTGATATACTTTTAATATGCTCTATATCCATTTACCAATTTAATTTACACATCATTTAATCTACACATATCATTGTTTCTGCAAACAAAAACAGATAGGTCCCCACATGCAGGTTTGTGCGGATATACAGTAAACAAATATTGTGAATATTTTTATATTCTTATGGACAAATCATTAGAAAGGATTAACCCAACTTTAAAAAAGTTAGTCCGTATTCTTTTTTATTATTGTCATATACCAGTATAACTGGCAGCTTGTTTTAGTATTTTATTGTTTTTACAGTTTTACTATTCCATCGCTTTTATAACAGTATTGTATCCGCTTACAGCAGTGGTTCTCAAAGTATGGGTCGCGCAGGGTCAAAAAATGGGTCGCGCTATGGTGATTCAATTCTGCCAAAACCAACTTTTTTATTTCGTTTTTAAAGTATTTTTAATTCTCCATCATAACTGAATTGTGGCTTTATCTCAGTAACCTGCAGTATTGCATCATAAGTGTTTTTTTGAAAGTTTTGATGGCAGCCAGCTACAGTACAGCCGTAGCTAACTACAGCCACGTTGCTCAGTAAGATGAACCAACTAATCATTACAGATTACAACAGGGGTTGGCAACCCCTGGCACGCGAGGTGGTTTTTCATGGCACGCCAACCGATTTGTGTGTTTATATTGAAGTAACAATTTAACCTGTTACATTGCTTGTTTATAGTCTTTTATCACGCCATTGTCTTAAAATTTAGCCTTGCATGCACAAAAACTGGCACGAACCATTATTATTCAGAAAAACATTGGCACGCGAGGCCATTAACACATGGAAGTAACAAGTAAATTGGCACAAGGTTGCCGACCCCTGGATACAACAATAGCCTTCCAATTTTACTATTATGCATATGACGATTGTGACGTCATAACGCGCGAAATGATAGGACAAGTTAATCATACGAAGCTGAACATGGAGATGTAACAGTTAGCGTTCAAGAATGAGTAAGTATTTGTACAAGAAAAAATACATTTATTGATGTTTGAGGCTTGGGTCGTGAGATGTTCATAAAACTGAAATTTGGGTCGCGCTCAAAAAAGTTTGAGAACCACTGGCTTACAGGAACAGAAGATGCCAAAACTTTTTGGTGAAATATATATTTCGTGAAATTATTGTGTACAACGGTTGATTCTGTTTGGCCTAGGGTTTATACACTGGGTTTTGAAATGTATTGATGTAGAGAAGAGTAATCATCGGAAAACTGCTACTATAGGTGGATTTCAGTTCAAACTAGACTATTTTTTATTGTCATATAATTACAAAAACAGTAAAATAGAAAGGAAAACAATACTTTCGATTCAATCTCTTGCTTTGACCTTGATATTGTCGTCCAAGGTCAGTTTTTAAACACAAATTTTCTTAGAAAGCTATAACAGATGTATACAGAGATACGAAATTTTTTTTACAACTTTGTTTTGCAAAACGAGTACCTGCAAATGCTGAAGGGCTGTTTATAACCTTTGGCATTGTTTTAATAGCGAGCAGTCATTAGTGTTCAACAACACCATTACAGCTAATTTATACATTACTTAAAGTTTTGATTTTTGAATTGATTTGTCAAAAACTGTGTTTAACTGTATTTGTAATACCTAGTAGTTGACCTGTGCTCAAAGAGAATTCAAAGACCATTTATCGCGGCTTTTGAAAAGTCAAGTTTATTTTATATTTTATCTTTATGTTGATCATTAAAGTTCTGCTTGACACATATGAAACCGAAGCATGTTTACTGAGTTAAATCACATCTTAGGTGTGAAACCTTCGCCAAAACTGAAAACCTGAGTGATAACTTGATAAAACGACATGGCTTTACTGAGCAAATTCACCTGATTTATAATCACTGAAATGACTGTCTCGTAAAACGCCTGTCCAAACGTCAAGCTGAGCACTCCTGCTCTGCTTTAAACTGCCTTAATCATAACCAGTGATTTACTGGCTTGGGACTTCTGTCTGCCTCACAGTATACACATATTAAGGGTTGCAAAGGTAACCATTTGGCAAATTATGGCAAAATTTTAAATACTAAACAAGAAACCTACTGCAAACAACTGTCTAAAGTTTCAGCATATTGGGGTGTGTATTTCTGGCCTAAAACTAAAACATTTTGGGGTTTAAGGGGTAAAAAATGGTTGTATCTAAAAAAATCCAGAATACTTTACATTGCACCAACCAACAAAGTATATAATTCCTAGATTGAGTACTTAAGTGTTAAGTCAGTACAGTCGTTTAAAGCAATACATTTTGGGGCCTGTGGGTGAAACGCTGGGTCATTCAGGGTCAAACTTCAGGACGATCGGATCAATAACTAACATCTGTGTAAATTTGAATTAATTTAAAGCACTGTTTATTTGCGCATTACAAACAAGCGTTAGACCGAAACGAAAATTTTGGGGTTTTGGGGGTGAATCCTATTAAAAATCTTCAGAAAACCTTGCATTGCACCAACCAACAAAGCATGAAATTCCTCGATAATATACTTTAGTCAGTACAGCCGTTTTAAAAATTTTACGTTTTGGGGGCCTGTGGGTGAACCGCTGGGTCAGTCGGAATCGAACTTCAGATTAACTAGAAGAGTGGCTTTCTGATATACTTCCATTTTATATATTCTATACGATATTTACCAATTTACTATACTCATCATTTGATCTACACATATGATTGTTTTTGTAAACAAAAACTAATGGGTCCCCACATGCGTGTTTGTGCGGATTTACGGTAAACAAATGTTGCGGTGATGTTTAGATTCTTAAGGACAAATTTTTAGAAAACATTAACCCAACAATAAAAAAATTGTTCGTATTCTTTTGGCACTATTATTGTCATATATATAATTACAAAAACATTAAAAAAACGATACAAATACTTCAATTTAATCTCTTGCTTCGACCCAGATATTGTCGTCCAAGGTCGGGTTTGAAACAAATTTTCCTACAAAGCCGTAATTACAGACACTATAAATTAAACAGCCATTTGCTGCACAGGTATACATAACAAATTGTTTTTTATTCAACTTTGTTTCACAAAACGACTACCATTGAGCTTTAGTAACCTCTCACTGACCTTTAGTAACCTTTTTTGACACCGTTTTCAATAGCAAGCAGACTTAGTGTAAAACAATACCGGTTTGCCTAATTTATATTTGAGTATTGGTTTGTCAAAAATAATGAAGCTACGTTGTGACGAAAATTCGATCTTAACTGTGTTTGTAATATGTACAAGTTGACCTTTAGTGACCTGTGGTCATGCGGCGGCCAACCTGACAATGAGAATTTAAATACTATTTATCACGGCTATAAAAAGAAATTATGTTTATTTTTTCACCTTTATGTTGATCAACAATGTTTTGCTTGACATTTACAAAACCAAAGCACTTTTATCGAATTTAAATTACGTCTTAGGCATAAAACGTTTGCTGGAAGTGCGAGTGATAACTTATAAAACGACATGGCATTGCTGCGCAAAAACAGCTGATTTCTAATCACTGAAAAGACTGTCTCTTAAAACGTCTGTCCGGACGTCAAGCTGATCCCTCCCGCTCTGCACTAAACCTTTTAATCGTAAACCAGTGAATGACTCCCTTGGGACTTCTGTCTGACTGACAGTGTACACAAACTATGGGCTGTAAAAGTCATTATTTGGCCGATTAAGGCAAATTTTTGAATACTAAACGAGTAAACTACTGCAAACAATTGTTTGAAATTTCAGCACATTAGAGCTTGTATTTCTGGCCTAAAACCAAAAAAGATTATTTCGGGATTTAAGGGGTGACGATTATTTCGGGCTTAAAGGGATAAAAAATGGGTAAATCCAATAAAAAATTAGAAAAGTATTTAGAATACCTTACATTGCACCAACCAACAAAGCATGAAACTCTTAGATCAGTGGTTCTCAACTGGTGGTCCATGGACCACTAGTGGTCAATGATGACTTTTTGAGTGGTCCACTAAATTCAGAGATAAACTAGAGATGATTGCATATTACATGTTGAAAGGGTGTCAAAATGTTAGCTGTTAATAATTGTATCTTATTTCTTGAAAAACGGTTTCAAAGAATTATTTTTCAAGCCCAAATGGTTGTTTCGCATGTGTACTTCACTCTTGCTCAAAAATAAATGGTCCACGATATTATTTTTACCGGGCCAGTGGTCCATGGCCTGAAACGAGTTGAGAACCACTGTCTTAGATCATGTACTTTAGTCAGTACAGCCATTTTCAAAACTTTACGTTTTGGGGGCTTGTGGGTGAACCGCTGGGTCATTTGGGGTCAAACGTTAGGAGGATCAGGTTTTAAACAATAGCTATCATCTGTGTAAATTTGAATAAATTTAAAGCATTCTTTCTTGACCAAACGCGTTTGACAACCCAGCGTTAGACAGAAACAAATATTTTGGGGTTTAAGGGGTAAAAATGGGTAAATCCTGTTAAAAGTTAGAAAATTCTTTAGAAAACATCACATTGCACCAACCAACAGAGCACACAACTCCTAGATGATGTACTTTAGTCAGTACAGCCGTTTAAAAAAAATTACGTTTTGGGGGCCTGCGGGTGAACCGCTGGGTCATTCGGGGTCAAACTTCAGGAGGATCAAATTTGGATTAATATGTAACATCTGTCTAAATTTTAATAAATTTGGAGCACTCTTTCTTGACCAAACGCGTTTAACAAACCAGCGTTAGACAGAAAAAAGAAAAAAAAATACGGACAAAAACAATATGTGTCTCCTTCATAGAAGGGGACCCATAATAACTAACATCTGTCCAAATTTGAATAAATTTAAAGCATTTTTTCTTGACCAAACAAGCGTTAGACAGAAAAAAATACAGACAAAAACAATATGTTTTAATCAGAACCACAATCAGAACACATTTGTACCTGGATGAGTTCCACTGCCACACAAAAATAAACCTTGAATGGGGGTTATGTGAGAAGGACGCACACTAGTTGGTCGTGTAAATAGCAACTGATCAAGTGACATTGCTCCATGAAATATATTCTGCACACATTTCAAACATGAAATGAACCATTTTAGATTTACTACAGTAATTTTTTTTATACTCCGCCTGTAAGTCCAAAAATAGTTTCCAAATCCCTAGGAACAAGTACATCTGTCCCAACAATGCTGTTTTTAAATCCAGGTGCATACATCTCAATGCTATCAAAAACTGAATACGTACATATTATCCCACACATCCCAATCATATATAATATAAAAAATTCTCTTTGCATACCATTGAAAGCATACTTTTGCTTGTCTTCAAGAGTCCACTCCCTGCCATTTTTTAGAGTAATAGGTGTATACTGAGTAAAAATAGATATGACATGATGTCCATCAGGAGCTAATGTATTATCCAAAGCACTTGGTATGCACATTTCAATCATTGGTCTGTTAATAAAACATGACAACCAACAATTAAATAAAAATGTTTTTAAACAAACCAGACAGCGGTAAATTGATTTCTGGGTGTCATTATTCTGTTTCTATACTTGTAACAATTTCCACCTTTTTATATATCACATGTTTGGAAATGTTTGATTCAAGGTTAAAATCAGTTAACTATCTTACATAGAACAAATATATTTCACTTGTAAAATCAACTTCAGTGGCTGAAAAGGCAACACATAAGGAATTAAAATTAGACAAGGCTAATAGTTCTATCTTACACACAACCATCACTGAACTGAAAGCCTTGCAGACAAAACCGGCTTAAAGTATGCAGTAAAAGATGAGGAAAGACACAAAAGTTACAGCGTAATAAAGCAGAAAATGTGGGCACATTTTGACCTGCACACTGTGCAAATAATCACTGTTATAAATCACTGTCCCATCAGTGTGCTGTGGAGTGTTGAACTTTCCCCTTGTAGAACAGTGACCAGACTAATCATTGGCAAACCTATTTTTATCTGACCCATAAGTCACATGTTGGCAGGTTTTAAATTTCCTAGTATGGGTTTGTAGGAATGAACTACTCTTAGGAATGACGGTTTTGTAATGTCCATGGTTGTCACATAGGGCACACACAATACCTGCAAGGATGGGATCCTGGTAGAGCGCGAAAGCGCCCTGTACCAGTGAGCTACACATGGATAAACAACTTAAGAAGCCGTAAAGTTATAACAGTTCGTTCCTAATTGTGGTAGGCAATACACATATGCTAACATAGTAAATTGGGTAACAAATCTGAAAACACGAGGACTTAAAGTTGTTGGGAAACATACAAACATATAAACTACTGCATATGGGGGCAGAATTGCAAACGAAGAATAAATGTATTGTTTGTCACCCTTTACAGCTACAAGTAACTAAAATGTTACAGCTTCATTTAAAACATCAAAAACATTTCACAGTGCATGGCTATGTAATATACAAACCCCATTGACAATCAACAACCTAACAATCATACCCATTGCAGCTCATGAGAATATAGCGGTGAGGAAAAGCACAAAGCTTTTATAACGTATTTGCATACAACCCATGAGAACATTTAAAAAACACTCAACAACTGTTTAAAATACCAAAAGAGCTGGTGAACACAAAAAGATATTTAACAGTAAAGAGGTAAAAAATACGAAATGTTTTTGACACTTTTAATGCACCAACTAACATTGTATGGTACTTCAGGCTCATGTACTCACGTAAAGATACCCTTTTGTAAACCGTAATGTGTTGGGGGCCTGTGGGTGAGCTGTGGTCAAACTTTGGAAAGGGTAACTTTGCCTAAATATCTTTGACATGTGTAGAAGAAAGCCTTTAAGTCACTTTTTTTAATCAATTTTAATTTGTCAGCATACATTATGTTATGTCGTTTTTACCAACCTGTGTAAGTTTTGAAGTGCTGAGCCTTTAAACTGCAACTTCTACAAGCTGTCTAAACTACATTTAATTTGAACATTGTTTGAAAAAAAATTATCCAGTGGGGTAAACCATGTGTTTATTGAGAGTAAACACAATAATTATTGACTTAAAAGTACATATTCTATATACTGTCTGAATGTCATTCAATTCCAACATTATATAAAAATAACTGATTTTACGGGGATAGTGGGGTAACTGATGGGGTTATACACCTGAAATAACAAAAAATGACCCAATCAACAGTCGTGTAAAATTTTGTCCCATCAGCTAATGTTTACAATTTTAAAGTAGAGGTGTTTTGAGCAACAATCGTTAATGCCTCTTATGTGATAAGTCTGTCAACAACCCCCTACTGCAATGCACAAACACTTGTCCTTATAACACTATTAAACCACAGAAACCTTTCAGTTGTGGTGCCCTGCAACATACAAAAACGTTTTACACTTTGGGGGCTGTCAGGGTAAATACTTGGATTCCCGAGACGATGAAGCAGATGGCACATCTACATATCCATATCTACCACATGTGAAAGTTTCATCCCAAGCCATTAAACATTTCATGGTGAAACAAGTTAAACAAACTTTGAAACAAACAACCAAATGAAATAAAACAAAGAACCAAATCAAGTCGTCCCCTTCAGGGAAGGGTATTTATATATAATTGCCTTGTGGTGCATGTATGTACACTGCCAATTGGTGTAATGTGTTTTGAAGCCTTTAGGCAAGGAGTTTGTTTTAAACACTGTTGATTTCATTTAGCAGCTAATTAATGAATTGTTGATTTGAGATCCACACATATGATTGAATGGATCCCTATTCCCTACACACGTGTTTGTGTGGTTTTACAGTAACCAAGTGTTGCAGGTATTTTTAGATTCTTAAGGACGAATTATTATAAAGCATTAAAGCAACTTTAAAAAAGTTTTGTTTGTATTGTTTTTGCATCATTGTTGTTGTATAATTTTAAAAACACACAGTAGAAACGAACGGGAAAAAATACTTTCAATTCAATCTCTTGCTTTGACCTTGATATTGTTGTCCAAGGTGAGTTTTTAAACCTAATTTTTGCATTACAAAAAACAGTTGCATTACAGACACTATAAATTAAAAGCTATTTGTTCCAAGGTATACATAACAAATTGTTTTTGGAACACTACATACAGATCTGTTCATAAGTTTAATGGTGAAAATAAAGGCCTTCATATCGCTTATTTTCACCATTAAATTGTTTTTCATTTAATTTTATTTCGCAAAGGAGTACCATTGACCTGTAGTAACCTTTCATGATGCAGACACCGAACAACAGTTTAATGACCTTTTAAAACAGTTCTCAATAGCATGCAGTCCTTCAAACAAATACATGACCATAGGCACCAAGTTTTACGAAAATGCAAGGTGGTGGACATGAACCTACGTCACTTTATGTGACGTCAGTAATGCGTGCAACCAGAAGAACTTAAAAAGCCAAACAAACTTTTTATACAGTAGAATGCAACGTTAGTCAAAATCAGAAAAAATGATATGTTTGAAATACTGTTTAGTTTGCAATTGCAACACGTTGCTGTAAGTTTTTCATTGGCATAGCAACGTTGAAAAAATGTAAAAAACTCCACGCTTGTGTACATGACTTGAGTATTGATTTGTCAAAAATAAAAAAGAATACGTTACGACGTTTGTAACTGTGTTTGTAATACCTTCAAGTGACCTTCCGTGACCCGTGGTCATGCGGCAGCCAAGCTGCCAACGAGAATTTAAAGACCGTCTATGGTGGCTTTGTTGATCAACAAAGTTTTGCTTGACATATTAAGCCGAAGCACGTTTATCGAGTTTAAATCACGTCTTAGGTGTGAAACCTTGGCCAAAACTGAAAATATGCATGATAACTTAATAAAAGGGCATGGCATTGCTGCGCAAATACAGCTAATTTCTAACACCGAACCCACTGTGTCATAAACCATCTGTCAGGGCGTCCCTCCCGCTCTGCTTTAAACCACCGCAATCGCAAACCAGTGAATCACTCCCTTGGGACTTCTATCTGACTGACAGAGTACACATATTATGGGCTGCAAAGGTAACCATTTGTCCGATTAAGGCAAAATTGTAACTACTAAACGAACAACCAACTGCAAACAATTGTTTACTTCAGCACATTAAGGCCCCTATTTCTGACCTAAAACTAAAACCAATTATTTTGGGATTTAAGGGGTGATTCCAATAAAAAGTACAAAGTTCTTTAGAATACCTTACATTGCACCAACCAACAAAGCATGAACCTCCTATATCAGTGGTTCTTAACCTTTTTATAACGGGCGAACCCTACGATATTCTTCAGCCTTTGGTCGAACCCCAAAGTTACATCCTAGGTTTTTGACCGATTGTGCTTGGTGGGTCGTAATTAGTTTTTGTTTAAACGTAGTGGCAACAGTTACTGTTTGTCACTTTGTTAAATTCTGACATGATAATACAAGCAACTTGTTTCATGATTGCTTTAATTCCGGCAATTTTTAGTTTTTACCAAAATAAAGCATTGTATATTTAGCATCTGTACACAAACATGAAAAAGATAAAGTGAAGTATTTGCTGCCAACAAAATTTTGTCGTTTTTCTGCTTACGAACAATGCTCTTTGTTACATCAAAAAAATAAAAATAAAACCTTAGGCCAGAGGTGTACAACCATTTTGCTAGGACGGCCGCATCGCAGATTCTTATTTCACCAGCGGCCTCCATTTACCTGCTTATTTTTGTTTTGAGGTACTTGGTTTATTTCATGTATTTAATAGCGCCCACAAAGCCCAGATTAATTTCTAGCTCGGTGCACAGATTGAGCTGCATAGCGAGGAGACCAGTCTTAAGTGTTTATGATGTCATAATGTATATTGTGATGCTTGTGGTACCTGTTTTGTTCGCATTGTTGGCACACAATAGGCGTACAAAAAGATTGACACATACGGTCATTAGGCTGGTAATACTCTAGTACCACAAAAACTGTTTAGTGCAGTTTAAAACACCCCTGCCTAAGTTTAACTTTCCAGTGCTTGAATATTGAGCAAATACAAATTGCCGTTTTTAGCAACGATAGACCCTAAAGTTTGACAAAAAAGAGTATTTGTATTGTACTTTAAAAAGACCTTCATCGAACCTCCGATTTGGCGTTGTCGAACCCCTGGGGTTCGATCGAACTCTGTTTAAGAACCACTGTCTTAGATTATGTACTTTAGTCAGTTTAGCCATTTAAAAAAAATATGCTTTGCAGCTTTAGGGGCTTGTGGGTGAACAGCTGGGTCATTCTTGGATTAATAGCTAAATTTGAAGCACTCAAACGCGTATAACAAGCCAGCATTAGACAGTAAAAGAGAATACTGACAAAAACAATATGACCATATGAAATGCAAGAAAATTATAAAATATATTACGACAATCAAGTATAAGTATTAAAATACTTTAACTTCTTGATGTAACTGTTGTGTCGAAAGAGTGTTGGACAAAAACAAAAAGCAATGTATTTGTTCAAAATATAGAAGCCTAAAAATATGTGTACTCTTACTTGTTAGAGGGAAAGCCTTGAGCACAATCAAGAAAAGCAGAATGCAAAATATCAGTATTTTCACAATTTAAGTGAATGGTTCCCATGTGCTGTTCACCACACTTTCCATACTTCTGATTTGGAACTGCCAAAAAGTCCGGAAGACTATCCACTGCCACTGAAAAGAAATACATTTAATTTAAAGTTTTAAATTAAATCAAAGGTACTTCAAACACCAACAATCACTTTACTAGAACTGTAGTATACTAAAAAGTAACTTTTCCATATAATGTTGATGTATAAACATAACGTATAATTCAGGGGTAGTTGCAACTAAAAATTGCCTAGCCTAATCTAAATTATTGGAATTTATAATCACTACGTATTGTTGACAGATTTTAGGTGTCACGGCTCTGTTGGGAGTTGAGCAGTGATGGGGAGACTCGAGTCAGTGATTCGACTCGAGTCACATTTTTAAAAGACTCGACTTGACTTAGTAGAGACTTAACTCGGACTCGTAATTTCACGAATAAAACAGAATTTTTTTATAATGGATAACCAGTTCAGTTGGCTTCAACCAAACACCAGCAGCAATTTAATGTGCAATGCAAAGTTATTTTTGCTTAATTTTAATGTAACAAAGTCGCTGCTACATGCACAAACTTTCTTACGCTGTCATCAAGCATTGTACTTATTGCTTGGTTTAATGTAATCGAATGCAGTACATGTCAAAACCAAGTATTCGCTTTTAAGCGATTATATTACTGAACAAATGCTCTAGTGCATGCGGTAAAATATTAATTTTTAGTTTTCAAAAACTCCTTTGAACAGATTGACGTTTTTTCCATGCTGTTTAATGAGTGTCAATTAACATGCTTCTTTAAAGTTGAACCTATACTCTAAGAAACGTTGATGGGATTTGTTCACTGCAATAAAGCGGTGTCCGTTTAAGGTAAAAAAGTCGCGATGAACCATTCAAACAGATTAAATATCTAAACCTTTAACTTTTCCTTGCAAATACTTTTGGGACTTGCCTTGACTCGAACCGCTAAAGACTTGATTCCACTTGAGACTCAAACCACATTTGACTTGACTCGACTTGAGAGTCGACCCCCTTCTGACTTGACTTGGGACTCGAACCCTTACTGACTCGACTTGACTTGAGACTCGACTAATAAGACTTGTTACCCAACCCTGGAGTTAAGAGTACATAACTTAATGCAAAGTCATCCATGCCATATACATTATTTTACTTGATTTTGTCAGACAATGCTAAAACTCATACAGAACACAATTTTTTTTTCAAAAAATGTCTTTCAACTAGAAGGGTGGCTTAGCACATATTGCCCTTGCATATACACTGTAACCTATTTTAAAACATAAATATATTTCCTTTGCTTATTTTGTATTGGGTCCCATATTAGCCATCATCATTTATAACTTTATTAGTTTCTGCAGGCAAAAACTAATGGGTCCCCACACATGCAAAGTTGAAAATAATGCAATTCAAGAGATAACCCTGAGGAAGTCGGGTGTTGTATGGTAAAACACAGCGATCGGCACTGGGCTTAAATAATAATACTATGTAGAATACAAACTATAAAATTAGATTCACCCCAGATATTGTTTGAAGTATGTCCTATTTAATGTTTTAAAAAACTGACCCATTTTAGGGGGCTAGTAGGGCAACTAATTGCGTTCGACACACAAACTAAAAAATATATAAAAACCATAATGACTCAATCAATAGTACTGCAAAATTTCAGCCCAATCCAAGAATGTTTAAAATTTTGACCACTAGAGGTATTTTGAGCATAGTACACTTTGGGGACTTGTGGGGTAAATGTTAGGACTACAGGGTTGAACACAACAATCAACACCTATAAATGGCATACTATACAAGAAATCCAAATTTCAGCCAATTCTGACACTGTTTAAAAACTCACCCATTTTAGGAGGCTAGCGGGGTAAATACTGGGGTTATCGACAAAAACAAAGTGGGATGCACATCCACATGAATATATCTACCATCTGTGTAAATTTTAGCCAAATCCATCAAACATTTGATGGAAAAACGAGTCGGACAAACTTTGGGTAAAAACACCCATTTTAGGGGCCTAGCGGGGTAAATACTGGGGTTATCAACAAAAACAAAGTGAGATGCACATCTACATAACTATATCTACCATCTGTGTAAACTTCAGCCAAATCCATCAAACATTTGATGGAAAAACGAGTCGGACAAACTTCGGGGGAAAAATACCCATTTTAGGGGGCTAGTGGGGTAAATACTGGGGTTATCAACAAAAACAAAGTGGGATGCACATCTACATAACTATATCTACAATCTGTGCAAATTTCAGCCAAATCCATCAAACATTTGATGGAAAAACGAGTCGGACAAACTTTGGGAAGAAAAAAAAAGGAAGAAAAAAAAAGAAAAACAAACAAACATTTCGAGTAAAATCAATATGTGTCCCCTTCAGGGAAGGGGACCCATAATAATAACTAGAAGGTTAGCTTAGCACATTTTGTCGTTGCACATACACTATAATCTATTTTAAAACATTAATATATTTCTTACACTTATTTTTATATTGGGTCCCATATTAGTCATAGTCTTTTATAACCTTAGTTGTATTTGCAGGCAGAAACTCATGGGTCCCCACACTTGCAAAGTTGAAAAAAACTAGAAGGGTGGCTTAGCACATATTGCCCTTGCATATACACTGTAATCTATTTTAAAACATTAATATATTTCCTTTGCTTATTTGGTATTGGGTCCCATATTAGCCATCATCATTTATAACTTTATTAGTTTCTGCAGGCAAAAACTAATGGGTCCCCACACATGCAAAGTTGAAAATAATGCAATTCAAGAGATAACCCTGAGGAAGTCGGGTGTTGTATGGTAAAACACAGCGATCGGCACTGGGCTTAAATAATAATACTATGTAGAATACAAACTATAAAATTAGATTCACCCCAGATATTGTTTGAAGTATGTCCTATTTAACGTTTTAAAAAACTGACCCATTTTAGGGGGCTAGTAGGGCAACTAATTGCGTTCGACACACAAACTAAAAAATATATAAAAACCATAATGACTCAATCAATAGTACTGCAAAATTTCAGCCCAATCCAAGAATGTTTAAAATTTTGACCACTAGAGGTATTTTGAGCATAGTACACTTTGGGGACTTGTGGGGTAAATGTTAGGACTACAGGGTTGAACACAACAATCAACACCTATAAATGGCATACTATACAAGAAATCCAAATTTCAGCCAATTCTGACACTGTTTAAAAACTCACCCATTTTAGGAGGCTAGCGGGGTAAATACTGGGGTTATCGACAAAAACAAAGTGGGATGCACATCCACATGAATATATCTACCATCTGTGTAAATTTTAGCCAAATCCATCAAACATTTGATGGAAAAACGAGTCGGACAAACTTTGGGTAAAAACACCCATTTTAGGGGGCTAGCGGGGTAAATACTGGGGTTATCAACAAAAACAAAGTAGGATGCACATCTACATAACTATATCTACCATCTGTGTAAATTTCAGCCAAATCCATCAAACATTTGATGGAAAAACGAGTCGGACAAACTTCAGGGGTAAAATACCCATTTTAGGGGGCTAGCGGGGTAAATACTGGGGTTATCAACAAAAACAAAGTGGGATGCACATCTACATAACTATATCTACCATCTGTGTAAACTTCAGCCAAATCCATCAAACATTTGATGGAAAAACGAGTCGGACAAACTTCGGGGGAAAAATACCCATTTTAGGGGGCTAGCGGGGTAAATACTGGGGTTATCAACAAAAACAAAGTGGGATGCACATCTACATAACTATATCTACAATCTGTGCAAATTTCAACCAAATCCATCAAACATTTGATGGAAAAACGAGTCGGACAAACTTTGGGAAGAAAAAAAAAGAAAAACAAACAAACATTTCAAGTAAAATCAATATGTGTCCCCTTCAGGGAAGGGGACCCATAATTATTTCAAATGATAACCATGAAAAAGTCAGGTGTTGTTAGGTAAAACACAGTGATCGGCACTGGACTTAATAATAATACTATGTAGAGTACAAACTATACAAGTCAGTTTCACCCCAGATATTGTATGAAGTATGTCCTATTTGACGTTTTTTTTAAAGAAAAGAAGGAGTAAATAGTGGCATAATGGGGTATACCAAAAAAGAAGAACATTGTTAAGTGTCACCCATTTTAGGTGTGAAATGGTTAAGTTGTGGGGCTACAGGGTAAAACACAACAATTGAGGAATTAAAATAGTATTTCGTTTTATTCAAAGGTTTTTTTTAGTATATTCCACGTGCTACCCAAATTCTAGCCAATGCCGACACTGTCTAATAGACTCACCCATTCAAGGGGGCTAGTGGGGTGAAATTGGGGATACAAAGTTAAACACAACAAAATCATCCTATGAATGGTAAATTATACAAGCTGTCCAAATTTCAGGCAATTCCGACACTGTTTAAAATACAAACCCATTTTAGGGAGCTAGTAGGTTTAACTAATGGGGTTTGACACACAAACTAAAAAATGAGAAACCACAATGACTCATTGCAAAATCACAATGACTTGCTGCAAAAGTTTGAAATTTTGACCACTAGAGGTGTTTTAAGCAACATTTAATGCTTCTGACGTCATAAGGCTGTTAACAAACGCCTAACTGCCATAGCACAAAAACATCCACGAAGCAACCCATAAACACGAGTAACATACAACTGGTTGGCCTGTAACACTATTGCGCCACAGAAATCTTTCGTTTGTGGTGCCCAGTAACTAGTGGTGGGATTCAAATTTACTGTCAGCCGGTTCAATAACAAAAGTCATATTTTCAGCCGGTTCTGATACAAAAATTCCATTGACAGTAACCAGTAATGCAAATTGGTTCGCTGATCTCATAAAATTTCGTGACACGGTTCTAAGAACCGTTGCAAACCGGCTAAGTTTTACCCCAATAGCCCCCAAAGTGTAAAAAAATATATGTATGTTACTGGCAGTGGTAACATACAAATATGTTTTACACTTTGGGGGCTAGTGGGGTAAAATTTGGGGGTACAAGGTTAAACACAACAATCAACACCTGTAAATGGCATACACTACATGTTATCCAAATTACACTCAATTTCGAAACTGTAAAACCCATTTTAGGGTGCTAGCGGGGTAAACACTGTGGTTATCAATTCAAACAAAGTGGGATGCACATCTACATAACTATATCTACCATCTGTGTAAGTTTCATCCACATCCATCAAACATTTGATGGCAAAGCGAGTTGGACAAACTTTAGGAAAAAAACAAAACATGAAAAACAAAACAATTCGAGTAAAATCAATATGTGTCCCCCTCAGGAAATGGGGACCCGTAATAATCAGTAAGTAGAAAAAGACTCTGAACACTATATATCTCATTCTTGACTCAATTGGATATTTTTATGTTTGGTTCACAAAATTAAAAGTTTTAATGTAAGTATGCAAAATAAGCCATGTGCGCTGGGCATCAAGGGTAAGAGCACCACAAAAATTTGACAAGCTAATTTTCAGTAAAAGAAAGTGCCAGATTTTTTTGTTGATGCTGAATCATCTTCCAAGAATACAAATATTTAACAGAATAACAATACATTCAGCACCAAGACTCTCCAGTCACAAGCTGTAGAGGCACCAAAATGCAAGTGCTTGCGGCTTAAATGCACCTCTGGTATGAATATGGTGGACAAGCCCATGTTTGGTGTGCACATAATGTTTTATGCTTCACTGCAAATGTTTGCTAGACTTCATTATGGATGCCTAGTCATGTTTAAACTGACCACTTTTAGTAAAAAAATCTTTTCAAAATATTGCCGACTCGTCTTCAGTATAGTGGCCCATTTTAGGACCCAATGTAACGGATGACCCCCTCACCTCAATTGCCATTCATGCTATTTGGCAAATTAGCAGCAAGCATTATAATCTTATACAACAAGTAGTAAAAACCTGAAGAAATATGCAAGATTTAATATCTAGCACATCTCGCTTTTGTTGTCAAAACATTTAAAACCTCTGGAAAACCCCACAAAGTTTTGAACACACTGACAAATTAAAAACCATGTTGTGGCAAATAAACTTTTGACTGATCTACGGTAACACATAGTTTACGCTTTTTGGTGATCAACGACATTTCAGACTAATCTGAAAACTGAAGTACCTTTTCTTTATAACATGTTAGTGATGGGTTTATAACAGGGGTTCTTAAACTGGGGGGCGTGAAGGGTTCGCAAGGGAGACGCAGCACATTATGGCAGCAAAGTTTTCACTTGCAAACAATCGTAAATGAATGCATTGGAATTATGTCGGCACTGATTTCGAACTAATTGTTTACAGTAAACGCTTCATTACTCTGAAATGGATGTCCAGTTGTATTAACCAAACTTTTCTACACTGTGGGCAGGATACGCCCTAGTGCCGTCTTCTCAAGCTTAGCCCACGAGGCTATTTTTATAGGGGTGCCAAGATTATTTTTTTGGTCTTTTTAAAAACCTATTTAAAATCTGTTAAATTGTGAGAATAAATAAATAGAGACTAACTACAATTTAATTGAGACTAACTACAATTTAACAGATTTTAAATAGGTTTTTAAAAAGACCAAAAAAATAATCTTGGCACCCCTATAAAAATAGCCTCGTGGGCTAAGCTTGAGAAGACGGCACTAGGACGTATCCTGCCCGCAGTGTAGAAAAGTTTGGTTAATACAACTGGACATCCATTTCAGAGTAATAAAGCGTTTACTTTAAACAATTAGTTCGAAATCAGTGCCGACATAATTCCAATGCATTCATTTACGATTGTTTGCAAGTGAAAACTTTGCTGCCATAACTTGCTGCGCCCCCCCAGTTTAAGAACCCCTGATCTAAACAATGAACCATGGAACCCTGCGTCAAAACAGAAAATGCACATAGCCTACTGGAGTTACTGTGCAAATGCCGCTGACTATACCTGCCAAGTAACACTGTACTGCACTGTAACGCAGAAAACCTTCCGCTAAGCATTGAACTGCCAAAACTGTAAACAGCCAGTATCTAAAGGTTTAGTGAACATTAAACACATATTTAGGCCTGTAAAGGTAATCATTGGGTCATTTTGGTTAAAATTTTTCAACAACAAACAATGAAAACTCCTCAGCATTTTTCAAGAATGTCCAGATGAGCAAAAGAGTTACACAATGTTTTAAAAAACTTTGCAATTCACCAATCAACCAAGTATGAAACTCCGGAGTGTACTTTAGTAATAATTGTTATTTAAAAACTATACATTTTAGGGGTCAGTGGGTAATCAACTGGGTCAACCACGGATAAACTCTAAAAACCTCCACTTTGAACTAGAAAGCTTTTCTATATCTTTCAATTTTATATATTCTATATCATATTTACCGATTTACTGTACACACCATTTGATCTACACACATGATTGTTTTCGCAAGCAAAAACGAACAGGAAGGTAACCCATAATGATCAAAACTACCTACCTACAACATAATACTTTTATAAATATAATAATAAAACTATTTTGTGCTTTTTAAATAAAATGTTAATCAATGCAAACTACTTTCTTGACTAACACGTGGAATAAACCTGCACGATACAAAAACTAAAAAGTGAAATTATATGTTTTTCTGAAGTACACTTAAAATAGTAATGAATAAAACCTCAACATAAACCACTACATACCATTGATTTTCGTAACAGGAGAAGAGTAATCAATTCGATTAATTTTTCTTATGTATTCCACATCATTAACATCTTTATCTTGCAGCAGTTTGTTAAAGGTAACATGAGGAGTTGTGTTACAGAAAACATAGTCTGCTTGAACAAACTGCTGTGATTTCAAAATCACACCTTCCGCTTTTCCATTCTTAACAGCTATGTTGTCCACCTCCTACAAGAGTGGTGTAAAACATTTACAGGGGTAACATATGAAATTGATTAGAATATCTATGTAACCAGCAGTAATTAGACTACTGGGATACCTTTTTCTATGCCAGGTTAGTTTCAGGTACAGGACAGGAGAAAAAAGTTTTAACTCAGTCAAATTTGTCAAGGCTTAAGTACTTATAATTAATCAAAGTCAAGAATTTAGATTTGTTACTTAGCAAAAGAATGTGAGTTTTGTTAACAATTCTGGGTGGTCTGAGGCTTAAGCTGGGTGCATACTGTCAACCATAAGACAACGATAGGAAAATCCCCAGCAGTCGCATGATGCCTATGATGCTCTGGACAGACTCCAACAGTTGCTACAATGACAAATGCACAATGCTTATGATTGTCTGTTGCCAATAAATACACCATCTATATAGCTTAAATTTCAGGCTTTTAGGTAATAAATTAAAACCAAAACATTCAAGTGAAACAGCTGTTCTTGTATTTATAATTGCTTCAAACGAAATACTACAAATGGGTGCGTAAATAGGAGTATCAAAGAAGCAGAAACACTGAAATGAACACGAAGAAAACAGTGGAACTAATAACACTTAAAACATGACATGTTTAGAAGCAATTAAACACGAAAAGCAATGCTATAGAATATGAATAAACCATGGTAATTAAACTCAACTCAACAAACTTTCTGCATACATTAAAATGTCTGAATACAATGTATCTGTAATTTGTTGTATGTACAAGCTAACAACATATGGAGATTTTGATCTTAACTCAGCTGCCACAAATGCAACATCAGATTTATCTGATGATGGAGCACCTTGAGTGTTCTTTTCATTGCATTTTTGGATCACATTAGGCATTTGACCCTGCAATAGTAGAGGTTTAGTACGATTTTTAGTTTTCTTCGCAATTGCTGTACTTAACCTAAATTACCACGCTAGCTGGAAATTGTTAAGCTCATTCGGCAGAAGGTTCTGTTACTCTTAAAGCTACAGATTCAAGTGGAGAATTTACGCACTCTTGATTGTAGTTTTAGAAGTTTCACCTTGAGAAACATATGTTTTATAGCAGGGGTCACCAAACTTTTTTTGCTGTGGGCCGGATAAGGTAAATAATGGTTCGTGGGGGCCACATAGTTTACATGCCCTAGCACTGTCTTTCCAAACTTAGATGGTCCTTCCACAATCCTATTTAAAATCTGGTGATTTGACTGTTAAATTGTATAGTTAGTCTCATCTTGCGAGCAATGCATGCTTAATCCGCACAAGTAACAAAAAGGCAATTGTTTGTGCACAATATACACTTGTAGTCTTGTCTGTGACGTTAACAAACTGGTTTTGGATCAATTCCTGTAAAAGTAGGTAATATCCATTCTACATGGTGTGACAAAACAACTTTAGAAAGAAGTAGAATAATATTTGAATAATACAAACTTATCAATATGATTTAGCAATCAAAAAAATGTGGTGGCAGGCCGGATGATATGACCTCTGGACCGCGGGCTGTAGTTTAGTGACCCCTGTTTTAGAGTCATTAGGTTCTTCATTGATTTAAAAATTATCTTTTGTACTATTCATTAAAATAATACTATAATTGTAAGTAAATTAGAAAAACAATGATAAACCTTTAGTGCTTCGTGTAGCTGTCCAGAAATTTCATTTGCTGAAAATAAGGCCATGTGTCTGGCGATTGACAAACTGATCCACTGTTAACTTCTTTGTTTTTTTGTGTTTATAGGTACTCCTCAGGTTAATCCATTTCATTTGACAGTACTCAACTAAAACAACAATAAATCCACTAATGATACATGCAAAAAGATTAATTCTGTTAGCTTTATGAACTGTGAAACTCAGTTTTGATCAGTCACTTGCTTCCATTCACCTTCAGTTTTATGCTTATTCTTTTTGTCTGTATCATACTGATTATACAGTAATGATAAGCTGGAAATCATATGAAAAAATAGTTCATTCAAATTTTTATCTTATATTTTTCCTTAAGTATCTAAGATGCATTTAGATTTGCACTCTGAATAAAAATAATTGACATACATAAGAAAACACATTTAATTAGGTTGACCAATTGTCCACTGTCAGGAAACAGTTCCAGATGTATTGAAATATTTACACAGTTCTCTCTAACAAATCTGGAATCATTTCCAGAAAAATTTGAATCCATATCCGTAATTCTTAAAAAAATACTTAGAAAAGATTAAAGAGTTTAAAATGGATTACCTTAACATAAACCAATATGAACTGGTGACCGAAAACAATTGGGAAAGTTCCAAACTGTTTCAAAATCTTTGAGAATTTTTAGCCGGTCTTCTGTGCTTGAGGGAGCAATGTATTTTGGACCAGGCACATTCCAAAGAATGTAGATTCTTGTGCATAAAAGATAACATAGGGATGTTTATCCTTTGGATTCGAATCCATTTTTGCCATTTATATCGGGTAATTGGAACCGATATAAATGTGCGCTCTCGCCGTTGGTAAAAATGTAAACACATGCGTTACGTTTTTATGTCGACGCCCGGTCATTGTACCAGTTGCAAAAGACGGCAAGTGACTCGTCGCCGCCTAATCAGGGAGCGCTATACAATGCCATAACGCCAAGTCATGAGTCGCTATAACAACGCCATAACGATGGTTGTGCATTTAAAGCATAATTAACGATTAGCGCACTTGTTACGCATCTGATTACGTCATTACGTTTATGCCATTAAATGACTTACCAGCGACTTTTTGCAACGTCTTACCAGCATCTAATTGTTTTCCGACTTTGGCAACAAAAAACTAAAAAAATGTATCATTGTCATCTAAACGAAGAAGCTGTTTCAATGACCCGGGGAAGGGGACCCATAATAAGCATAAAATTCAAAACCCTAATTTGCCTTGCGCAATACGATCGACTCCTCATGGGCCAGATGTCCCAATTCTATTGGCTCCTAAAGTTTTACAAACAGTTGAAGAAGATTCTCTCCAACAAACAGTTGAAGAAGATTCTCTAACCCTCTTTAGTCTATTGTGTGGATGTTCAAGGTCTTATAGAGAAATTGGGAACAGTGTATATTCCCAGTGATTGGCGCCTCTTTATTGATGCATCAAAGTAAAGCCCAAAAGCTGTATTGTTGCACAATACAAATAAATTTGATTCTATCCCTGTAGCTTATTCCACTAGCATGAAGGAGTCTTGAAACAAGTCCTAAATATGCCACTGGGTCAACAATCTGAATTTACACAGTACCCTTGTTTTATGTGTGATTGGAATGGCTGAGACAGGAGAAATCATTGGATTAAACATGAGTGGCCGTTGAGGGAGTATCTTACAACAGGCTATAAAAATGTTTTACAGCCTGCCTGTTCTTATCGACAGATCTAATGTTATACTTCCATATTACATATTAAACTGGGTCTCATGAAACAGTTTGGAAAAGCTTTTAACAAAGGTGCATGTTTTAAATACATTCCAGAAAAGTTTCCTCACTTGAGTGCCCAGAAAGTTAAAGAGGGTGTATTTGTTGGACCTCAAATCAGAACACTCACCAAAGACCCCCAATTTCTTATTACCATGACGGATGTGGAAAAAAAGCATGGATCTCTTTTACCGAAGTTGTATCTACATTTTTTGGAAATACTTAAGATCCGGATTACTAAAATATTGTACAAAACATGTTGGTTTCTTATCAAGCTTGGCATTCTAATGAGTGTAAAGGTTCATTTTCTTGGGTGACATGAGTGAGGAGCATGGTGAACGTTTTCACCAGGACATCAAAACCATGGAAACGCAGCATCAAGGGCGATGGGATGCAACAATGATGATGGACTACTGTTAGTACCTGAAACGTGACTGCAAGAATAGTGAGGCTGCAAGAAAAGCTAAAAGAAAATTCATGCCAAACACCAATAAGAAATAAGAAAGAAAAGTTGTTTGAATCAAAAGTTTATTGAGTAAATCAGGGGTGGGCAAACTTTTCAGTGCAAGGGCCGCATTCAAAAGTTTATAATCTTATCGGGCCGCATAGTATTTTACCAACAGCCGCCAATTGCTTGCTTGTTTTTGTTTCAAAATAACTGATGTAAAGAATTAGGTTTATATCACACATATACCATTTAAAGTCGCCTAAAATGCTCAGATTAATAATTTCTAACTTGTGCATAAGTTTAGCTATAAACGAAACTAACTGTTTATGACGTCATAAACTGTATTGTGACGATTGCGGTACCTGTTTTATTCGCATTGTTTGCACACAATAAAGGGATAAAAGCCTGGCGCATATGGTTACTAGACTGGTAATATTTTTTCCAATCTTGCGAAATCTGTTTTTAGCAGTTTGAAAATCAAAATATTAGGCAAAATAGTTTCAGTTACGTCACGGCCTCCAGTACATGTATTTTAACATACAATGTTACGGTCGCACAAACTCGTCTCCGCAGCCGCATGTGGCCGCTTTTAATATCCATCTTTGGGTGTTGTGCGGGTCTGTGTTAACGATTCTAAGCCGTGTTTAATGTCCGCTTGCAAAGTACTGCAACGACCTAAAACTTGACCCAAAGTGACCAAAGTTTTGGCGTCAACAGTGCAAAGTGGGCTGTATTTGAAAACGTGAATCGCTTTTACTTTTATTTACTTCTAGCGAACGAAGAAATTGTGTCAAGTGACGATTTGCATTATAACGTGGCAACAACAACAGGCTAAAGCACGTAAAAAGTATCTGTGTTTAGTTCCAAAGTATGGTACGGGTGCAGATACTGGACATGGTATAGGTATCGGCAAGTCGCACCCCCGGTATTTTTAAAACTCTAAGCCCGTGCTCATAATACTATTCAGCGTTACTCGGAAACTTTCTCTTTCAAATTTACTAACATTTGGCGGGCCGCATGAATTCCTTTGCCGGGCCGCATGCGGCCCGCGGGCCGTAGTTTGCCCACCCCTGGAGTAAATGAACATAATTATGTGCTATTGGGGTCTGGGGTTTAGGTTTAGAGGGTTAAGGTCTAAGCTGACAAAATCTCAAATCCAATTCATTAAGGTAAGTGCCTTGTAGGCTGTGTTTCATTTCACGTATGAAGCTCTTGACCTGTAATAGGGCACAAGCGCCCTTAATACAACCGTTTTTGAGTAAACTTTTCATTCAATTTTTGCAAAAACATGTGACGTGATGGGTGAATTCCGACTGCAAATTCGGAATCAGCATATTCAAATTAGGTAAACTCAATTAATTCCACAATCCCGCCCGCCAAGCTATTCAGTGTTGCCATTTACCAACACACTGATTTTTTTTTAAAAATTCAGCAAAACTTTTCACTAGCTTTTGGTAAATCTAATTTGCTTTCTGTACGTAACAATTATGAGCTAAAACAGTGTTTTCTAGTACCGTAGTTCAGCGAATGTGATGTAACAATTCACTTGGTCTAGTAAACAATTATTTTGTTGTAAAATCCAGTGTCGTGGGAAACTCTGTATGTTTTAGAAAATAAATGTATAGATGCTATTGGAGAATTTCAAATTTATTCTGTACATGAAAAAATTGTATGGCCCTCTCTTGATGTCCGAAATTTGTTATAAGGCCAACCGACGAAAAATGTTGCACACCCCTGTTCTAGAACCTAAAAAGTTCACACCTAATATTTTATAAAAAGTCAAAAAATTAATGCCTTTGGTAAGGGCTCATGTACAAGAATAATTAAAATCACTTACGAAAAAAACTGTCCTGTTGCACACTTATTTACGCATAAAGCTAAGGACCTACTTACCACCTGTCAAGCCACAACAATGATAAATAACTTCATCACATCAGGTGGTTTAGTCCAGACATATGTTAAAATACATACTATGACAATCAGTCTTAAGCATGCTGACTAATGCAATACAACAAAGTGAAAGAAACAACTGTGCTACCCCCTCTTCCACCATGCCAAGTGTTTGAGACCCATCACTTAAAAAGACATAGTAGGCAAATAAAACTATCTTATACTAAAAGTTGACATTAAACCACTCCATGCATAATTTGAAACAGAGGCCATATTACCCTACGAAGGAGAACTACAAAGTTTTACCTGGGAAACAAACACATCAACTTTAAGATCTTTGCAACAAGCAGCAATTGCATTGCTTACACTTCCCATTCCACCTCGTACATATGCCCAAACTCCTTTTTTGCCATTTGTTTGACCAATCATGTGATGTAATAAAACATACCTGTTAATACAAAGG
Organism: Phallusia mammillata; assembly: GCF_965637545.1. Taxonomy (NCBI): domain Eukaryota; kingdom Metazoa; phylum Chordata; class Ascidiacea; order Phlebobranchia; family Ascidiidae; genus Phallusia; species Phallusia mammillata. The sequence goes on from NC_137257.1 coordinate 12,388,863, forward strand.
TTGAAGTGTCAACCAAAGCATTTCAACAACAACAACATATTAGAGTGCCAAACAACATATTTGAGATAAGCTGTGAGATAAAAACATATATTGCAACTGACAACATTATCAAATCAAAAAATTGTCACATTCATGCAAATTAAATCTTGTTTTAAAGGGAAATAGCAGGATGCTATATTATCATACAAAAGCTATGATACTACTATTTTATATATTCTACACATATGATTAGGTCCCCACTAATGCTAATTGGTTATGGTTTGTCGCAAACCAGTCGGGTCATTTATGCCAACTGTTGCTAATTTGTGTTGGATGCTGTCTTTTGGCACACCAAGAACTGTAGAGATGTTTTCTGTATTCTCTCCACAATAAAATGACCTTCTTTAAAAACGCACATCACAGCACCAAAACCACAAGTTACTCTAGTTCAAACACAAGGCATGATGATAAAAACTATCAGATGCGTTGTTACATCATAAGATGTCTCGCTTTTAATGCACTATACAAGTTAATTTTTAGCATGGTATAAAAAGGGTGGGAATATTTTTAGATTTTTAAAGACACATTATCAGAAAGCTTTAACCCAGATTTAAACTAGAAGGGTGGCTTAGCACATTTTGTTGTTGCATTTACACTATAATCTATTTTAAAACATTAACATTTCCTATGCTTATTTTGTATTGGGTCCCATATTAGCCATCGTCTTTTATAACCTTAGTTGTTTCTGCAGATGGGTCGCCACACATGCAAAGTTGAAAATAATGCATTTCAAGAGATAACCATGAGAAAATCGGGTGTGGTAAGGTAAAACACAGTGATCAGCAATGGGCTTATGTAAAGTACAAACTGTTTGACCTTTTGACACCGTTTTCAATAGCACGCAGTCCTTGGTGTTCAACAACACCGTTCAACCTAATTTATACATGCCTTGAGTATTGATTCCTAAATCGATTGCAAAAAATGCTACATTATGACGAAAGAAAGTTCTGAACTGTGTTAGTAATACCTACCAGTTGACTTTAAGTAACCCGTGGTCATGCGGCGGCCAACCTGACAACGAGCATTTAAAAAACACATTTATCTTGCAAAAATGTCAAGTTTATTTTTTCATCTTTATTTTTGTTAACAAAGTTTTGCTTGACATACGAAACCGAAGCACACTCTAAATCTCATTCAATTATGACATTGTTTAAAAAATTGACCCATTTTGGGGGCTAGTGGGTTAAATGTTGGGTGGACAGGGTTGAAAATAACAACTATTAGTAGCACAATCTATAAGCTGTCCAAATTTCATCCAATTCGGAAATGTTTAAAAAATTCACCTTTTTTATGGGGTTAGAGGGGTAAATATTGGGGCTACAGGGTTAAACACAACAACTGACACCTATAAATGACAAATTCTACAAGCTGTCCAAATTTAATCTAATTTCGACACTGTTTAAAAAACTGACCCATTTTAGGGGTTAGTGGGGTAACTGATGGGGTTCAACACCCAAAAATACGAAATCACAATGACCTAATCAACAGTCAAATTTTATCCAATTCAGACAATGTTTAAAATTGTGACGACTAGAGGTGCTATAAGCAACATTTGTCAACGCTTCTGACATCATAAGGCTGTTAGCACCCCTCTAACTAGCATGTGCAAAAATGCCCACCAAGTAATGCACAAACACAAGTAGCATATGTTCTGTTGCCTTTATTATACTATTCCACCACAGAAGTCTTTCGTTTGTGGTGCGCAGCAACATACAAAAACAGTTTACACTTTGGGGTCTAGCGGGGTAAATACTGGGGTTATCATGTCAAACAAAGCAGATGGCACATCTGCATAACTGTATCTACCATCTGTGAAAGTTTCATCCAAATTCACCAAAGATTTCATGCCAAAAGTGCATGGACAAACTTCACCGGAGAAAAACAAAACAAAAAAACTGAGTGGAATCAAGATGCCTCCCCTTCAGGGAAGGGGACCCATAAAAGCTGAGTGAAATCAAGATGCGTCCCCTTCAGGCAAGGGGACCCATTAAAACTGAGTGAAATCAAGATCCGTCCCCTTCAGGGAAGGGGACCCACTATAATAATTTCCAACATTAATTTTTGATTGTACAAAGGAGCATGCCAAAAAATTGAAAATGAGGGAAGTTACAAATGCAGATAAAGAGTAAAGACTGCCATTTTATAATCGCAATAAATTAAAATTGAAGTTCATGCAAAATTTTACATTTGTTAGTGAATGTTCTTATAAAATCACATACCCACTTCCACTTGATAAAGGACTCAACATTGCCCCAATAACACCATCAGTGGCCAAAGTGGCCTTCAGTGGTTCTGATTCAAACCAATCATTTAGGACCTAATAATTTGTTTTCACTTTAAGACAATTTATACTGAATGTACAAACCTTAAATACCTTAATGATTGGGGAGGTCATCAACTCATAAAAGGCTACTGTGTTTGATCCAAGATTTTTGGCTTTAGAAACAAACACAAAATTGGGGAGTGTAATTTTTAAGGTATTTTACTGTGTAAAATTTAACAAAACATCAATTGCAGCCTATAGTCAACAATTTAATTTCAACCCAAAAACATTGTCTCTGGACTAGGTGCTTGACTGATATTCATAATTAAGATCAAGTCTGACAGGTTTCCACACCCAAACTAATAAAAAATAAAAATCGAAAGGTGGCTTATATATTTCTGTTTTACATATTGTGTACCCTATTTATCAATTTACAATCCACACCATTTAAACTACACACATGATTGTTTTGCCCTAAGCAAAAACAAATTGGTCTCCACATGTTTATGGAAATTAGACATGGTAAAACGGTTTTTGAATTCTTTCTTTTAGATTTGATTTTTTGATTTTTTTTAGACAAATTAGTACCCAAACTTAAAAAGGATTTGTCCACATCCTGTTTACATGATATTGTCACATATATATACGAAAGTAGTAAAAATAAACATTTAAAATAATCTTCAATCTGAGAAGATTTAGCTGTGCAAGGCTAGTTTTAAAACAGTTAAAACTTTACTAGAAAACCTGGACAATGTTACAAACACTGGCAAATTGGGAAGATATTTTGCAGCAAAGGTACTGATAACAATTTGTTCTTCAGTAGCGTGTAGTTGCGAACAACCTTTAATGATCTTCTGACATGGTTTTTAATTACATGCAGTCCTTAGTGATTAACAATAGCATTTCTCTAAGTTTATATTTAACTTATGTATTGTTTCTGGAGCATATGTGTAAAAAATAAATAAGCTATATTGTGACAAAAAATCAGTCTCAACTGTGTTCTGCATGACCTCCAAGTCGACCTTCAGTCATCATAAGGTGGCCAACTTGTCAATGACCATTTTAACGACTTTTTATTATGTCTTTTGAAAACGTGGAGTTTTTAACCTTCATGTTATTCAACAACGTTTGCCTCAAATGTACAAAACCGTATCGTTTTTATCACTTCTAAGATATAAAACCATCGCTCAAACTTAAAATTCAGGAGGATTAAACTTGGATGAATATCTAATATATGAGTAAATTTGAATAAACTTGAAGCACTTTTTCTTGACCAAACGCATAGAACAAACCAGGGATAACAAACCAAAAGCAAACAATATATATGCTTCTTCAGAAAACCAGACAAGAAAATTTTAGTAAGTTGTATCATAAACACTTTATGGTTAAATTGCACAGTTGGTAAATATTTAGGTAAGAGTGAATTGCCTAAATAAACAGCAACCAGAGGTTACATTACATCTTTATTAAAGAAATCCTAAATAGAAAAATGTACTCACCCAATTTAAACAGCAGACACAAACTTTTGATCTGCTCTAAACTCGATTCATTGTTTAGTGTGATGCGTGTATCCAAAAGAAATTCCACAGAGTTGGCTAATGTTTCAATAAAATTTTCGTAATGTTGGTAGGCCTAAACACAGCCAATACAAAACAATAATCAGACATCTACAATAACAAACCACTGAAAATAGTTGTACAGTTATATAAGGCATGAGCAAACAAAAAAACAGTGTGTCATCCTGAAATTAGGACCAACTACATACACATATGTAGTTGGCATTTAATGACCAACTACATACACTATTTGTCACATATCAGTACAATGCACTGACGCCCACTTATGGGGAGGCGCCGCCTCCCCGGGAATCTGCGTCGCTTACTATGTCATAAACAAGTTTTGCGTTAAAAATGATGCGCATATGGTTTTGTTCTAACTGAAACTACTGCTCAGTCAATGACTGTCTAGTACTCTAGTTGGAACGGAAAAGCCTTTTTGAAAAAAACAAACAATGCATTTTGTTACGTCACAAACGTACGTACTTCAAGCGTTATACGTAATGGGCCATTGGGTAAAACCATGCAAGTAGTGCTTACTAAAACTTAGTCAGCAACATCGACACAAATTCAACATGACACCGTTTAAAGCAGGGGTTAACAAGTTTATTTCACGGCGAGCTGTATAATAAGAAAATGACATTCGATGGCCACATAGCTTGCAAGCCCTAACGCAGCGCCGTTCGATAACTATGGTCTACAAAGCGCCTTTACAAGACCATCAGAAACTACAATATTATCTAGAGTCAGATAGCGCTACTGTCGAAAAATTAAATTATTTGGCATAAGTTATCTCCTCGATTGGCATTAATTAATTATTCTATCACAATTAACAAATAAAGGCAATTGTTTGCGCACAATAATGAAAGCATTGTTGCCCATAGTCTTATCTGTGATGTAACAAACTGCATTTAGATTATTGTTATGCGTCCTGTGAAGTGTAAAACTGGGTAAACTTAATCCCACATGTTGTTGTGGGAATACTTCGCAGCAAATTAATGCTCAACGGTTAGCTCGTTTTTTCCAAGATATATATTAATATAAAATATCTTCGCAAGTCGTACTTGACTCCTGATTTATGATATTAAACTAAATTTGAAAGCTAAAAATGCGTTACTTACAACTCACTGCTATAATAGACAACACGTTTTGAACGTACCAAACGACCTAGAAATGTAAACGATTTATGTACCGGTAAGCGATTCTCATAATGGCTTATTTACAGGCGTTTTTACGTTGTTGCATAAAAATAAAGCATACTATAGTTCAGCTGGAATCAGCTGCTTATGTATGTTAAAACAGAAACACCCTGCAAAGAGTGTAATTTGCGACATTAGGTGACGGCCGGGCTGGAAATATTTCTGTCTTAACCAAGTTATAAAATTCTGCCTCCCCGCCGATTTTAACAAGTGGGCGCCTATGGTACAATGGATCTACTTTGGATACTTATTTTTAAATGGGCTTCTGTCTTTACCTGACATTTAACAACATATTCAGAGCTGTAAAGGTAACCCTATTCAGGTGAAGCAAGTACTAATCCTAGTACCCGCACAGCCCCAAACTTAGACTAAGGTATATTACGAGCTTAAACACTGGTGGGATTAACTTATTGTTGAGCGCAACTACAGCAAACTACAGTGGGCCCCATATTAGCCACCGCCTTTCATAACTTTAGTTGTTTCTGCACGCAGAAACTCATGGGTCCCCACAGATGCAAGTGGAAAACTAGAATAGTGGTTTTCCTATATATTGCCAGTTTATATATACTACATCATATTTACCGATGTATCACATATACCATTTACTATATTTATAATGGATATATATTTGGCACCTACATTTCATTGGGTCCCTATCTTTTTCCTGGCACTTTATAACATAATTGTTTCTGCAAGCATAATCTAATGGGTCCCCACACATATGCATATGCGATTTGGTAACAGTAAAAATAGGGCACAATCATTGTTAGATATTTACCAATTTACGATACACATCATTTGATCTACACATATGATTGTTTTTACAAGCAAAAACGAATGGGTCCCCACACGCGCGTTTGTGCGGATTTATGGCAAACAAACATCCTGGTTATTTTTAGATTCTTAAGGAAAAACTTAACCAACTTTATCCTTAACCCAACTTTAAAAGTTTTGTCCGTATTCTTTTTGCATCATTATTGTCATATTATTACAAAAAACAGCAAATAAGAACAGGAAAAACACTTTCAATTTAATCTCATGCTTTGACCTTGATATTGTCGTTCAAGGTCAGTTTTCAAACACAATTTTCCGAAACTGAAAATGAGGTTGATAACTTAATAAAACGATATACCATGGCTGCGCAAAAACAGCTGATTTCTAATCACCAAACACAACTGTCTCGTAAAACGTCCGTCCGGACGTCAAGCTGAGCACTCCCGCTGCATTCACCCGCCTTAATCGTAAACAAGTGAATTCTGAGCACTCCCGCTGTATTCACCCGCCTTAATCGTAAACAAGTGAATTACTACTTTGAGAGTTGAGACTTCTATCTGACTGACAGTGTACCCATATTATGGGCGGTAAAACCAACTATTTGGCCGATTAAGGCAAATTTTTGAATACTAAACGAATAACCTACTGCAAACAATTGTTTAACATTTCAGCACATTAGGGCTTGTATTTCTGGCATAAAACTTATTATTTTGGGGTTTAAGGGGTAAATATGGGTGAATCCAATAAAAAGTTCACAATTCTTTAGAATAGCATGAAACCCTCAGATTATGTACTTGGGTCAGTACAGCCGTTTTTAATTTTTCGTTTTGGGGGCCTGTGGGTGAACCGCTGGGTCGTTTGGGGTCAAACTTCAGGAGGATCCAATTCGGAACAATAACTAACATCTGTGCAAATTTGAATAAATTTAAAGCACTCTTTTTTGACCAAACGCATTTAACAAACCAGCGTTAGACAGAAACGAATATTTTGGGGTTTAAGGGGTGAAAATGGGTAAATCCTTTTTGAAGGTACAAAATTCTTTGAAATACATTATATTGCACCAAACAACAAAGCATATAACTCCTAAATGAAGTACTTTAGCAAGTATAGCCGTCTTAAACATTTCACGTTTTGGGGGGCTGTGGGTGAACCGAGAGATCAAACGGGGTCAAAATTCACATGGGCCATCTTTATAGACAAAAACAATATGTGTCCCCTTCAGGGAAGGGGACCCATAATAATGCATTTCAAGAGATAACCATGAAAAAGCCTGGTGTTGTAAGGTAAAACACAATGATCGACACTGGGCTTAAATAATAATACTACCGGTATGTAGAGTACAAACTATACAAATCAGAATCACCCAAGATATTGTTTGAAGTATGTTCTATTTAACATCCTTTTCAAAGAAAAGAAGGAGTAAATAGTGGCATGATGGGTTAAAAAAATAGACACATTTGAATAGCAAATTCTACAAGCTGTCCAATTTTCATTCAATTTGAACATTGTTAAAAGGGTCACCCATTTTAGGGACCAGTTGGTTAAATTGTGGTGCAACAGGGCAAAACACAACATTTGAGGATTTAAAATAGTATGTTCAATAAACTTTGTACATTTCAAATAATTAGGATGATTTTAAAAAAACTTTACTTACCGTATTTTAGGGGGCTACTTGAGTAAATGTTGGGGCTACAAGGTAAAAAACATCAATCGAAACCTACAAATAGCATAGTCCACATGCTACCCAAATTTTAGCCAATTCCGACACTGTTTAATAAGCTCACCCATTTTAGGGGGCTAGTGGGTTGAAATTGAGGGTACAAGGTTAAACACAACAATCAGCTCCTATGAATGGTAAATTCTGCAAGCTGTCCAAGTTTCAGGCAATTTCAACATTGTTTAAAAACTGAACCATTTTTGGGGTCTAGTAGGGTAACTAATGAGGTTGGACACACAAACTAAAAAAATATGAAACCTCAATGACTTAATCAATAGTACTGCAAAATTTCAGCCTGATCCGCCAATGTTTAAAATTTCGACCACTAGTGGTGTTTTGAGCAACAACCGTTAATGCTTCTGATGTCATAGGGCTGCAACCCCCCTAACTGCCATGGTACAAAAACGTCCTCCAGGCAACCCACAAACAAGTAACATACAACAGGTTGCCCTTGTAACACTATTGCGCCACAGAAATCTTTTGTTTGTGGTTCCCAGTAACATACAAATACGTTTTAAACTTTGGGGGCTTGTGGGGTAAAGGTTGGGGCTACAGGATTAAACACAACAATCAACACCTATAAATGGCATGGCATACTCTACAACATGGGTCGGCAACTCCTGGCACGCGTGCCAAGGTTGGCACACAAGGTGTTTTTTTATGGCACGCTAACCGATTTGCGTGTTTACATTGAAGAAACAATTTAACCTGTTACACTGCTTGTTTATAGTTTTTTTATCATGGCATTGTCGTAAAAATCAGCTTACATGCACAAAACACTCTGCTTTCTCTTTATTATTGATATCTGCTGGCACACACTACTTTATTTAGAAAAACTTTTGCAAGCAAGGCCATGAATACATGAAAATAACAAGTAAATTGGCATGTGTCGCCGAAAAGGTTGCCGACCCCTGCTCTGCAAGCTATCCAAATTTTAGTCAATTGTGACACTGTTTACAAACTCACCCATTTTAGGGGGCTAGCGGGGTAATGACTAGGGTTATCAGTACAAACAAAGTAGGTTACACATCTTCATGACTATATTTACCATCTGTGTAAGTTTCAGCCAAATCCATTTTTTGATGGCAAAACGATTCGGACAAACTTTGGAAAGAAAAATACACATCTTAGAAGGCTAGCGGGGTAACTACTGGGGTTATCAACAAAAACAAAGTGAGAGAAAAAAAGAAAAAAACAGAAAAACCCTAACAATTGGAATAAAATCAATATGTGTCCCCTCCCGGAAATTGACCAATAATAAAACTCAAATAAACTCTGAAACCGGAAAAGGGCACCCAAATAAACTCTAAAACTCAAATAAACAGTGGTGCAATTAGCGTAATATATAAAGAGTGAGCAACGTTTTATCAATATTGTTTTCTCAGAAAAACACGCTTGAATAAGCCAAGAAAGGTAATCTGTTGATTGCATGCAAAACTTACTATTTTTATGAGATTTTAGGGATGCCATGAAAATAGTGCGCAATGTGCTACTTCAGACACCTTTAGTGGAAACTAGGAAGGTAGCTGTCTAATATACTTCAATTTTATATATTCTATGTCCTATTTAAAACGGATAACTGATGTAATTTTTTTCTTAATGTTTACCATATTTACTTGACTGTAAGCCGCGGCTTATAATTAGGGGCGGTTTACAATCGAGAGCGGCTTGCATTTTAATTGTATACCAATATTATTTCTACACTGCAACTTTTTAATTTTTTTTAGGTTTAAAATTCATATACATGTGCAGATTATACTTCGATATACATTCTTTTGGGTACAGTTATCAACTTGACTAACAAATATGGGCAAATTTTTATACAACGTAACAACTGAAAGATGTATTATAAAACAATAATATCTAAAATTCCAGCGTGCAGCTTAGTTTTTTAACACCTTAAAATGTGGCTTACAATCAAGGTCAACTTAAAACTGAGGGCAGCAATAGAGTAAATACAATATCCGCATGTATTCTCCATTTTGAGTGTAAAAGAAAAACCTACCATGCAAGCCAGCCAGAAGATATTAGTGTTTTATGTATAGGTTTAGGATCGATTGCATTAATACTGAAGCAAAGACTAACAGATTATTAATCCTTTGTTGAAGCCCTGTGTATGTATAATATTATGTGTGTTGTTAGTGTTAAGGATTGTTTTCACATAATGTATGTAATCAGATAATCAGATAATCAGCCATTTTGGCCCTGTGTGTTATTTTGTAACTCATTTATTAAAACTAGAAGGGTGGCTTAGCACATTTTGTTGTTGCATTTAAACTATAACCTATTTTAAAACATTAATAAATTTCCTATGCATATTTTGTATTGGGTCCCATATTAGCCATCGTCTTTTTTATAACCTTAGTCGTTTCTGCAGGCAGAAACTCATGGGTCCCCACACATGTAAAGTTGAAAATAATGCATTTCAAGAGATAACCATGAGAAAGTCGGGTGTTGTAAGGTAAAACACAGTGATCTGTACTGGGCTTAAATAATAATACTATGTAGAGTACAAACTATAAAATTAGATTCACCCCAGATATTGTTTGAAGTATGTCCTATTTAACGTTTTAAAAAACTGACCTTAAAAAACAACAAAGGGTTAAAAACAACAATCGACACCTATAAATGGCATACTATACAAGCTATCCCAATTTCAGCCAATTCTGACACTGTTTAAAAACTCACCCATTTTAGGGGGCTAGCGGGGTAAATACTGGGGTTATCAGGACAAACAAAGTGGAATGCACATCTACATAACTACATCTACCATCAGTGTAAATTTCATCCAAATCCATCAAACATTTGCTGGAAAAACGAGTCGGACAAACTTTGGGTAAAAAATACCCATTTTAGGGGGCTAGCGGGGTAAATACTGGGGTTATCAACAAAAAACAAAGTGGGATGCACATCTACATAACTACATCTACCATCTGTGTAAATTTCAGCCAAATCCATCAAACATTTGATGGAAAAACGAGTCGGTTCAACTTTGGGTAAAAAATACCCATTTTAGGGGGCTAGCGGGGTAAATACTGGGGTTATCAACAAAAAACAAAGTGGGATGCACATCTACATAACTACATCTACCATCTGTGTAAATTTCAGCCAAATCCATCAAACATTTGATGTAAAAACGAGTCGGACAAACTTTGGGGAGAAGAAAAAAAAAGAAAAAACAAACAAACAATTTGAGTAAAATCAATATGTGTGCACTTCAGGAAAGGGGACCCATAATTAGATGGTGGTGTGTGAAAGGTTGTATGTATTTGGAGGTATTGCCCTGCTAAAATAGTTGAACTTTAATTTAAACTGAAATTATTGCACAAAAATCCATAAGCGTAAAAGTGAATTCACGCTTGACTAAGTATAAATGGAAAGACTTAAATTTTGTTGACATAAAATTGCATTTTAGTTTGTGACGTCAGTTTACATTTGAGATATATATTGCAGTCTTAATATGGTAACTAGAACAGTTACAACCAGACATAGGGCAATTTGTATTCGAATGCAGGTTTTGCCGGCACGTTCTGTATTCAAATGATTTTAACGTTTGTTAGACAGTGCATGAATACAATTCGAATAGTTGATGTTAACTTTTGAATAAACAATTCACGAATACAAAAGCTTGAGTAAATTTATTCGAATACAATTTGAATTGTTGTTTTGATTTCGTGTATTGCACGAAACTTCGTGTACTTTGAATTAAAACATCAGTATTAATAAATTAACGTTTCAAGGGCCTGTGGGTGAACCGTCGGGTCATTCGGGGTCAAACCTCAGAGGATTAAATCTAGATCAATAACTAACATTTGAATAAATTCAAATAAGTTTAAAGCAAGTCTTGTTTTTTTACCTTTATGTTAATCAACAACGTTTGCTTGACATGTATGAAACCTAAGTATATATTGTTTTAAAAACTTCTAAGACATAAAACCTTCGATAAAAACTGAAAATATGCGTGCTAACTAGGGATGTTCAAAGTAGAATAATTGGGTATTCTAGAATAATTGATGCGAATCTAGAATATCGAATCCAATTCTTATATTATTTTTCACTGAGCAATCATTAATCTTGACAACTAAAGTATACTAGTTTAACACATTATAAAACATATTTTTCATTTATCATGTAAAAACAAGAAAAACACTGAGAAAACACTTTGCACAACTGCATTGAAACTAAATGACCCAAAGTCCACTAAGCCAGAAAAACTAGCACAAAAAACATAAAATATAACTTTTACAATTTTATTTAGTGATTATTATTGCCTTCAGTAGAAGTAACTATGCTGTAAGTATGCTGTGGTAATTTGATTTGTTGATGGTTAAGGACTGACATGGACTGACATGAACTGACATAGACTTCCAAGTGTACTAATATATAACGTTTGGTAACCTAAAACAACTGCAAAAACAGGCACCCTAGCAAAGTTAAAACATTGGATGATTTTAAATTCCAATTAAACTACCAGCGATTTTGCAACACAAAATGTGAACTTTACAGCGTGTACTAACTGCATTCTTATGTTTGTATGGGGTTAAAAAATGATGCAAACGTCATATGTTATGGGATTCCATCACTGTTTTTGCGATATTAACAAACAATCTCATGCTTCCAATCGTTGCCTAACGCCATGACCGTTAAATTTTTGTTGTGTCGGAAAAAGGTTGAAACAATTAGATGCTGGTAAGACGTTGCAAAAAGTCGCCGGTATGTCATTTGATGGCATAAGCATAATTATGTGATCAAATACGTAATCGTTAATTATGCCTCCAACGTACAACCGTCATTATGGCGTTGTTATAGCGACTCATGACTTGACGCTATAACTTGTATAGCGCTCACTGATTTGACGGTGACGATGCACTTGACGTCTTTGCAACTGGTACAATGACCGGGTGTCGACGTAAAAGCGTCACACATGTGATTACATTTTTGCCAACGACGAGAGCACACATTTATATCGGTTCCAATTACCCGATATAAACGGCAAAAATGGATTCGAATCCAAAGGATTTGTTATTCTACGTTGAACATCCCTAGTGCTAACTTAATAAACTACTTAGAATTACTGTACTGATTGCTAATCATCAAAAAGACAGAAAAAAGAAACAAGAAAAAAACTCGTAGGGTAGACTAGCACAGTTTGCCATTGCACATACACGATAACCTATTTTGAAACGTGAATATACTCCCTATACTCAATTCAAAATGGGTCCTATATTGTTTACTGTCTTTTGTAACAGTAGTTGTTTTTTCACGCAGTAACTCATGGGTGCACACACATGCAAAGTTGAAAACAGTGCCTTTCAAGAGATAGCCATCAGGAAGTTTGGTGTTGTAAGGTAAAACACTGATCAGTAGTCGACTTGAAGCACATATTGACATTGCACATGCACTATATACACTTTATTTATAATCGGCCCCAGCCACCGTCTTTTTAGGCTTAGTTGTTTCTGCAACAAGAAACTCATGGGTCCCCCACACATGCAAAATTTTAAATAATGCATCTGTTTAAACAGAGAAATAAAAAAGTCTGCAGACATAGTCATGCTATATGAGGTACAAACTGTACAAGTGGCATTCAATTCAGCCATTGTTTGCAAATTTAACCATTTTAGGGGTTAAAGGGGGTAAATGGCGGGGCTAAGGGTAAAACTTAACCATCAACACCTCAAAATAGAATATTATAGAAATTGTCTAGATTTTATGACATTGTTTAAAAAGATTTTACCCTTTTTAGGTGGACTAATGACGTAACTGATGGGACTGCAGGGCAAAGCATGAATTCAACACCTAAAAATGACATAGTGCACAACTGTCAAAATTTCATGCAACTTGGCCTATGTTTAGAAATTACACCCATTTAGGGGTTACTGGGGTAAAGGTGGGGCTCACAGGGTAAAATATGTCACTTATTATAAAAACTGTCTAAATTTCATTGTTTAAAAATTCACCATTTTTAGGGGCCAGTGGGGTAAATATTGGGGATGCAGGGTGAAACACAATATTCGACACCGAATTATGGCAAAATGAACGAACTGTCAAAATTTCAGCCAATCCGAACATCATTTTAAAAATTCACCCATTTTAGGGGGCCAGTGGCGTTAATCTTGGGGATGCAGGGTGAAACACTAAATTAACACCTAATTATGGCAAAATAAACAAACTGTCAAAATTTTATCCAATTTAGACATTGTTTAAAAAATTCACCCATTTTAGGCGCTGGTGGGGTAAATGTTAGAGCCTCCAGGGTAAAACACAACAATTGAAACCTATAAATGGCACATTTTACATGCTATACAAATTGGCTTTATTTTTGCACTTGTTTAAAAACTCACCCATTTTACTATACGTTTTGTTGCCTTTATTACATTATTACACCACAGAATTTTTTTGTTTGTGGTTTGGATTAGTACTGGGGTTATCAAGTTAAACGAAGCGGATGGCGCATCTGCATAACTACATCTACCATCTGTGAAAGTTTCATCCAAATCCACCAAAAATTGTATGCCAAAAGTGCATGGACAAACTTCCCTGGGGAATAGAAGAAAAAAAAACTGAGTGAAATCAAGATTTGTCTCCTTCAGGGAAGGGAACCCATAATAACTTTAAACTCCACAAAGGTGATCTTGAAACAGAAGCCAGGACTAATAGGTATTTTGATTATATCAAACAATTGGGCACTTTGAATATAGTATTGTTGCCATGCATATTTTACAAACTTTCATTTTTTTGCTCAACTGACAAACATATACTGTATTAGCAGGGTTGCCATATCCTCCATATTTCTAAGATTTGTCCTTATTTTGAAGGGCAATGTCCTAGAAAAATGTATTGTCCTTATTTCTAAGAAATTTCCTTGTTTTTGACTTGAGCAGTGGCGTATCCAAGGGGGGGGGGGGGGGGGGGGGGTTTGGGGGTCCGGACCCCCCCTTTTCAAAAAGTTGTGCGTAAATTAAATAGGCCAAAATCGTTCCGTTTACCGCTGAGTGATAACAGGGAGTCGTTATCTCAAAGACGCGAGCCTTCAATCTCTTGTATTCGCTTGTTATCTAATCGCCAATTGTGACGTAACAAGGGTTTAATAAGGAGGTTTATGCGCTAACAATCAGAAAGTTACGTTCAGGCTAGGACGCTGGTAGCAGTTTCTTGCTAAGTGGTAACTGCACTAAGTGCAACATATCAAACTGTTTTTGCATTTGAACAATGTAAAAGTGTTAAAAACGTGTAATGTTGTGTTGCTTAGATCCGCCAAACACGTAATAGTTTGTCAAAAACATTAGATCGATGTAAATCGAGTTATGTTATTAGGGTAATTTGTTACTTGCCAAGCACAATTTATGCCTTCTGCAGTTACCACCTTTAGTGCATTCGTGACTTTGCGCAACTTAACAGTAGGATTACCGCTTCAGCAAGAGATTTAGTTCTTTAGAAATTGGACCCTGTTTTTTAAGCAACGATTTTGATTACCTGACAGACGCTTATTTTGCAGCAGCAGTTTGGTTGAGTAAGCTAGATAGCAGCGGCGAAATCAGAAAACTACAAAGCTTTCCCAAAAATTACCTGTTCTTCCTGTCAATTAGATGGGTAGAGAAACCGCCAATTTTGGAAAAAGTGCTTTGCCGCATAACGCGTCGCTTTGAACGACGTGTGACAACATTAGGGATTTTCCCCCAAAAAATTGTTGCATCCCCCCCTTCAAAATTTCTGGATACGCCCCTGGACTTGAGTCCTTATTTTGTCTTATTTTTAACAGATTCAAGTCAAGTCCCTGCTATCTAAAAGTAAACCAAGACCTGAGCTGTCATGAGATACAAGTATTTTCTACGAACAAGCAGTTGCTTGAACAGATTGTTTCTGGCAAAAAATATGTCACGGCTCGTCTAAATGTAAAGATTTGTTCAAAAACGTTAGTTTGGTTTCGTATTAAAAA
This sequence comes from Phallusia mammillata, assembly GCF_965637545.1. Taxonomy (NCBI): domain Eukaryota; kingdom Metazoa; phylum Chordata; class Ascidiacea; order Phlebobranchia; family Ascidiidae; genus Phallusia; species Phallusia mammillata. Next base: position 12,404,350 of record NC_137257.1, read on the forward strand.
TTTCATTTTTCCGCTGTCTTTACTTTGGGGTCTATGTTGATGGCATCCCTGTATATAACTATGTCAAAAATTTTATATTTTAGTGCAACATTTATTAACAATTCATTCCAAACCTTGGCATCTTTTTTCGAAAACTTGCTTATTTCCTTGTATGTTGTACTTGGGTCATTTGCGAGCAGCAGAGATCTTGGTGGTTTGCCACTAACTCCATCTTCTAGCATAGGAGTAAACGATGATGTTTCACGTATTAGCAAATCAAGACCATAACTCTAAAAAAAAAACAACTAGAAGGGTGGTTTAGCATATTTTGCATATATTTCCTATGCTTATTTTATATTGGGTCTCATATTATCCAATGTCTTTTACAACCTTCTCTTTTAACCGTAGTTGTTTCTGCAGGCAGAAACTCATGGGTCCCCCACACAAGCAAGTTTGAAAATAATGCATTTCAGGAGATAACCATCCAAAAGTTAGGTGTTGTAAGGTAAAACACAGCTCAGCACTCCCACTCTGCATTAAACTGCCTTTATTGTAAACCAGTGAATTATTTCATTTGGACTTCTGTCTGACTGACAGTGTACACATATTATTGGCTGCAAAGGTAACCATTTGGCTGATTAAGGCAAAATTTTCAATACTAAATGAGTAACCAACTGCAAACAACTGTCTAAAATTTTAGCATGTTAGGGCCCGTATTTCTGACTTAAAACTAAAACGGATTATTCAGGGGTTTGAGGGGTGAATCCAATAAAAAGTTAAAAAATTAATCAGGATACCTTACATTGCACCAACTAATAAAGCATGAAACTGCGAGATGGTGTACTTTAGTCAGTAAAGCCGTTTTAAAAAAATTGTGTTTTGGGGGCCTGTGGGTGGACCGCTGGATCATTCGGGGGTAAACTTTAGCAGGATCATGTTCGGATTAATAACTAACATCTGTCCAAATTTGAATAAATTACAATACAAACCAGTATTAGACAGAAAAAATAAAAAAAAAAGAAGAAAAAATACGGACAAAAACAATAAGTGTCCCCTTCATGGGGACCTATAACTAAGTTAGCACTTGCATTAGTGCACCGGAGATGTCACATGAGCAAACCGTTTTGGGTGTGGTGCAAACAGTCACATAAGTGTAAATGAAATATCAGCACTTATTGCACACACATTGGGGGGAGGCTGTAAGGTTAAAAATATTTAAAAAACATCCTAGAAACAACTGTTTAAAATTTCATCACATTTCCAGACAACAAAAGGTAAACCTAAAAAGCACATTCCTAGAAATAAGGGGACCCATAATGATGGCAATGGTTTGTATTCAACCAAAGCATCCCGATTATCTGATTTTTTTATTAACCTGATTTGTCCTATAAGAGATTAACCAGTTTTAATTGTCAACTTACATCTTACCTTAATAATAATTACAAACAACTATCAAATCACCTTCAGTTTGAGGTCTTGAATAATTTGTGGTCTGAGTAAACTAAGAACATAAGAGCCACGTGAAAATTTGTACCCAGGTATCAATTCTTCAGTTACAGCTGCTCCACCCACGACATGTCGTTTTTCAAACACTGCAACTGACAACCCTTTTTTGGCCAGATATGCTGCCTGTAAAAATATAAGCAGTGATTATCATAAACTCTGTTTTTAAAAGTGATCCACAACTGTGCTCACAGCTACGAAATGACAGGTCAAAAAGGTAGAGAAACACTGCTTTATAAAGCTAATCGTTTATGCGGTTAGAACAAAACCCAATTCTAAAAAAACACCTTCCACCTATTTTAGTTGACAAGTTAAAAAATTTCACAAAATTAGCTATTAAAACTAGGAAGGTGGCTTTCTGATATACTTCCATTTTATATATTCTATACGATATTTACCAATTTACTATACACATCATTTGATCTACATATATGATTGTTTTTGCAAGCAAAAACAGATGGGTCCCCACATGCGCGTTGTGAGGATTTAACGTCCTGGTTATTTTTAGATTCTTAAGAAAAAAATTAACCAACTTTAGCAAAGACCCACCTTTAAAAGTTTTGTCCGCATTCTTTTTGTATCATTATTGTCATATAATTACAAAAAAACAGTACATAAGAACGGGAAAAATACTTTTAATTTAATCTCATGCTTTGACCTTGATATTGTCGTTCAAGGTCAGTTTTAACACAATTTTCCACAACTGAAAATGTGCTTGATACTTAATAAAACGACATAGCATAGCTGCACAAAAACAGCTGATTTCTAATCACCGAAACGACTGTCTCGTAAAACGTCTGTCCGGACGTCAAGCTGAGCAATCCCGCTGCATTCACCTGCCTTAATCGTAAACAAGTGAATTACTCCCTTGAGAGTTGAGACTTCTATCTGACTTACAGTGTACCGTACACATATCATGGGCTGTAAAACTAACTATTTGGCCGATTAAGGCAAAATTTTAAGTACTAAACGAATAACCTACTGCAAACAATTGTTTAACATTTCAGCACATTAGGGCTTGTATTTTTGGCCTAAAACTTATTATTTGGGGGTTTAAGGGGTAAAATGGGTGAATCCAATAAAAAGTTACAAAATTCTTTAGAATACCTTACATTGCACCAACCAACAAACTATGAAATTCTCAGATTATGTACTTTAGTCAGTACAGCCGTTTTTATTTTTTTGGGGGGAGGGGCTGTGGGTGAACCACTGGGTCGTTTGGGGTCAAACTTCAGGAGGATCAAATTTGGAACAATAACTAACATCTGTGCAAATTTGAATAAATTTCACTCTTTCTTGACCAAACGCATTTATCAAACCAGCGTTAGACAGAAATGAATATTCGGGGGTTTAAGGGGTGAAAATGGGTGAATCAAAAAAAAGATACAAAATTCTTTGAAATATCTTATATTGCACCAAACAGCACAACATATCACTCAGAGATGCTGTACTTTAGTCAGTACAATCGTTTTTAAAAAAATACGTTTTGGGGGCCTGCGGGTGAACCGCTGGGTCATTTGGGGTCAAACTTCAGGAGGATCAAATTTGGATTAATAACTAACATCTGTGCAAATTTTATTAAATTTGGAGCACTCTTTCTTGACCAAACGCGTTTAACAAACCAGCGTTAGACAGAAAAAAGATACAGACAAAAACATAATGATGAATTTCATGAAAGCTATTGCCTGAAACATTCAACTTATCTAATGTTGGGCTAAGATACGCACTTTAAAAATGAATCTTTGCTTTTTTACATAATTGTTCAATGGCTGCCTGGAAGGAGAGATGTTTAAACATATTTTTGCTAGAAAGGTGGCTTAGCTTAGTACATTTTGCCAATGCACATATACTATAACCTATTTTGAAACGTTAATATATTCCCTACACTTAATTTTATATGGGTCACATATTATGCACTGTCTTTTTTAACCGTAGTTGTTTCTGCAGGCAGTAACTCATGGGCCCCACACATGCAAAGGTGAAAGCAATGCATTTCAAGAGATAACCATCAGAAAGTTAGGTGTTGTAAGGTAAAACACAGTGATCGGTATTTGGCTTAAATAACCTATGCAACTCACGTAAAAGTACAAACTATGCAACTCTGATTCCATTCAGACATTTTTTAAGTTTGATCTATTTAATGTTCGATTTTATATGAAAGAAGGGGTAAATAGCGACAAAATAAAGCACAAAACAAATCGATACTTATAAATAGCTGTCCAAGTTTTAGATAATTTAAACATTGTTTGCAATTTTTTTTCCATTTTCAGGGTCAAGGGGGTGAATGGTGAGGCTTCAGCTAAAACTGACTTATCTACTAATTGTCCAAGTTTCAGCCAATTCCGACACTGTATAAAAACTCACCCACGTCCAAATTTTATATAGTTCTGAAACTGTTTAAAACTGTCACCCATTTTGGAGGGTTAGCATGGTAGCTGATGGGGTTCTCCCAAATCTTTTAACTATGAAACCACAATGACCCAATCAGTACAATTTTATCTAAATCAAATGTTTCAAGTTTTGACCACTAGTGGTGTTTTAGCAACTTTCGTTGACTCTTCTGACGTCATAAGGCTTTTAACACTGCCTTAACTTCCATGTGCAAAAACTTCAACTAGATCACAGAAACTTTTCGTTTGTGGTGTCCGGCAAAACACAAAAACGTTTTACCCTTTGGGGGCTAGCAGGTTAAAACTGGGGTTATTAAGTCAAACAAAGCAGATGTCATATCTGCATAACGATATCTACCGTCTGTAAAGTTTCATCCAAATCCACCCAAGATATTATGCAACAAAAGGCATGGACAAACTTCACTAATAAAAAAAACTGAGTGAAATCAAGATGTGTCCCTTTCAGGAAACCCATATAGTTATGAGAAGTCAAACATAACATGGAAAATTAAAAAGATCAGGAATCAACACCACTCTAGTTGTTTAATAACTAGCGGCCGCGCCTTGCCTCGGGTACACCCGTGGCAACCTTTCCATGTGAGTTTATTTAATCTCAGTTTAATTGCTTTCACCTTTTACTTCGTGTTGCCCTTTTTAACCTTTGTGTGTCACCTAGTTGCATGCCTTGTGTCGCTTTTAATTTTTATGACCTGATGATGACAATAGCACTTGTCGAAATGTTGTTTTTACACACTATACTGGCTCTGATTTTTTTGCTCAGGTTATATAAAACCGTTAATAGTGTACCTAGAAGTCAAATAAATTCACAATAATAAAACATTTTTATGACATGCCAGCCCAATTAGTTTTAAACTAGTTTCTGCTCTCACAGAATTACTTTATGTCAGATTAAAAAAAAAAGTTTCTTAGTTTACTAGCATGAAAACAAAATCCATTAAACACTACCTGAAATAAATACAGAAGCAAAATTTTTGAAAGTTTTTGGAAATTCTTTTCAAAGTAGCTGAATTTCCTGTTGATGGAAGTTAGGACATGTTTTGGCTTAAATGTAGTCATATTCACAGGTGCGCAACTACGTAATATGGTTACTTTTTCTTACTGAATAAATGAAACATTGGTAACAAAAGTACTTTGATTTCCATTGCAAATTGTCAGTGCTATCACTAATGTGGACATGACCACAAGCTTAAATGCGCTTGAATGTTCATTGAGGTGGCCATGCAGTCAATTCTTAGACATAAGCGCCTGGAATTACCACCAAAGCATGTAAACAGACAGACAAAATTAAACAAACAAAGATGTGCAGGATTCAGTCCACAAACTCTACATGGTGCAATCGAATCTTACATTATAAACTTAGATTCATACTCACATATTTTGCTCTTCCATGTTATCAAGTGAGAGAAGAAATATAAGTTATTTAATTTTTTATTATGATGTACGCGTCAAAGCTAAAATGTATATGCTACTTTCACAGCCCCAATATATTGTGGATATATATATATTCACTGGTCTGGTGGGGGCTACCCTAAAATATGCAATCTACTAATAAAACTTTTTGTTGGCGGGTAAAGCTATTAGGGTCTGGGTGTGTAATAACAATAACTTTATATTTCGATCTTAGATACCTTTTGGGCCTAATTTAATTTTCCTACATGTGGTACCATACTGTGTTTAGCACCACTCTCAACACATGAGGATATTAAGCCCAAAATAGGCATCTGAAACTAAATTGTAGTGTTATTTCTACCATAAACCAACCCTTACCTGGGTCCTAAAAGCCTTAACCGTCAACATTTTAAAAAGTTGCATCTGTTTTATAAGTATAGTTTGTGCATAGATTGCATATATTGTGTATTTTAGACTTTTAGAGAAGCCCATCTGGTGGTGGAAAGTGTGTGCGTTTATGAAACAAAATACAGTAAAAAAATGTGCATTAAAGTCTCATTAATATTTAGTTTTTAGGTGAAACCTCACAGCAATCAATCCATTGTGTCCGCCTCCAACCACAACAGCATCATACTTACAATGAATTTTATCCTCTTGTGAAACTAATGAATGAGCATACTGGATAGCGGTAATTGAACCTAAGACATAAAATCACAAGTAATAAATTCAAACGCTTGACACAAATCAAACGGAACTCACAGTTGGCTGATTTCCTATGTAAGCCACAGATTTGCAAGCTTAAAATTGATCTTGAAAGTGATGCCATGTTTACACGAAAAACAGTGTTTAGTGCAACTATGAAAATTGGTTTCACTAAACTGAAGGTTTCTAGTTTCTACACCGAAGATAGCAAACAAAAGGTGTACTTTCTTGACCAAACGCAATAACTTCCCAACCCTATGACGTAACTTAACGATATTGATATGTAATGACGTTACAACGCAATAACTTCCCAACCCTATGACGTAACTTAACGATATTGATATTGAATGACGTCACTATGACGTCATCATAAAATTGTACAGGTTTCAAAAAAACGCAATTTTGCAAAATATTCATCCTACCAAGCTTAATACATGACGTCATCATATCTTCTCATGACGTCATGCAAAAAATGACGCCAATCGCTTATCATTAACATTAACACAATTTTTTTTACATCATAAAGTTAAACCATAGTATATACCAGGGATGGCGAACCACTGACCCGCGGGTCACAAAGTGACCCACCACGTGAATTCCAGTGACCCACTTGTAGTTTTACAAATTTATACTGATTACTAGTTGTAGGGTTACCAGACTCCAAGATTAAAAAGCAACGCAACAGTTAACTTTAGGCCCTTTGCCAGACTGCCTATTGTCTTAAAATACAGATTGTTGAGTCAATTGTGATGCAACAGATATGTTTATTTACACGTACAATTTGAAACGATTTGTTGCAACTTTGATGACGCTGTTTGGTTCCACATATTTATGCGAATCTTTGTTTCCACACATGAATTTCATAAAATCAAGTGCCAGGAATCGTCTCAGCTCAGATATGACTGCTGCGTGTGTTAAACTGAAAATTACCTGGGATTACAAGACTTGCAGAAAAGATGCAGCAACAAGCATCTTAGCATTGACATTGACATGTAATAAAATATGTGACCCACTTCGTTTTCTTTCCGAATTTTGATATCATGTTTGACCCATTCAACTAAAAAGGTTCGCCATCCCTGGTATATACTATGGTTAAACCAGTGTTAACCCGGTGACTGATACTGAATTGAACAGAACACTGTCCTACAGAAATTTTAAGGCAAACAACCTCGTTTTGCCACAAATCTGCGTCGTTTTGCCTCAAATCTTTACAACAATAGCAGTTTTCTCAACTTTTATTCCTCTTCCGACATTGAAAAAAAAATACAAAATAAACAAATAAAAACACCTATCTTTGTAATTATACATAAGATTTCCATGATTCCGCGAATTATGACGATGTTGGGTTCCTTTTATCTCTTATATCCCATGTACGAAAAGTACGAAAGAAGTACGAAAGAGACATACACAAGGTAGATAATTGACGCCAAAAAGGAGCAGCACTGGATTGCTGTAGTGAAATGTAGTGGAAGTAACACCCGTTTAATTTTTATCTTTTTTTGCAGAGTTGTAGAAAAGCCAGCGGTTAGGGCTGTTCGGGTCGGGTGAAGGTTTAAAATCTTAAGTGACGTTAAAAACGCACTTCCAAACATTTCACCTGACGTTACTTTCTTAACCAAGGGCATATCCAGAAATTTTTAAAGGGGGGGGGGGGGGGGGGGGGGTCCAACTTTTTATTTTTGGAAATTTCCCAAACGTCATCACACGTCATTAGATCGCTTTGGAAAATTTCCCACTCAAAAGTGCTAGACCGCACGCGACTGAATACGTAATTGAAACGTCAAAATGTCACTAAATTGTCCTGTCGCCAATTTCGTTTTCTGGTTCAAAACGACGCGTTAAGCGACAAAGGGCTTTGTCCAAAATTGTTAGCAGGCCCAAACACGAAAGTACCAAAACCGAAACCCGGTCCAACTTTCGACTTTGGCGGTTTCTCTACCCATCCAATTGACAGAAAGAGCAATTAATTTTAGGGAAAGCTTCGAAGTTTCCTTATTTCGCTGCCGCTATAAAGAATTGAACGCCTTTCTGAATCCTACTGTTAATTGCGCAATGTCAGTAATGCACTAAAGTTGATAACTGCAGAAGGCATAAATTGTGGCAAGTAACAAATTAAGTTTACCTTAATAACATAACTGGATAAACATCGATCTATTGTGTGTGGCAAACTAATACGTGTTTGGCGGGTCGAAACTGTTAATTTATTTTGTTATAAACACTTGTCAAGTCGATAACTCACGAACCGCTGAACCGAATTTGACGCCCCTTTGCAGGTGATGTTTGCCCCGTTGGCAAAACGCATGTGCAAAGTTACAGCCCAATCGGACATCTGTATCGCCCTGTGCAAAAAGTGATTTTCAGCAAAAACTGAGCATTTTTGTCAAAATTTGTAACTTGTCAAGTCGATAACTCACGAAGCGCTGAACCGAATTTGACGCCCCTTTGCAGGCGATGTTTGCCCCGTTGGCAAAACGCATGTGCAAAGTTAAAGCCCAATCGGACTTCTGTATCGCCCTGTGCAAAAAGTGATTTTCAGCAAAAACTGAGGACTTTTGTCAAAATTTGTAACTTGTCAAGTCGATAACTCACGAAGCGCTGAACCGAATTTGACGCCCCTTTGCAGGCGATGTTTGCCTCGTTGGCAAAACGCATGTGCAAAGTTACAGCCCAATCGGACTTCTGTATCGCCCTGTGCAAAAAGTGATTTTCAGCAAAAACTGAGCATTTTTGTCAAATTTTGTAACTTGTCAAGTCGATAACTCACGAAGCGCTGAACCGAATTTGACGCCCCTTTGCAGGCGATGTTTGCCCCGTTGGCAAAACGCATGTGCAAAGTTACAGCCCAATCGGACTTCTGTATCGCCCTGTGCAAAAAGTGATTTTCAGCAAAAACTGAGCATTTTGTCAAAATTTGTAACTTGTCAAGTCAATAACTCACGAAGCGCTGAACCAAATTTGACGCCCCTTTGCAGGCGATGTTTGCGCCGTTGGCAAAACGCATGTGCAAAGTTACAGCCCAATCGGATTTCTGTATCGCCCTGTGCAAAAAGTGATTTTCAGCAAAAACTGAGCATTTTTGTCAAAATTTGTAACTTGTCAAGTCGATAACTCACGAAGCGCTGAACCGAATTTGACGCCCCTTTGCAGGCGATGTTTGCCCCGTTGGCAAAACGCATGTGCAAAGTTACAGCCCAATCGGACATCTGTATCGCCCTGTGCAAAAAGTGATTTTCAGCAAAAACTGAGCATTTTTGTCAAAATTTGTAACTTGTCAAGTCGATAACTCACGAAGCGCTGAACCGAATTTGACGCCCCTTTGCAGGCGATGTTTGCCCCGTTGGCAAAACGCATGTGCAAAGTTACAGCCCAATCGGACTTCTGTATCGCCCTGTGCAAAAAGTGATTTTCAGCAAAAACTGAGCACTTTTGTCAAAATTTGTAACTTGTCAAGTCGATAACTCACGAAGCGCTGAACCGAATTTGACGCCCCTTTGCAGGCGATGTTTGCCCCGTTGGCAAAACGCATGTGCAAAGTTACAGCCCAATCGGACATCTGTATCGCCCTGTGCAAAAAGTGATTTTCAGCAAAAAGTGAGCATTTTTGTCAAAATTTGTAACTTGTCAAGTCGATAACTCACGAAGCGCTGAACCGAATTTGACGCCCCTTTGCAGGCGATGTTTGCCCCGTTAGCAAAACGCATGTGCAAAGTTACAGCCCAATCCGACTTCTGTATCGCCCTGTGCAAAAAGTGATTTTCAGCAAAAACTGAGCACTTTTGTCAAAATTTGTAACTTGTCAAGTCGATAACTCACGAAGCGCTGAACCGAATTTGACGCCGCTTTGCAGGCGATGTTTGCCCCGTTGGCAAAACGCATGTGCAAAGTTACAGCCCAATCGGACTTCTGTATCGCCCTGTGCAAAAAGTGATTTTCAGCAAAAACTGAGCACTTTTGTCAAAATTTGTAACTTGTCAAGTCGATAACTCACGAAGCGCTGAACCGAATTTGACGCCCCTTTGCAGGCGATGTTTGCCCCGTTGGCAAAACGCATGTGCAAAGTTACAGCCCAATCGGACTTCTGTATCGCCCTGTGCAAAAAGTGATTTTCAGCAAAAACTGAGCATTTTTGTCAAAAGTTGTAACTTGTCAAGTCGATAACTCACGAAGCGCTGAACCGAATTTGACGCCCCTTTGCAGGCGATGTTTGCCCCGTTGGCAAAACGCATTTGCAAAGTTACAGCCCAATCGGACTTCTGTATCGCCCTGTGCAAAAAGTGATTTTCAGCAAAAACTGAGCATTTTTGTCAAAATTTGTAACTTGTCAAATCGATAGCTCACGAACCGCTGAACCGAATTTGACGCCCCTTTGCAGGCGATGTTTGCCTCGTTGGCAAAACGCATGTGCAAAGTTACAGCCCAATCGGACTTCTGTATCGCCCTGTGCAAAAAGTGATTTTCAGCAAAAACTGAGCATTTTTGTCAAAATTTGTAACTTGTCAAATCGATAGCTCACGAACCGCTGAACCGAATTTGACGCCCCTTTGCAGGCGATGTTTGCCTCGTTGGCAAAACGCATGTGCAAAGTTACAGCCCAATCGGACTTCTGTATCGCCCTGTGCAAAAAGTGATTTTCAGCAAAAACTGAGCATTTTTGTCAAAATTTGTAACTTGTCAAGTCGATAACTCACGAAGCGCTGAACCGAATTTGACGCCCCTTTGCAGGCGATGTTTGCCCCGTTGGCAAAACGCATGTGCAAAGTTACAGCCCAATCGGACTTCTGTATCGCCCTGTGCAAAAAGTGATTTTCAGCAAAAACTGAGCATTTTTGTCAAAATTTGTAACTTGTCAAGCCGATAACTCACGAAGCGCTGAACCGAATTTGACGCCCCTTTGCAGGCGATGTTTGCCCCGTTGGCAAAACGCATGTGCAAAGTTACAGCCCAATCGGACATCTGTATCGCCCTGTGCAAAAAGTGATTTTCAGCAAAAAGTGAGCATTTTTGTCAAAATTTGTAACTTGTCAAGTCGATAACTCACGAAGCGCTGAACCGAATTTGACGCCCCTTTGCAGGCGATGTTTGCCCCGTTAGCAAAACGCATGTGCAAAGTTACAGCCCAATCCGACTTCTGTATCGCCCTGTGCAAAAAGTGATTTTCAGCAAAAACTGAGCACTTTTGTCAAAATTTGTAACTTGTGAAGTCGATAACTCACGAAGCGCTGAACCGAATTTGACGCCCCTTTGCAGGCGATGTTTGCCCCGTTGGCAAAACGCATGTGCAAAGTTACAGCCCAATCCGACTTCTGTATCGCCCTGTGCAAAAAGTGATTTTCAGCAAAAACTGAGCACTTTTGTCAAAATTTGTAACTTGTCAAGTCGATAACTCACGAAGCGCTGAACCAAATTTGACGCCCCTTTGCAGGCGATGTTTGCCCCGTTGGCAAAACGCATGTGCAAAGTTACAGCCCAATCGGATTTCTGTATTGCCCTGTGCAAAAAGTGATTTTCAGCAAAAACTGAGCATTTTTGTCAAAATTTGTAACTTGTCAAGTCGATAACTCACGAAGCGCTGAACCGAATTTGACGCCCCTTTGCAGGCGATGTTTGCCCCGTTGGCAAAACGCATGTGCAAAGTTACAGCCCAATCGGACATCTGTATCGCCCTGTGCAAAAAGTGATTTTCAGCAAAAAGTGAGCATTTTTGTCAAAATTTGTAACTTGTCAAGTCGATAACTCACGAAGCGCTGAACCGAATTTGACGCCCCTTTGCAGGCGATGTTTGCCCCGTTGGCAAAACGCATGTGCAAAGTTACAGCCCAATCGGACTTCTGTATCGCCCTGTGCAAAAAGTGATTTTCAGCAAAAACTGAGCACTTTTGTCAAAATTTGTAACTTGTCAAGTCGATAACTCACGAAGCGCTGAACCGAATTTGACGCCCCTTTGCAGGCGATGTTTGCCCCGTTGGCAAAATGCATGTGCAAAGTTACAGCCCAATCGGACATCTGTATCGCCCTGTGCAAAAAGTGATTTTCAGCAAAAACTGAGCATTTTTGTCAAAATTTGTAACTTGTCAAGTCGATAACTCACGAAGCGCTGAACCGAATTTGACGCCCCTTTGCAGGCGATGTTTGCCCCGTTGGCAAAACGCATGTGCAAAGTTACAGCCCAATCGGACATCTGTATCGCCCTGTGCAAAAAGTGATTTTCAGCAAAAACTGAGCATTTTTGTCAAAATTTGTAACTTGTCAAGTCGATAACTCACGAAGCGCTGAACCGAATTTGACGCCCCTTTGCAGGCGATGTTTGCCCCGTTGGCAAAACGCATGTGCAAAGTTACAGCCCAATCGGACTTCTGTATCGCCCTGTGCAAAAAGTGATTTTCAGCAAAAACTGAGCACTTTTGTCAAAATTTGTAACTTGTCAAGTCGATAACTCACGAAGCGCTGAACCAAATTTGACGCCCCTTTGCAGGCGATGTTTGCCCCGTTGGCAAAACGCATGTGCAAAGTTACAGCCCAATCGGATTTCTGTATTGCCCTGTGCAAAAAGTGATTTTCAGCAAAAACTGAGCATTTTTGTCAAAATTTGTAACTTGTCAAGTCGATAACTCACGAAGCGCT